>NC_090269.1:416470688-416786597 GCF_040414725.1 Anabrus simplex
TGCTGCACGTAGCGGTGGGTATTTAACGTGCCTTGAATACGCACTAGAGGTGACGTGGAATCATACGCAATAGCGCCCCAAACCATGATGCCGCGTTGTCTAGCGGTAGGGCACTCCACAGTTACTGCCGGATTTGACCTTTCTCCACGCCGACGCCACACTCGTCTGCGGTGACTATCACTGACAGAACAGAAGCGTGACTCATCGGAGAACACGACGTTCCGCCATTCCCTCATCCAAGTCGCTCTAGCCCGGCACCATGCCAGGCGTGCACGTCTATGCTGTGGAGTCAATGGTAGTCTTCTGAGCGGACGCCGGGAGTGCAGGCCTCCTTCAACCAATCGACGGGAAATTGTTCTGGTCGATATTGGAACAGCCAGGGTGTCTTGCACATGCTGAAGAATGGCGGTTGACGTGGCGTGCGGGGCTGCCACCGCTTGGCGGCGGATGCGCCGATCCTCGCGTACTGACGTCACTCGGGCTGCGCCTGGACCCCTCGCACGTGCCACATGTCCCTGCGCCAACCATCGTCGCCACAGGCGCTGCACCGTGGACACATCCCTATGGGTATCGGCTGCGATTTGACGAAGCGACCAACCTGCCCTTCTCAGCCCGATCACCATACCCCTCGTAAAGTCGTCTGTCTGCTGGAAAAGCCTCCGTTGACGGCGGCCTGGCATTCTTAGCTATACACTTGTCCTGTGGCACACGACAACACGTTCTACAATGACTGTCGGCTGAGAAATCACGGTACGAAGTGGGCCATTCGCCAACGCCGTGTCCCATTTATCGTTCGCTACGTGCGCAGCACAGCGGCGCATTTCACATCATGAGCATACCTCAGTGACGTCAGTCTACCCTGCAATTGGCATAAAGTTCTGACCACTCCTTCTTGGTGTTGCATTTGCTCTGTCAGTCAGTGTATTTCTCTAGACATTTCTCTAGTAACGACGGTATTTCTTAATTTACCGCAGATTTTTAACTTCATTGAAGGAATTATTATGTTCCACTTGGGACAAATATTACAGCGACATTTCGTAGATACAGTAGGTATGCGCTACATAACCCCAACGCTATAATCCCCGTACGGTGGCGTGTCGCTTTAGTGTCGATAATATTATGAGATTTAATTTCCACCGAAAAAGATACTCTTATCTGTAGGCAAGTCATGCTCATGCTTAGTAATGCGTAGGATGACAAACAGCTGACTGGGTTCGGCGCGCGCGCCGACGAATTTCATTGGTTGCGGCAGGCAAAGAGTTACATGGAAGATACTTTTATCTTCATTTTCAAACCAATATTGAAACTTTAAGCGATGTCTAGTTAAACATCGGCTGAACATCGTTTATGCAATGGAAGATCATGCTCGATTTAGACGTTGCTTAGGTAGACGTTGTCTAAGGCTTAAAACTAGTCATCGTTTCTGCAATCGGTCCATCATGTTTAAGTATTATTTATTTATCGTATGGCAAGTGTACAAAAGAAAAAGAAAATTTACACTATATACAAGGACAAGAATGTTGGTAGCGTTCACATTTACAAATCAATGTCCAGTTACTGTAGTCATTCTAAGAAGGGGGGTGTAGCACTGATGACATCTTGGGCTGGTCCACCATACTTCCTCAGAGGGCACTCCTCAATGATGTGCTGCACTGACTGGAAAGGGGCTTCGCAGTCACAGGCAGGGGATTCTCGAAGTCCCCACTTATGCAGCATGGCATTACATCTGCGACGTATAGATAATCTCCTCGTGGTGTACCCTGGGCAACGGACTATGCAGGACGGCTGATAAACTACACAAATAGGCGACCGAACTTGATCCTGGATTTCTCACGGTCAATCAAAGTTACATCAGAAGATGAAACCATGTGTAAGTGTAATACACTCGCAGTCGTATGCCTCATTCACCATAAGCTTCACCCGACTGGGTTCCTATCGACTTTTCTGTGGCCGAGGCGAACCTGGGTGACGCCATTAATTCGACTAAAGTTTTCATTCAGGCTCTCATCAATGGCGACAATACGCTGCAGAAATGCGTCTCCTTTGTTGCGGCGTCTGTCCAGGCGGATGCCAGCCAGTGCATACCGGTTTTAATTCTGTACGTCGTTGATTGATGTGAGCCCAACGGGACGCAATTATTCTCATGTTAAGATATTTCGTCAGTATGCGCCACACAGTTTCATGATAGAGAGCAACATCTTTGGATAATTCCCGAACAGTCCATTGATGGTCCATAGAAACGAGACCACTCACGATGTCAATCTGATCTTGAGAAATGGACGGTGGGCCTGCGGGGTGCAAATCCGCAGTCCCATTCAGACCCGCACGAAACGACTCGACCCATCGTGCAACCGTACTATACGGTAATGCATTCTCGCCACAGGCTTCACGTAATCCTCAATAACATTCTGATGCATTGTTTCGCCACGGACAACCTCGATTTTATTCCAACGAAAGCTGATCACCTTTTGAAAACATGCTTTACAGCGGTGAAGTCAGCACTCTTCACTTCAACGCCACACAGCAACAGCACTCACAACTGGATGCCCGTCAAATGCATACTACACATCGAAATCAACGTCACCTGACCACTCCCACATCCTATTTGCGCATGCCCGATCTCCTGCTTCTGTTTGGACTATGTTGCCACTACAGTAGCCTACATTATGTACAGCCCTCATATAAATGATATGAGTGAAGAACTGAAAGAAATGGAATCAGAAATAAGGCTTTTTTCGGATGGTGTTATACTGTATAGAGTAATAAATAAGTGACAAGGTTATGAGTCACTGCAAAAAGACCTCGACAATGTTGTGAGGTGGACAGTTATGATACAATGTAGTAATAGTAATGTCGTTTGCTTTCCGTTCCACTAACTACTTTTACGGTTTTCGGAGAATCCGATATGCCGGAATTTAGTCCCACAGGATTTCTTTTACGTGCCAGTAAATCTACCGCCATGGAGCTGAGCACGATCGTGCCAAGATGGGGTCAGAAGGCCAGCGCCTCAACCGTCTGAGTCACTCATCCCGACAATGATATGATGATAAACGGGTTTAGAAGTCAGGGACCCTCACCTGGATTACTTGATTCGAGAACTGAGAGAAAGGAGACAAGTTGTTCGACTAAGTGGTATGTTCTAAGCTGTCAATGGAGAGATGGCGTGGAATGACATTAGTAGACGAATACGTTTGAATGGTGTTTTAAAAAGCAGGAAAGATCATAATATGAAGATAAAGTTGGAATTCAAGAGGACGAATTGGAGGAAATATTCGTTTATAGGAAGAGAAGTTAGGGATTGGAATAATTTACCTAGGGAGATGTTCAATAAATTTCAAAATTCTTTGCAATTATTTAAGGAAAGACTGCGAAAACAACTTGATTGATTGATTGATTGATTTTTCAGCACGGACATATTGGTACGGTGTCCACTCTAAGAAATGCTTAAGTACACCTACATCTCTGCCTTTCTCTTATCTACCTGTTCGATTGTCCGGGTCTCAGCCTTGTAGATGGCAATGTGCCAGTTACACTTCTCTATTCTTCGTAAATGTGCGTCCCTCCACATTCTCCTCGGCTTTGTCCTTGACTTCGGTGGCACATCCTCCTATATTAGATATTATGGAACGTTTCTACCTGAACATCTTAATTGTCAAACATGATTAGACATACCTGATAGGTCCATGGAGAAAATCCGTGGGAAAACAACACGTCCCCAGTCAGAAATGTGAGCCATGTACCACAGTTCATCAGTTACTAACACCATCAGGTCTTATCATTACGACCTCTACTTCGTACAAATGGACATGATTCAAACAATGACTTCGATTAGCGTTGTGTTATGATTATTTTTATCTGTTAAATGAGTTTTTTCTCTATCAATTACACGGAACGGAATCGTTCTGAAGTTATTAAACTGTTGTTAAAACAGTGTGAGGTTTCCGCCATTTCAAGCATCAGTTTATCGAAGATGATTGGTTTGTAGCATATGAATCGTTGATGAAGTGAAGCTAACGTTTGCGTGTGCGTCAATTTCCTGAATGTTGCGGTGATTACATTTCAGACTGAATTAATGAACTCGCCTAAGAGTGCCCAATAGAAACAGAACCGGTTTCTTAATTACGGTACAGTTTTTATTACTGGATTGCTATAGTAGCCCCTGTGTATAAAGGAAATGGTGATAGACATAAAGCTGAAAATTACAGGCCAGTAAGTTTGACATGCGTTGCATATAAGCTTTGGGAAGGCATTCTTTCTGATCATACTAGACATGATTGTGAAATTAATAACTGGTTCGATAGAAGGCAGTTCGGCTTTAGGAAAGGTTATTCCACTGAAGCTCAATTTGTAGGATTCCAGCAAGATAAAGCAGATATCTTGGATTCAGGAGGTCTATTGACCTGTCTAAAGCATTTGATAGGGTGGATCATGGGATTCTACTGGCAAAAATGAGTGCAATTGGACTAGACAAAAGAATGACTGAACGGGTCGCTATATTTCTAGAAAATAGATCTCAGATAATTAGAGTAGGAGAAGATTTATCGGACCCTGTAATAATGAAGGGGAAAAATCCTCAAGGCAGTGTTATTGGAACTTTATGTTATCTTATATATATAAATGATATGAGTAAAGAAGTGGAATCAGAGGTAAGGATTTTTGAGGATGCTGTTATTATGTATAGAGAAATAAATAATTTATAAGACTGCGAGCAACTGCAACGTGAGATGGACAGCAGGCAATGGCATGTTGATAAACGGGGTTAAAGGTCAGGTTGTGAATTTCACAAATAGGAAAAGTCCTCTCAGTTTTAATTACTGGGTTGATGGGGTGAAAGTTCCTTTTGGGGATCATTGTAAGTATCTAGATCTTAATATAAGGAAAGATCTTCATTAGGGTAATCACATAAATGGAATTGTAAATAAAGGGTATAGATCTTTGCACATGGTTATGAAGGTGTTTACGGGTTGTAGTAAGGATGTAAAGGAGAGGGCATATAAGTCTCTGGTAAGACCCCAACTAGAGTATTGTTCCAGTGTATGGGACCCTCACCCGGATTACTTGATTCAAGAACTGGAAAAAAATCCAAAGAAAAGCAGCTCGATTTGTTCTGGGTGATTTCCGACAAAAGAGTAGTGTTACAAAAATGTTGCAAAGTTTGGGCTGGGAAGAACTGGGAAAAAGGCGACGAGCTGCTCGACTAAGTGGTATATTCCGAGCTGTCAGCGAAGATACGGAGTGGAATGACATTAGTAGACGAATACGTTTGACTGGCGTCTTTAAACGTAGGAAAGATCACAATAGGCAGATAAAGTTGGAATTCAAGAGGACAAAGTGGGGCAAATATTCATTTATAGGAAGGGGAGTTAGGGATTGGAATAACTTACCAAGGGAGATGTTCAATAAATTTCCAATTTCTTTGAAATCACTTAAGAAAAGGCTAGGAAAACAACAGATATGGAATCTGCCACCTAGGTGACTGCCCTAAATGCAGATCAGGATTGATTGATTGATTGATTGATTGATTGATTGATTGATTGATTGATTGATTGATTGATTGATTGATTGATTGATTGATTGATTGATTGATTGATTGATTGATTGATTGATTGATGCCTCTGTGGTGTAGTGGTTAGCGTGATTAGGTCCGGGTTCGATTCCCGGCTCTGCCACGAAATTTGAAAAGTGGTACGAGGGCTGGAACGGGGTCCACTCAGCCTCGGGAGGTCAACTGAGTAGAGGTGGGTTCGATTCCCACCTCAGCCATCCTCGAAGTGGTTTTCCGTGGTTTCCCACTTCACCTCCAGGCGAATGCCGGGATGGTACCTAACTTAAGGCCACGGCCGCTTCCTTCCCTCATCCTTGCCTATCCCTTCCAATCTTCCCATCCCCCTACAAGGCCCCTGTTCACCATAGCAGGTGAGGCAGTCTGGGCGAGGTACTGGTCATACTCCCCAGTTGTATCCCCCGACCAAGAGTCTGAAGCTCCAGGACACTGCCCTTAAGGCGGTAGAGGTGGGATCCCTCGCTGAGTCCGAGGGAAAAGCTGAACCTGGAGGGTAAACAGATGATGATGATGATGATGATTGATTGATTGATTGATTGATTGATTGATTGATTGATTGATTGATTGATTGATTGATTGATTGATTGATTGATTGATTTATTTATTTATTTATTTATTGATTGATTGATTGTTTGATTGATTGATAAAATAGGGAACATGCATGATCCGGGGTTTTAATTAAAAATATGCTAATCTGATTCAAAATTTCATGCAGAATTCAAAAATGTGATCAGAATGTACAAATAATAACTCCAAATGTGATAAAAATCTACGAAAATGTCACGTCACGCAAGCACGCGATCTCATTGGTCTGACGTCATCGTACAGGTTGTGACTGAATTAGCAGACGAAGTAACACATAGTGTGCTGTGAGAAGCAGGATACACTTCGCGTATTTCTACTTTGCGTTAGGGTCGTATTCATGAACGAGACTTTGACTTCGACTTACGTAAGTTCACTTAGTTGAGTTTCGTGGAAGTCTGTTTCATAGACGCAACTTTTACAAAGTAGACTCTGGCGTAAGTAGACTTTGGTAAGTTACGATGTGAAGAATTAGATATGAAGTTGGCAATGAAAACAATGGAAGAGCAGTGTAGCATCTCCCATCACTCAATGTTTTTTCTTACTAAAGAAGCAGAAGAAGAAGAAATTCAGCTGTTTCTTGCGTTATAGACTCTAAACTCAATCAAATCCAGTTAATACAGTTAATTTTTATTTCTCGACGATGGATGGAAAGAAAAAATTGCCAGCCTTCAACAACTATGAAAGGCTAACAACTATGTTACTAGAACTAGTGAAAGAGAAGAAAGATAGCCTATAGTTGAAATCGAAATCAATAAACTTCATCTCGTGGTTGACTCTGCCTTGACAATTGAAACTAAAAATCCCTTTCCTATTACGGAAAACCTCGGCATGGTTGCCACCTGGGCTTATTATTGGTACATGGGTGCAATCAATAGCTCCAACCACTCCAGGGAAACGGGGTCTTTCATACACACGTCGCGCATTAGTTCGACATTCAGCTTCATTTGGGAACGAAACAAACTGTGGTCTCTTTCGGGCAGCCAGGATCGATATTCTTCTGATTATTCTACATACTGAGGGCTGGCTTACTCCTCGTAAATCAGCGGAATCAATTTGGAATTTGCCTGAAAACCATGGAAGTGTGAAAGGCTATTGTATTTACCATAAGAATGCATTAATCTGTACCGTTACTGATCATCCCTTAACCTAACTAGATAACATGATTAGTAGAAAGTGCAAAAACTGTGCGCTAAAGTAACAATAATTTTACTCTTACCTGTAGCATAATATTTTAACGACCGAGCGATTTGTCCGTGCGGTTAGGGGCGCGCGGCTGTGAGCTTGCATTCGGGACATAGTAGGTTCGAACCCCACTGTCGGCAGCCCTGAAGATTGTTTCCCGTGGTTTCCCATTTTCAAACCAGGCAATTGCTGGAGGGCTGTACCTTTATTAAGGCCACGGCCGCTTCCTACCCATTCCTTGGTCTTTCCTATCCCATCGTTGCCGTAAGACCTATATGTGACGGTGTGACGTAAAGCAAAAAAAAAAAAAAAAAAAAGTAAAAGTCACAGCACCCAAAGACATTCCCGTATTGAGCGACTAAAATGTCACCGGGACACTTTTCTTTCCTGATATGCTCAGCTTGTTAAAAGCTAAATGTAATTAATGTTATTGGCTTCACGCCCCGCTAACTACTTCTACGATTTTCGGAGACGCCGATGTGCAGGAATTTAGTCCTGCAGGAGTTCTTTTACGTGCCAGTAAATCTACCGACACGAGGCTGATGTATTTGAGCACCTTCAACTACCACCGGACTGAACCAGGATCGAACCTGCCAGGTTGGGGTCAGAAGGCCAGCACCTCAACAGTCTGAACCACTCAGCCCGACTTGTGAAAACTAGATGAAGTCATATTTATCTTTATCATGTTTAACTTTTTCCCTCCACAAAGATATTTAATTCTCTTTCATGGGCCCTGGAAGTGGGTAGGCCAGTTGTCCCAACCATAAATATATATTTTTTTGGAATGATAGATTATAGCCCTATAGTACTATGATCTTTCTTTCCTTCTTTCTTTCTTTTTTTCTTTCTTTCTTTCTTTCTTTCTTAATCAGTGTATCCTTCAGGGTTGGTTTTCTCTCGGACTCAGCGAGGGATTTCACCTCTACCACTTCAAGGGCAGTGTCCTGGAACGTGAGACTTTGAGTATGGGATGAAACTGGTGAGGAGGGCCATTACCTCGCCCACGCGGCCTCACCTGTTATGCTCAACAGGGGCCTTGTTGGAGGATGGGAGGATCGGAAGGGATAGACAAGGAAGAGGGAAGGAAACGGCCGTGGCCTTAGGTGCCTGGAGGAGAAGTAGGAAAATACGAAAAACCACTTCGAGGATGGCTGAGGTGGGATTCGAAACCCTTCTACTCAGTTGACCTCCCGAGGCTGAGTCGACCCCGTTCCAGTCCTCGTACTATTTGTTTTCAACTTTCATGGCAGAGCCGGGAATCGAAACCGGGCCTCCGAGAGTGGCACACATTAACCACTACACCACAGAAGCGGACTAGTACTATAATGCTACCTATATGTTTATATTAGTGCTGAAATCCGATCCCTTACTTTACTAATGCTGAAAGCCCGAAAATGTAATGTTCTTCTTTAATAGGGGAATCAGTCTAGAAGGAAATGTTGAAAGTGATGTGATATCTATCCAGGTTCGTTGTTATCCTAATACTATGAGTTACAATACATTGCACGTATATAAAAGACGCCACTTACAAACTTGCTTGTTATCCGCGAATTTCTGCGGCCACAAAAGTCACATTTTTCAAGAATGATGACATCTACACATGGTAGATTGTCTGACTGTGCTGTTTCGAACCTTTCTTCTGTCATTTCGAAGTTATTCGCGATCGTGAATAATAAACAATCGGCTTTTAGCAACGGCTGATGCACAACGGCTGATAGAGCTCCATGCGGTACTGGATCGTGACGTCACAGCGCGCCGCTTACGTCAGAGGCCGTTTCACTCGCCTTGCGGAAAGGCACTATTAAATATTTTTTTAATGGTAGAAAACAAGGCAACATACCACAATGTAATGCGTTTACGTACTATTTCATTGGTGTACTTTTCAAAAAAATATTTTTGAAAATGATACATGTTCCCAATTGTTGCGGTTTTACATGGCTGACTGATGTTCTGTTGCCACAAGCTCCAGTTTATGGGACCGTCACACTGATTACTTGAATCGAGAACTGGAAAAAAGAATCCAGGGAAAAGCATCACGATTTGTTCCGCGTAATTTCCGACAAAAGAGTAGTATTACGAAAATATTGTAAACTTTGGACTGGAAAGACTTGGGAGTAAGGAGATGAGCTACTCGACTAAGCGATACATTCCGACCTGTCAATGGAGAGATAGCGTAGAATGACATTAGTTGACGAATACATTTGAGTAGAGCTTTTAAAAGTAGGAAAGATCACAATATGAAGATAAAATTGGAAATCAAGAAGAGAAATTATATTGAAGCATAAAGAAGATAGAGACTGAAATAATTCACTAAGGGAGATGCTCTGTAAATTTCCAGTTTCTTCGAAATGATTTAAGAAATGACTAGCTAAACAACTGATAAAGAATCAGCCACCTACACGACAGCGCTAAATGGAGATCATTTGTGAGTGATTGACTCTAACGTCCACTACAAATTATATCAGGTATTTGCTTTATTTTTCGACATAGTTGCCGCCATTGTCCGAACTTGGCGCTGAAACAGCTGGATGGATTGAACTGAAATTTAGCTCACAAGGGGAGGCTATGGCGCATAAGTGACCGAGTATAAAAGATACAAGGTGCAATTCTCAGCCGTTTCCGAGAAATTAATTAATGAAAACTTGCAGCGCGCTTATGTGCAAGCTATGTTTGCGCAGAAGACAACGCGCTCGTGGCGCAGTGGCAAGAGCTCCACTTCGTAAGCGCGGGATTGCTGGATCGAATCCTGTCGATAGACGAATTTTTTCCCAAACATTTCACATCTCTCACTAATTAAAGCAAGCGATTCCAACTGAGGTGCTCCCATGGCCCCGGCCGGCCCCGGCAGCAACCCCAGTGCTCTGGTGTAGCCCCGGTGAGGTGGAGGGGAAGGAGGGGAAGTGGCAGAGGCAGAACCACAGGTCGTCAAGTCAGCGCGCAGCTTACGAAAACAATATTATTTACGACAATTCTGTGAACACATAAACAAACAATTTATTCTGTACAGATATTGCATTTGCCATAATGTACTTTTAGCGTGTAAGTCGATTGCTGACATCGTTTTACGGCAATTAATTTACTAATAATGGGTACAATCGATTTGGCAGTAGAAATTCTAAGCGTAGCCTCTAAGACAACATCAGACGGAGAAGTCCTAGTTCTACATTTATTTAAATTCAGAATTGAAAACATCTGTTAGCATGCATAGGTTGTACCGAACATTGACGTAAATTTTAAGGCAAGTGCATGAAGTCTGGGAAATTCTTGTGGATGAACACCTTTGTAAAAGAAAATTAAATCGCCGTTGTAGTGGTAGTACCTGTCCTTTAGGATTGCGTTGCACTGTAGTTTTATCAGCTCTGTTTGGAAATATGATGGTGATTTTTCAGGACGCGCTGAAAATGGTGTCATAAATATTTCAAGTTGAGGTGCCATATTATTCATTTCTTTGAATTGAGAATTGAATTCATGGTGCAAAGTCTGTAACGTCGTCTGATAGTCTCTAAGATTTTCATAAGTAGACAAATGTAATGATTTTAATGAAGTAAAATAGTCAAAATTTCCGGCTTCAAGCTGACTTTTCAATAACAAACTCTGCATTTTGAAAGCCTTAATTCTGTCACACGTGGTGCTAATCAATGTGTTTCTCCCTTGCAATGAAATATTTAAATCATTCAAATAAGACGTTATGTCCGCCAAGAAAGCGAGGTCAGGTACCCATTGTTTTTTCCGCAAAGTTGGTTGTAGAGAACCTTTCATCTCCATGAACAGAGCAATTTCTTCAATTATTGCAAAGGTGGTTGCTAGCAATTTCGCGCAACTTAACCAGCGCACAATACAATAAAAGGGAATGTCACTACATTCTGTCTCGAGATCTTTTAAAAATTCTTTGAACCCCGGATGGTTCAAACCTTACTTTCTGCAAAAAATTTACACATTTTGACACAGTATCCATAACATATTTTAAGTTGTGAAAGTTTTTTGCACATAATTGTTCTTGATGTAAAATACTATGCACTGCATGGAGTAGGTGGGGAAGGAGGGGAACGGTGCTGCTGAGTGCAGCGCTGGTGCGCCCCAGCACTAAGTGCTCGAGTTGGAAAGGCCTGAATTAAAGTGTCTTCAATAATGTTCATTTACGAATCAATTCCAATAAATCATTTTTTTAGCGGGAAAAGGGTTCTGAAAAAAAAATTGAAAAAATCGTAGTAGTAGTAGTAGTAGTAGTAGTAGTAGTAGTAGTAGTAGTAGTAGTAGTAGTAGTAGTAGTAGTAGTTTTTATTCTGATATATTTCATGTTGGGCTGAGTGGTTCAGACGGTTGAGGCACTGGCCTTCTGATACCAACTTGACAGGTTCGATCCTGGCTCAGTCCGGTGGTATTTGAAGGTGCTCATATACGTCAACATCGTGTCGGTAGATTTACTGGCACGTAAAAGAACTCTCGCGAGACTAAATTCCAGCACTTCGGCGTCTCCGAAAACAGCAAAAGTAGTTTGTGGTACGTAAAAAGAAACTATAACATCATTACGATATATTTAACGGATTTCTATGAAACGCCAGGAGACTCCACTGGACGGAACACGCACTACCGAATCGCGAGAATACTGAGTCATAGGTCGAATCCCACTTCAGAGAAACTCAACATACAGCCAACTTGTATTCAACCTGCAGTTTATAGAAAATCTAAAAATTACGGGAGAGGTTCTCAAATTTCAATGAAATTGTACCCCTCGCTCAGAACCACAGGATCAATGTATCCTTGCGAAAAGAAATCCCTAAATGATAGGTTTAAAAATATTAGTACCTGGCTAATAATTAACGCATTTTTTTTTCTTCTTTCTTATCAAATTGAACCCATACGGACTGCGTGTTAACAACCAATCTCATTTTCAGTGTCTGTGTTTTCTTCGTCTGCCGGCTTTGACATCCTGCCAGTATCTCTTAAGCCCATCGATCAGTGCTTTCTTGCGCTCCTCTCGTAAAGGACCTCTCCGTGTTCTGGGTTCTGATAGTTTTTCACCATCCTTCTGAAACTAACCTTGTCATTCACTTCATCCTCCGTATTGCCCACCTCTCTCAGATTTTTTTCACACTCTTGAAACCATCTCAACTTAGATGCCTTTGGTTTTAGAAAGTTCCAAATTTTCTTTATGAGCCGGTCATTATTCATACGGAAAATGTGCCCAAAAAACAGCAATCTTCTCTTTCTAATTGGTGTTGTTACCGGTTCCATCTTGCTACATACTTCTTTATTGGATTTCAGTCGAACCTGTCCGTCAACCCGTCTGTTCCCTAAGATCTACCGTAGAAGCCTGCGTTCTCTTTTAAGTAGTTGACTGACTAGTCCTTTTCGATTCATGCACAGGGTCTCCGAAGCATATAAGCCTTCTGGTCTCACAACAGTGCTGTAATATCTTAATTTGTTTCCGAAACTCAGCTCTAATTTTATTATTATTCCATTATTACTTTATTATTATTGAATCTGCTTACCGTCCATGGTTGGCTTTTCCCTCGGACTTAGCGAGGGATCCCATCTCTACCGCTTCGGGGGCAGTGTCCTGGAGTGTGAGACGTTTGGTCGTGATACGACTGGGAAGGAGGACCAGCACCTCGCCCAGGCGACCTCACCTGCTAAGTTGAATAGGGACCTTGTGGGGGATGGGAAGATTGGAAGGCATAGACAAGGAAGAGAGAAGGAAGGGGCCGTAGCCTTAAGTTAGGTACCATCTCGACATTTGCCTCGAGAAGAAGTGTGAAACTATGGAAAACCACTTCGAGGATGGCAGAACCGGAAATTGAACCCGCGCCTCCGGGTGTGGCAGCTAATCACACTAAAGCTAATCATACTAACCACTACACCACAGAGGCGGACTGTTCTTTTGATTACGCATCATAAATAGGACATGATCATAAAATGAAATTTAGTGGTTATAAAGCCACATAAGAAGTTTATGAGTTTGATTCAGCATCAAGTATTATGCAATTAA
The DNA here is from genome assembly GCF_040414725.1 of Anabrus simplex. NCBI lineage: Eukaryota > Metazoa > Arthropoda > Insecta > Orthoptera > Tettigoniidae > Anabrus > Anabrus simplex. The sequence goes on from NC_090269.1 coordinate 416,484,008, forward strand.
AATAAATAATACAGCATTCTCTGTTTGTATGAAAGTTTCACAAAACACTAGATGTTGGTCTCAATATCAAAATGTAAACTAAGAATTAATATACAGTAAATCCTGTTTTAAACGGACTGTCTAATAACGGGAACTTTCCTTTAACAGAAAATTAACTCAGACCCTTGATTTGGGCGTGAAATGTAATGCAAATCACTCCGGATGAAGCGGAAAATATTAAACGCGGAAACGGAAATCATAATATATCATTAAAAGGAAAATGTCAGTCCTCTAACAAAGTGGATCGTTTTGGAATATTTTAGCCGTCGTATATTTTTCTACATATTTTTTTATGTCGAACCGACGCAGGTAGGTCTTACGGCGACGATGGGATAGGAAAGGGCTATGAGTGGGAAGGAAGAGGCTGTGTGGCCTGGTGTGTAAGTGGAAAGATTTGCCGTCTTACTAATAAAAAGTCCTTATACAGTTGTTTAACACTTGTGTAGTTAAACAGTGAATAAACCCTGTATAAGCGTTTTGTATTTTTCTTACTAATAAACGTGGTATAGGCATTGTATTACTATATAGCACGTATACACTCGTTCCAAGGCGTAGGGATCTCTTCCTGCAGTTCACTGGCGTTTTTCGCACGTTCACCGCCTTTATGATCGCTTCTTCTGGTTATCTACGAGCAAAACTTTCCGAAAAATCGCGCAGTAGCACGGCATATCGAAATGGCAGTGGCAACACAAAGTGAGACTGCTGGAAACTGGCTTATACTGATATCAACATTTCTTCAGCTTGCTTGTGTGATGAACGCCAAAAAATAAATGGAAAAGTTTAAGAAAAAATCAATAGCTCCTAACTGGGATAGTACGGAAAACGTAAGCAATTGTACTTGAATCGGCGAGTTGAAAAGGAGAAAGGAAAAACTGTTTTGTAGCTTAAAAGAAAGGTTTGATCAAAAAAGTTTCTATTAGGCATTTATACATCATATTTCTGCGTATTTAACTACAAAGTATGGAAATCATATTACGTACGGTTTTCAAGTTATACATTTTTATGTCGAGGAATATGTCCCTTTTTAGGGTAGTCAAATTTGATAAAGATCTTTGTAGAGGCAGATAACGTATAATAAACTCGCAATTTCAAAAGTCTATTAAGCAGTAACACATTATTACACAAAAATACGCCCAACCATAATTTCTTTTATCGTTATTCATTGTCATTTCGTGAGACAGCTGGAAATGGGCTTATATTGATATCAACATTTCTTCAGCTTGCTTGTGTAATGAACGCCAAAAAAGAAATGGAAAAGCTTAAGAAAAGATCAAAAGCTACTATCTGGGATAGTACGGAAAACGTAAGCAATTGTAACTGAATCAGCAAGTTGAAAAGGGTACGGTACACAATCCAAAATCCTTACTTTTCAGGAGAAAGGAAAAACTGTTTTGTAGCTTAAAAGAAAGGTTTGATCAAAAAAGTTTCTATTAGGCATTTATACATCATATTTCTGCGTATTCAACTACAAAGTATGGAAATCATATTACGTACGGTTTTCAAGTTATACCATTTTTTATGTTGAGGAATATGTCCCTTTTTAGGGTACCGTAACGTGGGGTAATTCTGATATAATGGGGCATTATCGATCATTCGGTCTTCCTTCTGAAAACTGAGCTAGAGATGTGTCGTTCCTGACTGAACTGCTCCTAAAGAACTGCTCCTAGGGGTGATTAAGTCTTCAAGGAAGGACTAGCTACGGAGTTGTAGTTCTTTAAGTCCCAACCAAGACCAACTACAGTTATTACATCAGACCGTAATCCAGAATAAACATGGCGGACATCGGCGTGCGATAGGAGAGGTTGAGGGAAAGGTTGTATGTTCAGTCTTCAGCCCTAAGGCTGGTTGGATCCTCAACAGCTCTGCCATCAGCTGTCATAGATGGCCTAGGCATCTCTGAAGAGGCGTACTAGGGAAATGAGGAGTGAGGTAGTTTCCCGTTGCTTTCCTCACCGAGCCAGAAGTTGCTATTACATATCAGTCTGCCAAGCCCACTGAAATGCATGCATCAACCTATGAGCAACGTTTTCACACTATTCATTGCAGGGACTGGCTGCACAAGGAATGGCATTACTAGCATCGCTCATACCTCAGTCACTTTCATATTGTCAAAGCCAAGGATAAGACAGAGACAGATCAATGAAAGTAACAAAATTGCTCTAGCCCATACCAGAAGACATAGTGCATGCATGTTTATTTCGAGTCACCTAAAGAAAATATTACAAGTCGAACGTCATGAAATGCAACTCACTAACTCAAAATATGAATAATTAAACACCAAAAGTAGCGTTATAGCGTATTGTAAGTCTAAATGAAATTTCAGAGGGGAAAATAACGAAGGGAGAATTATTGTATCAACGTCAGGTTGAAACAGACAGAGATTATAAAAATATTTCACATATGAATCTCCGGTCAGAAAATACGATATATAGATGTCACACCACCATTAACCACAGCCCATTATGTAAAACACGCAAACAAATTTCTCCAACAAAATTTCAACCCTCCAAAATCCACCTGTATTGTTGAGTAGGTACAAGAGATGTTTGTATGATACACTTGACCATCTGAAGCACTCGTCAGCTTAAAATTCACCAGAATTGATGGCATAATTGTATTTTATATAAAAGAACACAATCCTCATGTTCACTCCACGGTAAATGGGGTTAGGTTTAGTTTACGCATGTTCATTGTAGAACGTTGAAAATTTATTACATCATTCTTGCGCCTCCGTTTAAGATTAATCTAGTCTCTAAATCATAAATTTTAGTGATGATTTCTGGGACTGATTTAATGTTCTTTGTAGTAAGGTACGTTGGCTGATAAGGCAAATGCTAGGATAAGCATCATTAGTTTAAACTTCGGAAGTTTGCGCGCACTCGAATTCGTTCACCATCTTCTATGGGGATATAATGTCTTCCCTAACAATACATTTGATTTCAAAAATGATAAAATGATTAATCCACACAACATTGTTAGTCCTATTATTCGGTTCGAAATTTTCCTTACGAATGCTCTTAACCCAATTTTGTTTTAATACTAGGTCTTTTGGAAACGGGAACACTTAAGCTCTTACTTACATCCAGGCACACAGCACATTAAACTATAAACATATTGCATAGGTAACTAAAAACGAAGAAAAAAACTTTCAGAGAAGAACACGAGAATCAACATTAATCTTATCACCACCGATATTGGTGGTATAAATAAGCTCTTTGAGAACAAATAGCCTCTTACGGCACTGAAAGAGGATCTGTAACCTTCTTAAGACTATAAATAAATATAATATACGATTAATAATATTCAAATTTCCGTAAATATTTGGTAACAACACGGCTTACACAAATCAAAACAAACGCATGCTAGCACTCCAGCTGCCGCCATTATGGACAGTTTCGATAGGTCGGTTAAGGTCTGATATATTGTAGTTGGTCTTGTCCCAACCGACCAATGAGACGCTTGCATGCGATATGAGTGGGACATGATGGAACTAGAGTAGGAGTACACGGCCGACTTGATGCGTCGCTCTATAGCTACCTCAGCCCAGCGAGGGATCCAGTCGGCCGTGAGGAGTAAGACTAGCCTGAACAGAAGGTTGGCCAATGAATAGTGAAATGGCTTTTTTATTTGTGTAGATTATTTGTATTATGTGATACCAGTTGCGAAACAATAAAACTTGGAGTTTATTTATGTTAGTGTCGACATAATCTTTTACATTTTCGTGTCGGGAGGCCAGCTACAGAGCTGTAGTTCTTTTAGTCCCAACCGACCAATGAGAGGCGGGAAGAGTAATTCTTCAAGGAAGAACTAGCTACGGAGTTGTAGTTCTTTAAGTCTCAACCGACCAATTAGGGGCTAGTATGCGAATTGAGCGGGACGTGACGGGACTAGGAGTAGGAGTTGGAATAAGACTAACCAGAAGGTTGGCCCATGACTCTTTTACAGGAGTGCACGGAGATAACTTTCTAATGAAATGTAAATTTACTTGTGTAGATTGATTGCATATGTGATACCAGTTGCGAAACCATAAAACTTGGCGTATATTTATGTAAGTGTCGACATAATCTTTTACATTTTCTTGTCGGGAGACTAACTACGGAGCTGTAGTTCTTTTAGTCCCAAGCGACCAATGAGAAGCTTGTATGCAATTTGAGCGGGACGTGATGGGACTAGGAGTAGGAGTTGGAGTAAGACTAACCAGAAGGTTGGCCCGAGACTCTTCTACAGGAGTGCGCTAAGGAAACTTTCTAGTGAAATGAAAATTTACTCCATAAAACTTGGCCTAAATTTATGTAAGTATCGACACCATTTTTTACATTTTTGTGTTCGTGAAGTAAAGTACTCTAAGCTAAAATAGGCCTAATCCAAACGCACGTAATGTGATATTTAGAGAGTTTGAAATCATAGCCCAGTTTCATAATCAAAATATTAATAATGTGGAAACACCGAACTCATAGTTTATCGCCGACCGGTGTAGCATGACGGTAAGCACTGCTTGCTTGTAACCCGGACTCGAGAGGCGCTGTGGGTTTGAAACTCCCCTTCGGCTGTTCTCTAAAGGTTTTCCGTAGTTTTCCCTTTTACCCTCGAGGAACGTGCTAGAACAGTACCTTCTTCAAAAACCATGGCTGATTCCTTCCAAATCCTTTTCCAAACCCCCACTTGCAAGTGAAATTAATACCACGGTTTGTGATCGTATTTTATGAATGATGGCCAAATTTCAGAGGTATTGTTACATTGTTCATGTAGATATTTAAAGAAAATGCACTGAAAAGTCAACCATTAATAATTTTATTCTCAGTAACCTAATTGCTATGCCCTTTAAAACAATCATGATTGTTAATTTTTAAAGGTACATTCGGCTGCTGTGGTGCGAAGCGCGAGCAGATATAAAATACCCATGTCCTGGTCACCGACCATTTGTTGGCAACACAGCCGCCTGGGACTCTAGCGAGCGAAGTTACTGAGGGAGAAGAGTAGGAACACGGCCGACTGGATCCCTCGCTGTGCTCCTTATACCGGCCTTGACAATCGCTTGTGAAGCCCAGCATAAAGCTGTAATTGGAAAGTTTTGCCGTAATGCCGCTGGAACGCTGGCCTACTACCCACTGACAGGAAGCTGTATACCGCAAATTGCCGCACTTCCAGGTTTATTTATATGGTTTTGTTGTCGTAAATGTTGGCAAGGTGTTCGCAATGAGGTGCTTGTTGGCTTGATATTGAGATCTGATAGTTATGCGACAGTGAGTTTATTTTTTATTGTGTAGTGTGGTTATTATATTTTTTTAAATTGTGTTTACAAATCTTGGAATTTGTGACATTCTTGTGCACCTTTTCGTACTTCGAGCAGAAATTTTATGCAAACAAGAACAAAGTGATTTCTCGCTGTAACTTCGTCCTGAACAAGGATTTTAATTTATGCGCTAATTAGTTTTTTAATGGTGTGGTGATTTGTTTTTCTTTAACTGTGTTAGGAAATATTCGAATATATATTGCTGCGTGCCTCTTTTGTATTCCGAACAGGAAAAGAGAGCAAAGGGACACTATCATTTCACGAATTCTCTGTAGACCAGGACAAAAGTACGGAGTGGCTAAAAGCAGGTAGCACTCTCATCTTAGTTTTCCGTTTCTATTTCGGGCATTTACCTTCTTTCTTTCTTTCTTTCTTTCTTTCTTTCTTTCTCTGTTTACCCCTCCAGGGTTGGCTTTTCTCTCGGATTCAGTGAGTAATCCCACCTCCACCACCTCAAGGGTAGTGTCCTGGAGCGTGAGACTGCGGGTCATGGATTCAACTGGGAAGGGAATCGATACCCCCCTCTACACAGTTGACCTCCCAAGGCTGAGTGGACCCCGTTCCAGCCTTCGTACCACTTTTGAAATTTCGTGGTAGGGCCAGGAATCGAACCCGGGCCTCCGGAAGTGGCAGCTAATCACGCTAATCAGGTACTTTTACCCTTGAATTTTCTCTCATCCTTTAGGCGGTGTCGTACTTGCCATATGACAGCAACACAACACATTTTTATCCAAGAAAATCTGAACTTTAACATTTAAACATTGACAAGTAAGAATCACTACTGCTATAACGGTAAGGCCAACGTATGAAGTGTTGTTACCTGAGCAATGGGGCCGATGACCTAGATGTTAGGCCCCTTTAGACAACAAGCATCATCATCATCATCGAGCAGAGAACAGTTTACAATTAATTTACTCAAAATACTTTTCTCTCGCAGAATTTTTATTTAAAATTTTCTTCTTCTTCTTCTCATTTCGCTATTTGTTTTAGGTCGCACCGACACGGATAGGTCTTATGACGCCGGTCGAATAGGAAAGGGCTAGCAGTGAGAAGGAACCGGCCGTGGCCTTAATTAAGGTACAGGCTGATGTGAAAATGGGAAACCACGGAAAACCATCTCCAGGGCTGTCGACAGTGGGGTTCGAACCCACTATCTCCCGGATGCAAGATGCAAGTTCACAGCTCACAGCTGCACGCCGCGCGGCCAACTTGTTCCACCCTACTGCATTTCAAGTAAAAATTATTGTCTGACTTTAGCACGACCAACTTGCCCGGTATTTAATATTCTAGTGAATGGTATGAATGAAATGTAATCTGAAACTATATATAGATGTGTATATATACAGTATATATATATATTGAAATTAAAATTTAAACATGTTTGAGTCAAAATATTTGTTATGCATACAACGAATATGGAAAAAGTAAGACTTTTATGTTTTGTCCAGCCCCCTTCCTTAGAGCAGCGCATGAAGAATTTTAAAACTCTAATTGAACAATGACTCTAAATCTCAATATTAACATCAGAAGAAAAAAGTATTGTGGTAAGTTCTGCTATGTATCTAAATGCCATGATTATAAAAACGATTACTATTATTCCTCACAATTAAGGAACGTCCGTTGGACTACTCCATCCTCCGCAGTTTCATTTCACGACGTTATTTTGGCAAATATCAACGAAAGTAACCTTTAGGATTAATCATTTTAACGGTATTAACCTATGTAACATTCTCCATAACTCTAAATTACGATAAATCGGCAATCAAAGTCAATATATTTTCTCTAAAGAAGTATGCATTTCTACCGCAAATAGGTCGGCCGCCAGCGCCACGTGTCGAGCTGTGTAACTACTCCGATTACAGTGCGTGGACCCGATTGTCAAGGCCGGTAAGGAGCTAGCTGGAGCGACGCATCAAGTCGGCCGTGGTAGGAACTAAAAGAATTGCTCCCAAAGAACTGTTCATTTCAGGGACTGAGCAGTTCTGACACTAGTCCTTCTGGTGAACTACTCTTACTGAGCCTTCCCGCCAACTATATCTCTCGATACACTTAACTCTCACTTCGTAACTAACCCAATAAAGGCATCACAACCTCAAAATCATATCAATCTAAATAAAAGAATCAGTGACCCTACAGAAAACGAACATAAATTCTCTTTTCACCCTGTCAGTGTAAATCACAGAAGAGTGTGAATGATGTAAAGCGTATTTTTAATTCAGTTAAGTCACAAGGTAAAGGAGCAGATAACATCCCAATAGGTTTTATAAAAAACATTATTGGGGCGGTCCTAACAATTAATACCCACATTGTAAACCGCTGTCTCACCACAAGCATGCTCCAGTTAGGCGAGCTAGAGTCACTCGCTCACCTGCACCTTGGTTAACAAGCGATTTAAAAATAACAATGGCTCGCCGTGACGCAATGTTCCGCCGATACAAGGAAACAAATAATGAAGGTGCCCTTCTCATATTAACTTATTTGCCATTTGTTGTTCATGCTTCCTGTCGTTTGCATTACCTTCTCAGTTGACATTTGGTAAATTGAGATCACCCGCTACAATCACGTTCCTTTCCTTATCGTTTCCCACATAGCTGATTATCTTATCAAATAATTCTGAGTCAGCGTCAGCGCTACCATTTCCCGGTCTGTACACTCCAAAGACATCAAGTTGCCTATTATCTTTCAAGATGAGCCTTACACCCAGAATTTCATGTTTTTCATCCTTAACTTTTCGTAGCTTACAAATTCTTCTTTCACCATGCTGATGATATGCACATATACAAACACACCACTACAAACAATTTACATGAAACAGTTCACCATATTAATTCGGATATTAAAAGGCTTACCGCCTATGCTAAAAACAACCACTTACTCCCAAATCCTCGTAAAACACAAAGTATCATCATAGGAAACTCTAAATTATTACATGTAATTAGCAATATCAATCCTCCTCCAATCATAATCAATGACCGCTGTACCGTACATTAAAAGTGTAACTAATCTTGGAATCTCCATCAATGAGAATCTGACCTGGAATGAACACGTAACAAACGTTTGTAGAAAGGTTAATGCAGCTCTATATCCCCCGAAACGTCACAAGAATTCTTTTCCTCAAAAACGTAAATTAAAATTAATCCAAGCACTACTATTCCCAATTTTAGACTACTGTGATACGGTTCTAGTCAATCTAAATGCTGAACAAGCTTTGAGACTTCAGCGAACACAAAACTCATGCATACGATATGCCTTCCAACTGCGACATGACGCTCATGTTACACCATATTTCAAAACATTGGGATGGCTACGCATAAATGAACGAAGGAATTTTCACCTAATGAAACTTGTTTACCAAGTGCTCTCGACGAACACTCCAACTTACCTCTCTTCTAATTTTCCTTTCCTTTCCTCATTCCATGAAATTAGTACCCATTCTGGTTCCCTACTTGAAATTCCACTAAGTCGAACGAATTCCTACAATCTTTTTTTTTTTTTTTTTAGTCACTGCATCGAGACTCTGGAATACATTCGCAGTGGACATTCGGCACTTTACTTCGTTTCATAAATTCAAATCTGCCTGCTGAAAGTTTTTCCTGGGAACATAAAACTGAGTTGTGTGAGTCACCGTGTGTATGTTGGGTGAATGGGAATTCTTCATTTATTATTATTATTATTATTATTATTATTATTATTATTATTAGTAGTAGTAGTAGTAGTAGTAGTAGTAGTATTGTCACACTAACTGCTGTACTGATATGTAGGCCTAACTTAGTCTTAGAATTACCTGTCCGTAGTATTATTTCTTTTTAGAATCTATGTCTTACTTCGCCACAAATGTAAGTCAGGAATAAATAAATAAATAAATAAATAAATAAATAAATAAATAAATAAATAAATAAATGCGAGGGTCCCATACACTGGAACCATACTCTAGTCTTACCGGAGACTTATATGACCTCTCCTTTCCATCCCTATGTTGTTGTTTGAGTCATCAGTCCACAGACTGGTTTGATGCAGCCCTCCGTGCCACCCTATCCTGTGCTAACCTTTTCATTTCTACGTAACTATTGCATCCTACATCTGCTCTAATCTGCTTGTCATATTCATACCTTGGTCTACCCCTACCGGTCTTACCACCTACACTTTCTTCAAAAACCAACTGAACAAGTCCTGGGTGTCTTAAGATGTGTCCTATCATTCTATCTCTTCTTCTCGTCAAATTTAGCCAAATCGATCTCCTCTCACCAATTCGATTCAGTATCTCTTCATTCGTGATTCGATCTATCCATCTCACCTTCAGCATTCTTCTGTAACACCATATTTCAAAAGCTTCTATTCTCTTTCTTTCTGAGCTAGTTATTGTCCATGTTTCACTTCCATACAGTGCCACGCTCCACACGAAAGTCTTCAAAAACATCTTTCTAATTCCGATATCAATGTTTGAAGTAAGCGAATACCCTCATAACCATGGGCAGAGATCTGTACCCTTTATTTATAGTCATATTTATCTGATTACCCCAATGAAGATCTTTCCTTATATTAAGACCTAGGTACTTACAATGATTCCCAGAATGAACTTTCACCCCATCAACGCAGTAAAATGAAATGGCGTATTGCTTTTAGTGCCGGGAGTGTCCGAGGACAAGTTCGGCTCGCCAGATGCAGGTCTTTCGATTTGACGCTCGTAGGCGACCTATTTGTCGTGATGAGGATGAAATGTTGAGGAAGACGACACATACACCCAGTCCCGTGCCAACGAAATTAAGAAATTATGGTTAAAATTCCCGACCCTGCCGGGAATCGAACCCGAGACCCCTGTGACCAAAGGCCAGCACGCTAACCATTTAGCCGGACATCAACTCAGTAATTAAAACTGAGAGGACTTTTCCTATTTGTGATACAACCTGACTTTTATCCCTGTTTATCATCATACCATTGCCTACTGTCCATCTCACAACATTATTGAGGTCATTTTGCAGTTGCTCACAGTCTTGTAAATTATTTATTACTCTCTAGAGTATAACATCATCTGCAAAAAGCCTCATCTCTGATTCAACTTCTTTACGCATATCACTTATATATAAGAAAACACAAAGGTCTTGTAGAATTCCCCGCTAATTATTACAGGGACAGATAAAGCTTCGCCTACTCTAATTCTCTGAGTTCTGTTTTCTAGAAAATTAGCCACCCACTCAGTCACTCTTTTGTCAAGTCTAATTGCACTCATTTTTGCCAGTAGTCTTCCATGATCTACCCTCTCAAATGCCTTAGATAGGTCAATCGCGATACAGTCCATTTGACCTTCTGAATCCAGGATATCTGCTATATCTTGCTGGAATCCTACAAGTTGAGCTTCATTGGAATAACCTTTCCTAAACCCAAATTGCCTTCTATCAAACCAGTTATTAATTTCGCAAACATGTCTAATATAATCAGAAAGAATGCTTTCCCACAGCTTACATGCAATGCATGTCAAACTGACTGTCCTGTAATTTTCAGCTTTATGTTTATCACCCTCTCCTTTATACACAGCAACTCTCCATTCATTTGGTACCATCTCGGCATTTGCCTGGAAAAGAAGTGTGAAACTATGGAAAACCACTTCGAGGATGGCTGAGATAGTCTACTCAGTTGACCTCCCGAGGCTGAGTGGACCCCGTTCTAGTTCTCGTTCCACTTTTCAAATTTAGTGGCAGAGCCGGGAATCGAACGTGGGCCTCCGAGGATGGCAGCTGATTACGCTAACCACTACACCACAGAGGCGCGTCCAGATATTCGCTATTAAATACGATATCTTCAAAATATGCATTATGCATGAATTTTCTCCTAAAAAGGCCAAAACATGCAAACATGCAGGGAAAACGAAAGGTTATTTGGAATTACTTTTTAAAAAAAATTTGCAAAGTTGTATAAGTGTTACTGAGGTACCTAGAAGCAAAGTCAGCAATCTCCATTTTTTTTCATAACTTACCTTATGGCATTATGGGATTCTCCTTAATGTTTTCTAGCAATTTCCAACGGTTATGAGAAGCAAAAGCAGCTGTAAGTGGGTTAGTTCCCCTATTGAAAACTGGGGTTAGAAGCAAAGGCTACAAACTCCAATTAATAATTGGTTTGACAGAAGGCACTTTGGGTTTAGGAAAGGTTATTCCACTGAAGCCCAACTTGTAGGATTCCAGCAGGATATAGCAGATATCCTGGATTCAGGAGGTCAGTTGGACTATATTGCGATTGACTTATCTAAGGCATTTGATAGGGTAGATCGTGGAAAACTATGGCCAAAATGAGTGCAATTGGACTTGACAAAAGAGTGACTGAATGGGTGGCTCTGTTTCTAGAAAATGGAACTCAGAGAATTAGAGTAGGTGAAACTTTATCTGTCCCTGTAAAAAATAAGAGGGGAATTCCTCAAGGCAGTATTATTGGACCTTTATGTTTTCTTATATATATATCAATGATATGTGTAAAGAAGTGGAATCAGAGATAAGACTTTTCGCAGATGATGTTATTCTGTACAGAGTAATAAATAAGTGACAAGATTGTGAGCAACTGCAAAATGACCTCGATAATGTTGTGAGATGGACAGGAGGCAATGGTATGATGATAAATGGGGATAAAAGTCAGGTTGTGAGTTTCACAAATAGGAAAAGTCCTCTCAGTTTTAATTACTGCGTTGATGGGGTGAAAATTCCCTTTGGGGATCATTGTAAATACCTAAGTATAAATACAAGGAAAGATCTTCATTGGGGTAATCACATAAATATGATTGTAAATAAAGGGTACAAATCTCTGCACATGGTTATGAGAGTATTTAGGGGTTGTAGTAAGGAGAGAGCATATTTGTCTCTGGTGAGACCTCAACTTGAGTATGGTTCCAGTGTATGGGACCCTTACCAGGATTACTTGATTCAGGAACTGGAAAAAATCCAAAGAAAAGCAGCTCGATTTGTTCTGGGCGATTTCCGACAAAAGAGTAGCGTTACAAAAATGTTGCAAAGTTTGGGCTGGGAAGACTTGGTAGAAAGGAGACGAGCTGCTCGACTAAGTGGTATGTTCCGAGCTGTCAGTGGAGAGATGGCGTGGGAGGACATCAGTAGACGAATAAGTTTGGATGGTGTCTTTAAAAGTAGGAAAGATCACAATATGAAGATAAAGTTGGAATTCAAGAGGACAAATTGAGTCAAATATTCATTTATAGGAAGGGAAGTTAGGGATTGGAATAACTTACCAAGGGAGATGTTCAATAAATTTCCCATTTCTTTGCAATCATTTAAGAAAAGGCTAGGAAAACAACAGATAGGAAATCTGCCACCTGGGCGACTGTCCTAAATGCAGATCAGTAGTGATTGTTTGATCACTTCTTACCGTACAATCTGAGAAGCAAAGCCTGCATTATCCACTTTAGCCACGTGACTGTCAGCCATTTCTTTTATTTTGTTTACGCTACAGTATGGCATAGTGGTATGTTTTTGTTTATGGTGCTTCTACTGAGTGAATATATGATAGTACCGGTAGCTATTATAAAATTCTAATAGATCCTGTAAAATGAATAACCAGAAGTAACACCTGTGTTGCCTCCCAAAGCAAAGAAGAGAAATCTCAGCCTGACAAATGGATTTCTACAAGCCTCTACTTGACAATGCCAACCCATCCGATTTGCCTAATGAGCAGACAATAATGACTGTGCATGTGAACTAATGGAAGTTTCTAGACTTGTGTATGTTGAAGATAACTTACGATTTAATCTTTATGTAGTTCCAACAAAACGGACCAAAAATACTGCGAGTATTGATTTTGTGAAACACTACGGTATTTCAGAATATCCTTTATTGGGCATATAATAATCTGTTGTAGTCTATATTTTAATTTCAAGCCTTCAAATAAGTTCAGAATTCTGCTAGAAACCTGACTTGCTTCCCCATCTAAGGTGCAAAGTCAACAAAATTCACATATAAGAAGCACAAGCAGCAATCTCCTAATCAAAAGCTGTATTATCTTTTCTCACAGTTGCTTTACAATGAAAATATTATGTACAGTTGCTTTCATGATGCCAATGCACGTAACCAAATAGTTACTTATCGAATTTTCATTCCATGAACACATCTAAAAGTTTTTTGCTTCTACTGTAAAATTTTCCAAAGTGAAGATTGCTGACTTTGCTTCTAGGCAACTCAACTAACTTATTTTATTTAACAACATTCATTTGCCTAGAAATCCGGGCTCTAATTATGAACTTAAAACAATCAGTGGATCCAAACCGCTATGCTCCTTCTTCCCATAAAGTAACTGAAGACAATGGTATAAACTGAACAAGGGACTGCTTCCAAAGCAAAATCATAAGTCGATGATGCTTGTTGTTCACAAGGGTCCAATATCCAGATCACCGGTCCCTCATAATGGTACTAATTGCTGGTAAAGTAGAGCCGTGATGTTCCTCATATAGCAATACTAATCACAAGTAGAGTAGACTCACGGTGTTCCTCACATAGTGGTACTAATCACAGGGTATGTACTACTCAAAGGTAACGCAGACCTATGCTGTTCCTCACATAATGGCACCACTCATAGGCAACGCTGACCCATGGCGTTCCTCACATAGTGGTACTAATCGCAAGTTATGTCGACTCGTAGTGTCCCTCGTGTGATGTTACTAATCACAGGTAATCACATGGTTCAAGATCTATCATCTCTTGGTCGCACCTTTTAGTCGCCTCTTGCGACAGGGAGGGGATATCGCAGGTGTGTTTTTCATCTGCGTTCCCCACTCACAGGGTGTTCCCAGATACTAAGATAGTTAGGCATAGCTGTGAATCAATATCCCTAACAGGTTCATTCACAGTCCTAGGTGGCAGAAGTTACCCCTTCTTCTGCAGCCTTTTTTTTTTTTTTTTTTTTTTTTTTGCTAGTTGTTTTACGTCGCACCGACACAGATAGGTCTTACGGCGACGATGGGACAGGAAAGGACTAGGAGTGGGAAGGAAGCGGCCGTGGCCTTAATTAAGGTACAGCCCCAGCATTTGCCTGGTGTGAAAATGGGAAACCACGGAAAACCATTTTCAGGGCTGCCGACAGTGGGGTTCGAACCTACTATCTCCCGAATACTGGATACTGGCCGCACTTAAGCGACTGCAGCTATCGAGCTCGGTCTTCTGCAGCCTGATCCACCAATTAGTTCCTATTGTTCTAAGAGAAAATAAAACTGGGCAACCATCCTCTTAACAGTAATCAGAGGAGGAAAAAGAAAAAGGAAGAATTATAGTCTCATTAAAAGAAAGGGTTGTTGCTACAAAGCCACACAAAAGTGATACTAATGTCAACATTAATCAATCTGTTTAGAACATGAATCTGCTGCCCAAGTGGTTATTGCTAGAAACACGATTCTGCTGAATACAAAGAGTGCCTTGCCCATACTTGTTCCTATAAATGAATATTTGCCCAAATTGCCCGCTTGAATTACAACTGTATTTTCATATTATGATCTGTCCCATAAATAACATTCCACGCCATCTCTCCAGTGACTGCTCCGAACATAACACTTAGTCGAGAAACTCAACTCCTTACTTCCAAGTCTTCTCTGTGCAAAGTGCAAAAAATGTTGCAACACTACTCTTTTGTCAAAAATCACCCTGAACAGTCCGGCTCCATGGCTAAATGGTTAACGTGCTGGCCATTGGTCACAGGGGTCCCGGGTTCGATTCCCGGCAGGGTCGGGAATTTTAATCATCATTTCATCCTCATCATGACGCGCAGGTCGCCTACGGGAGACAAATCAAAAGACCTGCACCTGGCGAGCCGAACATGTCCTCGGACACTCCCAGCACTAAAAGCTATACGCCATTTTATTATCACCCTGAACAAATCGTGCTGCTTTCCTTTGGATATTTTCCAGTTCTTGTATCAAGGTCCCATACACTGAAACCATATTCTAATTATGGTCTTACCAGACACTTACATGCCTTCTGCTTTACCTTCTTACTACAACCCCGAAATATCCTCATAACCATGTGAAGAAATCTGTAACCTTACTTTACAACCTTGTTAATGTACTTACCCTAATGAAGATCTTTCCTTTTTCATTGGACAAAATGGCGGCAGTGGACAGTGATACGTGTGCTTCATCTCTGCAAAAAGTATGTTTAGACTCAGAAGATAAATGCTTTAAGTGCAAGAAAGTAATTAAAATGGCGTAAAGTGCATCGTGTGTGATATACGGTTTCGTTTTCAGTGTGGGAAAGTAGATAAGAGTGAAAAAGGAAATACAATATGGGCGTGTGAAACTTGTGCTGAGAATCGCGTCGTAGATGGCGTCATGAAAATTAGGCCTACACTGAGTACGGACTCTATGACGGTGGAAGACACTGCAGTGAATATTGCGAATTGTGACAATATTTTGTTGATGATATCGTTGCTACAACAAGATATGCAGTTGCTAAGAAATGAAAACGAATATTGTATTTAAAAAGGAGAATTGTCTCTCGAAGCAGCCGTGGCCGCAACCGATGTTGGTAGTGAGAACTTTCGAGGATGGTCGAAAGTCGTAAGAGGTGGAAATAAGCGGGACTAATCTGTATTCTTCAAATTTTGAAGCTCGTGCGAAAGAACAGTTTTTCACTATTAGACAATGAACCTGAAGAGGAATCTTCAAGTCAGTCACCACATGGGGGCATGGATTTTAGGTGGGAGAGGTTTAGGTCTAGTCCAAAATGTATCTCAAAAACAGCACCAAAACAATAGAAGGGTTTGATAGTGGGTGTAAGCCAAGCTCCTGGTATTGCGTTGGACACAAATACTGATGTTGTCGCAGCTTCTTCCGAGGTTCGTCCGGGTGCACCACTACGGAAAGTCGTCGAAAATATAGAAGAAATGACAACTGACCTAGGAAACAACGATGTTGCCGTGATCATCGGAGAAACCAATGACGTGGCTCATAATGAAGCTGAATGTATAAGGTCAGAATTAATTAACAAATTAGGTAGACTAACACATAGGCCTACTGATGTTGAAGTATTTAATATTCCAAAAAGACGAGATCTGATTCCAAATTATTGTGTAAACATAGAAATTGACAGAGTTAATAGAGACATTCAAGCGTTATGTAAACATTTCAGCAATGTACATGTTACTGATGCAGCTAGTTTTGAAAGAAATTGTTATACAAGACATGGTTTACATCTTAATAGATTAGGACAGCAGAACATCAGTAAAGCAGTTATCCAGTCTTTGACCGGGTCAGGGATGTAATGAATGAACCATATATAGACAATTACAATATTACAATGTGGTCGCCACTCCCAAGGTGATTATTAATGACTGATAAATGCTATGAAATGATAATGGAGAGTGTTTCTGGAATGAAAGATGACAGGGAAAACCGGAGTACCCGGAGAAAAAGCTGTCCCGCCTCCGCTTTGTCCAGCACAAATCTCACATGGAGGGACCGGGATTTAAACCACGGTATCTAGCGGTGAGAGGCCGACGCACTGCCGTCTGAGCCACGAAGGCTCTTCAAGAAGGGTGCTATTCCCCTTAACTGTATAAGTGGTCAGGAAAACAAGTAGAGGGAGCCAGCTCTCCAGGAAGTTAGCTCAATTATAGCGTAAATACTAGAAGTACTTCATGTTGTAATGAAAATGTTAGATTAAAGACAAATTTAAGTTTTGAATATGATATCATGGTATGGAACAGCCAATGTCTAAGGGTGTAAATATTTTGGAGTTGTTCATCTCGCCGTGTGGCCTTGAGAGAACAAACCAACAGTAGCAAATGAGTCGAAACATGTTGCAGCTGCACACCTCCCCCACGCATCTCGCCATGCACCTCGCCGTTCATCAGGAATCAAATTGGTTTGATATTTCGGGATGCAGGTGCCTGGAACTAGCGTTGTGATTGGTTGTCACAAGGTCACGTCATTGTCCCCTCTATGCGATGACGCATTGCTGTCATATTGATTGTCATGTTCTGTCGTAACACTGTACCCGTGGATAAAAGGCAATTAATAAGCGATACTTTCCGCGAAACAGCTAAACGGAATTAGCGTCACAATTCGTACCGTAACAGATGCATTCAAGTTAAATGTTGAAAAGACGTTATAACTAACTTTAGTGCCACAGGTAACAATGATGAAGTGTTCTCTATATTGGCTTGCATTGATTTCGTTGTTTAATCATGTATGCAATTACGGATAAATGAACGGTAAATTGAATGAAAATGTAAATTAAACGTAATATAATTTAATTATCAGCTGTAATAGCATACCGGTAACCTATTACACCCTATAATTTATACAATGGATACATTAAACTTTTTCAAAATAATTAATGATTACGTATTTGGTCTCAGTGATAATACCAAACATGGAAACTTTTAAATGCCTGCGAAAATAGGCCTACTGTATATTTAGAACATGAAAATTCCACCTGATTGTTGTAACTTTTACTTAACTGGAAATAATAAATTAATGAACTGAAATATTCGAACTCGGACATCACTCTGGAGGATGGGATCTCTGCAATGTCATTTGTTCATTCGCTCTGTCTATTACGGTATTATGAAGAAATCAATGTCATTTGTTCATTCTCTCTGTCAATTACGGTATTATGGAGAAATCAGCTTTAACAATAGCTTCTGCATGTCCAGAAGTTTCTGTTGTTTTGTGCAACATTCTTTTTCGCGGATAGAATTCCGTATCTGCATTCCACCGTTTTTCGCGCCACTGACACTTTCTTGTTGAATAGATTCTTCTCTTCATCTACATGTTTGGGATCATATGGTTTCTACAAATTCTCATATTCGAACGTGGGAGAAATTCTTCAGCAGTGATATTTAGTGCGAGCTTTTCCATTAAATTGTAAATTACTGAGCTCCAGAAAGTGCCACCATTAATCTGTTTTGTATATGCTCCAGTTTCCTATTTCGCTGCTTGACTAAATATTATTACTCAATGTATTAAACGACGGAAAGAGTGGCGAGCTAGAGTATAGGAGCTGTGGGGATTCTAAATACGCGCCAATCAGATGCCGCGCAGCATGTCACGTGACTACGCGCGGGAAATTTGAATACTGTGACGTCACTGCTGCGTCAGCACCCAGTAGTAGGGCTACGTACGTTTCCAGCCGAGGTCATTTACCCTTAGTTGATTAGTAGGGCAATGTACGTTCGCGGATTTTGGGTACGAGAGCAAGCCTAACCTCACAGTCGCTATCTTGAGGGACCTAACCTCACCTTAACGGCTAGTTGCCCTTCCCTTATGAATTTCAACATAAGAGGCTACAAAATACACAGAAGCGATAAGGCCAACGGAGTTGGAGAGGTGGCAGTTCTGGTAAGAAAAGACATCAAACATATTGAGGTGGACATACCAGAGATGGTCGAACTGGAGGCATGTGGAATTGCCATGCCAGTCCCAGGAACACTCATAAATGTCATAGCGGCATACTCCAGGCCAAAAAGTCTGAACACACAAGACATAGAAGCAGTAATAAGGCTAAATCGAAACACGATCCTAGGAGGAGACCTAAATTCGAAACACGCCAGCTGGGGCTGCCGGAGACCTAACTCAGAAAGCTCAAGCCTGTACAACCACACGTTATCCCAGGACTATGTGGTAACAGCCCCCAGCGAACCCACGTTCCTAGCGCCAAACGATCAGGTCGACGATATACTAGACATAGCCCTACTGCGACATATCCCTCAAAGGCATAGCATAACGGTAGTGAACGACCTTGGGTCGAGGCACCAACCAGTGATATTTGCACTAAATGCGACCCCAGAGGAATATGAAAACAACCCCAAACGTCGGCTCAACTATAACGCAGCCAAATGGGGCAAATTCGAACACAAACTAGACACACTCCTACAGGGAAGCGAGGGCATGCTATTAGACAGCACAGCCCAAATTGACGAAGCAATCAAAACCCCAGTAGAAGCAATTCAGGTAGCCGCAGCAGCCAGCATATCAGAAAGCAAACCCAAAGAAGTCACTCATTTCGAAATTCCAGCCCACATTAAGGAATTAATACGCAAGCGCAACAGCCACAGACGCAAATGGGCACGACACCATAGAGGCTACGAACGCATAATGAAAAATGAACTTAACACAGAAATACAAACAAAACTGCAGGAAAGCAGGTCACGAGAATGGAACAACAAACTCCGTCTATTCGACACGAACTCTAGGCCTGTGTGGAACTTAGCGAGACACTTCACTCGTGAAACACACAGCATCCCTACTATTAAGGGACCTAACGGCCCGGTATATGAGAACCGTGATAAAGCGAAAATCAAAGCTGACTCGATAGAAGCGGCATTCACTCCGAACGAAATACCACCTGACCCCGCCTTCACCAGGCAAACCGAGTCAAAGGTAGCTGAGTTCCTTGAATACGCACCTAAGCCGGAGGTTAAGAGGACACATATACACGAAATTAAGTGGATTATAGGTCATCATAACCCCAAAAAGGCGCCTGGCCCAGACGAGATACAGAATATTATAATTAAGAAATTAACACACAAAGCCCTAACACTACTAACCAGCATCTTCAATACAATGTTCAGACTACAATACTACCCTGACCAATGGAAAAGGGATAGGATACTCGTATTTGGAAAACCAGACAAAGACAAGTCAGACTCTAACAATTACAGGCCTATCAGCCTCCTGGACGCCTCAGTAAAGTATTCGAGAAAATACTACTGGAAAGATTAATAGGGCATATCAAGGAAAGAGGAATAATTCGCAACGAGCAATTTGGCTTCAGGAACGGGAAATTCTGCCCCACAACTACTCATGCGATTCATAGAACAAGCTACCATAGGTTTCAGTAAACGAAGGGACACAGGTTCGGTTTTCCTTGATATACAGAAAGCATTTGACAAAGTCTGGCACGAAGGCCTCCTAGCGAAATGAATAGACCTCGAATTCCACCCAGGCTATATATGGCTAATCAAATCCTATCTGGAGGGCCGAGAGTTCCAAGTTGACTAACACAACATGCTGTCAAGCACGCGAAGGATTAGAGCGGATGTAGCGCAAGGGTCCCTTATTGGCTCAATCCTCTTCGTGCTATATACAAACGACATGCCCACTGCGGAACTTACCTCTACACACCTCTACGCTGATGACACTGCTATCACAGTCCAACACCCACAACTAGCGTGCACTCGGAAGAGGCTACAAATACCGCTACGAACTCTCAAGCCATGGCTAACGAAATGACGCATCAAGGTCAATGTTGACAAGTGCCAAACGGTGCTGTTCACTAAGAAGAACAGACGCATACGCAGACCAGTCAACATGAACCGCTAAAGCTTTTCAATCAAGATATGGCATGGCATGACAAAGCCAAATACCTAGGAGTAGTCCTAGACCGAAAATTCACCATGCTACACCATATCAAAGATATCCAAAGGAAAGCTCACATTAGACTCAGCCAGCTATACCCTATACTGAACAAAAAGTCCAGTATAAACACAAACGTATCCATAAACATGCATAAGGCTTTAATTAGGCCAATAATCATGTACGCAGCCCCAGCGTGGGGGTTCACTACAAAGACGAACCTGGATAAGCTAGAACGAATACAAAATAAATACATTCGAGCAGCGGCCAGATTCCCTTTCGACACACCAATACGCCAACTACGCGATATTGCGAAAGTCAGCTCGATAAGGCGCCACATACGTAAACAAACACTAAGAATGTACACAAAGTCATGGGGTAATTAGATCAACCCGCTAGTAAGCGGGATCGGACGTTACGACGTCGATCTTTACACCAAGTACCCCACACCGAAACAAATTCTGTTCAGCCACAGTGTTGGGGGGACGGGGGGCCGATAGCCGGGCCCATCCCCAAGCTGGCACCTATACAACACATAATCCCACACACTGCAGACAAAATGTACCTATGTAAATATGTAAATATGCTCCTTTGATTACAGCTGTCTTTATCCCAGGGACCAGGTGAGGAAAGATTGGTAAGAAACAACACGAGAAGACGACGGCAACTCAGCCAGATGGCCAAGAACGAACCAATCCACCTCCGCCCCCCGAAAGAGACACGGGAGCGGAACGCCAGCCCGCGCCCTATTACGCAGACAGCAGTACTAATATAATTACTTATGTGTTTGTGTTATCTCACTATTATTTAGGTAGTACACTGGACATGAGATCAGGCAAGCAGCCGGCACTCCAACGAGCACCTGTATATACACTGACTGACAGAGCAAATGCAACACCAAGAAGGAGTGGTCAGAACTTTATGCCAATTGCAGGGTAGACTGACGTTACTGAGGTATGCTCATGATGTGAAATGCGCCGCTGTGCTGCGCACGTAGCGAACGATAAATGGGACACGGCGTTGGCGAATGGCCCACTTCGTACCGTGATTTCTCAGCCGACAGTCATTGTAGAACGTGTTGTCGTGTGCCACAGGACACGTGTATAGCTAAGAATGCCAGGCCGCCGTCAACGGAGGCTTTTCCAGCAGACAGACGACTTTACGAGGGGTATGGTGATCGGGCTGAGAAGGGCAGGTTGGTCGCTTCGTCAAATCGCAGCCGATACCCATAGGGATGTGTCCACGGTGCAGCGCCTGTGGCGAAGATGGTTGGCGCAGGGACATGTGGCACGTGCGAGGGGTCCAGGCGCAGCGCCAGAGTGACGTCAGCACGCGAGGATCGGCGCATCCGCCGCCAAGCGGTGGCAGCCCCGCACGCCACGTCAACCGCCATTCTTCAACATGTGCGAGACACCCTGGCTGTTCCAATATCGACCAGAACAATTTGGTTGAAGGAGGACTGCACTCCCGGCGTCCGCTCAGAAGACTACCATTGACTCCACAGCATAGACGTGCACGCCTGGCATGGTGCCGGGCTAGAGCGACTTGGACGAGGGAATGGCGGAACGTCGTGTTCTCCGATGAGTCACGCTTCTGTTCTGTCAGTGATAGTCACCGCAGACGAGTGTGGCGTCGGCGTGGAGAAAGGTCAAATCCGGCAGTAACTGTGGAGCGCCCTACCGCTAGACAACGCGGCATCATGGTTTGGGGCGCTATTGCGTATGATTCCACGTCACCTCTAGTGCGTATTCAAGGCACGTTAAATGCCCACCGCTACGTGCAGCATGTGCTGCGGCCGGTGGCACTCCCGTACCTTCAGGGGCTGCCCAATGCTCTGTTTCAGCAGGATAATGCCCGCCCACACACTGCTCGCATCTCCGAACAGGCTCTACGAGGTGTACAGATGCTTCCGTGGCCAGCGTACTCTCCGGATCTCTCACCAATCGAACACGTGTGGATCTCATTGGACGCCGTTTGCAAACTCTTCCCCAGCCTCGTACGGACGACCAACTGTGGCAAATAGTTGACAGAGATTGGAGAAGCATCCCTCAGGACACCATCCGCACTCTTATTGACTCTGTACCTCGACGTGTTTCTGCGTGCATCGCCGCTCGCCGTGGTCCTACATCCTAAAGAGTCGATGCCGTGCGCATTGTGTAACCTGCATATCGGTTTGAAATAAACATCAATTATTCATCCGTGCCGTCTCTGTTTTTCCCCAACTTTCATCCCTTTCGAACCACTCCTTCTTGGTGTTGCATTTGCTCTGTCAGTCAGTGTATATATATTTACTGTTGCGAATAACCTTAGCATTGTTGCAGATCTGCAGTGACAAGTGTGTTCCAACAACACCACACAGAGGGACATCGCCAGGCGGAAGAAGAAGACAGCCCCTTGCACCAAGTAAGGCTTGGCTCTTAATCCCCCTCTCCAAACAGAGACTTGGCACCAGGGACCACTTGATGCTGGGCAAAGGGACGAACTTGTGGCCCAAAGCCCAGACGCCAGTGGACCCGAGCCGACCCGGCAGTGACAAGAAGGACTGATCCCCACAATAAGAGACAATGGCAAGGAAATAGTTATGATTGCCTGACACATATTCCTAACACAACCTCTGAAATTTTTCAGCCCACATCCTTGCATGTGCTATGAAAATTTGTCAGGTTTTACATGTAGGTTATTTCTCTTTCTGCCTATGTGGTTTTCCCCTGACCCTTCAACACTACACCTTAACACTACCTAACCAATACAAACTTTTGCCGTGGTAGCGAGTCTATCTCAGAAACCGGCAGATACTCCTTGTATCACCTCCCACTCTTCCCTGCTGTCTCATTCTTCTTAGAAATTAATAGCATGTCGGAGGCCATGTAGATTGAGTCGATGGTCACGGTGGTGGAGCGTGCTACGGGGGCCCCCGTAAAAAAACGTAGCAAACCACAAATACCCGGCCGAGGTAGCGAGGAGGACGGAGCTCTGAGTACCAGTACGCTCTGACTCACCATTGGAGCGCAGCCAGCAGCAGCCAGCAGCGAGCAGCGAGGACGACGCCGCCCTAGTGCCTTCCCCGCTGAATCACAGCAGCACGGCCCAGGCCGATCGTCGAGACTACGGAGCTGTAGGGTTGGCATGCCAACCCTATATCCGAAAGGTCAAATTGTCGGTCTCTCGCGGTGTTCTGTCGCAGTGTCCGCATGTTTCTTGCCGGGGAGACACCCCTTAAAGACTGTTCCCTGAAGCAACGGCTCGGAGAAGGCACACTCTCTTTCCTTGTCCGAGGTCCGCCTACGGGTGTTTGACCTGCCCTCCCCTGCTATCAGACCGGCCCTGTGCCCTTAGTCATAACGATAGTTCGAAGAGCGTACAACTAGGTAGGATTACACAACCTGGTGCACACCACTCACCTACACTGCTAAGCTATGTCAGACCGCACTCACCATAACAACACTTCCGGCAGGCTCGGCCGGTCTGGGGTGGATCGAGTAGCCTTGGGCCGTCCTAGCTCTGTCGGAAATACACCAGCACCAGGCTCACATCTAGACTATAAACTAGAGGTTTTTAAACAGATGTATAACATGCCAGCGAGGGACCCCAGGCTAAAATCCGTACCGGTGACCACCGAATCCTCCCAGTGGGAAGAAGAGGACGATTACGAGTACGTCGACGGAGGATGCGAAGTATATCTAGGGACGAACCTTCGCATAAGCTTGTCAATCTCCTCAACCATGAGAAGAAGAACAACAACAAATCTGGTACACAAGCACCTAAGGCCGTAAGGCAAAAGAAGACCCTGGTATCAGAAGCGGTATCAGACCCGAGAACCGAGACGCAGGGCCCCACCACCTCCACCCAGGGAGAAACTGGTGCGCCCAATACCATGAAGAAACAGCCCTTAGCTGACACATCACCGGTCATCACTGAGGAACCGCAGCTTCAAACCAAGAGAATCCACACCACAAAGGACGCTGAAGGTTACGTGACGCCACCGAGCAGGAAAACAGCTCAACCGAAAGATAAATCTACCCCGAAACCGGTACCTGTAAATAACAGGTACGAACAGCTGCAGAAAGTAGCAGAAGAAATGAACGTGGGGACCGAAGGTAGACCATCACGGCGAAAACCTTCCCCCCATCACCATCAATGATTACGCCATGCCTTACTCCCAACGAAGAGGATTTATTAAGTTATGTATCAATGGGCAATGCACTGCGCGGATAGTCCGAAATAACGTGGTCAAGTACCAAATGACCACTATGGAAGACTACCATGCGTTAGTGAAGGCCCTAAAGGACCAAGGAGTGGCATTCTTCACGCACCCAGTCGAACCGAGCGGTAAGCTACAAGCAATTATCAGAAACCTCCCGCTTGACACAAAACCAGAAGACATTACCAGCGCACTGTCTGAAAAAGGCTACCCAGTCTGTCAGACAGTACAACTGAGACCGGGCGAGTTGGCCGTGCGCGTAGAGGCGCGCGGCTGTGAGCTTGTATCCGGGAGATAGTAGGTTCGAATCCCACTATCGGCAGCCCTGAAAATGGTTTTCCGTGGTTTCCCATTTTCACACCAGGCAAATGCTGGGGCTGTACCTTAATTAAGGCCACGGCCGCTTCCTTCCAACTCCTAGGCCTTTCCTATCCCATCGTCGCCATAAGACCTATCTGTGTCGGCGCGACGTAAAGCCCCTAGCAAAAAAAAAAGTACAACTGAGTAAATCGTACATTATACGAAGACCTTCAGAAAACGGTACAGAGGAGGAGGTAATCAGAGAGAGGAAGCCCATCCCACTGTTCGCCGTAACACTTCATCACTCGGAAAAATCTCGACAAGTATTCAATGAGAATACGCTAATGGACTTGATCATAAGGGTAGAAAGACTCAAGAAACCTATAGGACCGCCACAGTGCAAACGTTGCCAGCGCACAGGGCACACGCACAAAAGCTGTAACCTTTGCCGCGCTGTGTCAAATGCCCGGGGGCGCACAGCACTGCAGAGTGTACCCTCACAGACAGTAAGAAGTTTACCTGTGTAAACTGCAAGGGCAACCACACCGCAAATTACGGTGGTTGCCCTGTTATAATCAGGGCCAAGGAAGGGCAGAGCCTCAAGAAGAAGAAGAAGGAGAGAGAGGCTCCCGGTACAGCAACTACACCGACATTCCACCCGAGACCGACCGACTTCCCACCACTACCCCCAGCATCCAGGACAGGAGGAAAAGTCTCAGCCGGAGAAACAAATACCAAGTGCCCCCAACCCGACAGGAGGCGATCGAAATGCTGTCTGAAGTACCACCGGAGGAAGACACTCAATCCTCATGAATCACATCACTCCAGTGGTATTGCAGACAGAATAACAAATAAGTTGTTAGACATTTTTTACCCGCCCCCAGGGATGACCATGGAGGCAATCGTATATCGTCATCTGCTTGCCCGCCAGTAAACGAAGGCGATCAAACTCGAAAAGGGCCAAATACGTTACCACCTCGAGACCTGTATATATCTACCATGTTTCGCATAAATTTTTAACAATTAATATTATGTATTAAGGTAAATACATTTAGTAATAGGCTTAGATTAATGTTAAGTTAAATACTGTATATTTTCCCTAGAACATTCCTGGACACCAGGAAAGAATCTTCTATAGCAAATTAAATTAGTCTATTACCAAACATTACCATGAGTTGCACGCTCTACGAGCCTCATATCAAAATGGAATGTAAGGACCCAATCGGTCGGTAATTCCAATTCAACCACAGCTGTCGATCTTCAAGCGGCAGCAGTCGCAACGCGAGGTTCAGGTAGCAAACCAGTTCAAGCCCTTCACAGCTGGCTCGCCTGTCGTGCTGCTCGCGACAAGTGAAGTCGAACTCAGTGTTCATTCTGCCGGAACGCCGTAATACTTATATAAACTTCGACAGCAAGTTGACTCTTAGTTTATGTGAATACCAGTTGGACTTACAATTCGTCAGGGACATTCGAACTTCGGAAATTAACGTGTTTGTAACATCGAAGTCATAAGACTTGTAATATTTCGCCAATATTTGAACTTTCCAAATATCTCGATTTTCGTGTGAATGACTTTAACAAACTTGAAGTTATCAGTAAAAATGAACTATGCATAGAAGTGTGTTTTCTCATTTTCCAATTACCGCCACTTACGAGAAGAAACAGTGCTTCGACATATTTCTCATCTACTGAATGGTTATTATTTCTGAGACAGTTATAATCAGTTCAAACAGCACAAATCAAATGGTGCACATTTCAACACAGAACACGCTATCAGTCTCCTAGTCAGATTAACTTTCTCGTGTTAAAGCCACTCTTTTATTAACATGAGAAATCCTGACTCGAGACGACGGAGAACGACGTAGATCGACGGAGACCTGATGCAGATCAAAGCGGAACATGAACTTGGTACTACGAGGGACAGTTCCAGGGACGTGGGACTATGGAACATCGTGGTGCTTGCTGTAGGCTGAATTCCAGATTCCTGCTTGCGGTTTCGAGCTCAACAAGAAGACGTATGTCAGGTGATATAAGTGTCTTTTCATTCAGAAACATAATTCTGACTTTCAACAGAATTCTTATAGACAGTGTCATTGCTGACAAAGAACATTAACTCAATTCAAAAGCTCACTTACTTAACCCTCTACTGCCCAAATTATTTTGTTGTGTTTTAAAAAATTTTCTCTGCCATATACTAAGTAAATATGTTGTAAACTACACATAAATGCAGTTTTTATTGAATTTTCATTTTTAATTTTCAAAAATTAGGTTTGTGACTTCCAGGTCACACTGGGCAGTAATGTTCTGATATGTGAAAATTGACTAATTTATAAAATAACAGTCTCATAAAATATTCAAGATGCTTACCTTTGGTTTCTATATTTTTTATGCATATAATTTGTTAGTAATAATACAAAGTCCGCCTCTGTGGTGTAGTGGTTAGCGTGATTAGCTGCCACCCCCGGAGGTCCGGGTTCGATTCCCGGCTCTGCCATGAAATTTGAAAAGTGGTACGAGGGCTGGAACGGGGTCCACTCAGCCTCGGGAGGTCAACTGAGTAGAGGTGGGTTCGATTCCCACCTCAGCCATCCTGGAAGTGGTTTTCCGTGGTTTCCCACTTCTCCTCCAGGCGAATGCCGGGATGGTACCTAACTTAAGGCCACGGCCGCTTCCTTCCCCCTTCCTTGCCTATCCCTTCCAATCTTCCCATCCCTCCACAAGGCCCCTGTTCAGCATAGCAGGTGAGGCCGCCTGGGCGAGGTACTGGTCATACTCCCCAGTTGTATCCCCCGACCAGGAGTCTGAAGCTCCAGGACACTGCCCTTGAGGCGGTAGAGGTGGGATCCCTCGCTAAGTCCGAGGGAAAAACCGAACCTGGAGGGT
This sequence comes from Anabrus simplex, assembly GCF_040414725.1. Taxonomy (NCBI): domain Eukaryota; kingdom Metazoa; phylum Arthropoda; class Insecta; order Orthoptera; family Tettigoniidae; genus Anabrus; species Anabrus simplex. The sequence continues at coordinate 416,512,061 of NC_090269.1, forward strand.
AAACAGATGATGATGATGATGAATAATACAAAACATAATTGTAAAACTAGCTATCCGCCATGTGCCTGGGAAATGCTCCCAACCATACATTTGGCGCTTCCTGGTGGCTTATGCATATAACTATTAAACTATAAACAGTTGAAAATCACACAGCCATACTGTAACTTGAAAGTTACACTGGGAAGTAGTGGCTCAATTGCATTCTAATAGTAGAAAATGTGTACAGAATGATGTGTGACTTCAAAGTCACATTGGGCAGTAGAGGGTTAATATTTCTATAAAAGAAAATTAACGCTTTACAACACTTAAAAGTAAAGACAGACTATTAGAAGGCAGTGTGCTCTCGTAATATCGTATGTTATCACTCGTTGGAACTTTAGAATTTCAATTCAGTGCTTCATTCATAGTGAAAGCGTACCATAAACTCTTAAATTCCAATATTCGCGTGAAGTGACGGCGGTTTTATTTCAGCTACCTTCAGTACAGGCTCAATTATTCACTAAGATTTCCATTTACTATCCATCACACTGTTTAGTACACCTGCTTTCAGTGTTACTTTAAAAGAAGATATTTTATCACTCCTTGCTACTATTACATCTTTACATGAATTCACAATATACAACTCGTAGGCTCAGACCGAAGCCTGATCTGGCGTGATCTAACTTTACTCGACCCGCGGGTGACTGGAACATAACGACCTGATCCAGAGTAACAAGTCACTTCGCCCGAGCTCTGAATACACGTGAGTTTGTACGTAAGTGCGGTCGTCCGTAAAATGAGGTAATGCGCAAAATGAGTTAGTGAGTGTTCCTTCCACTCATATTTATTGATGGAGGACCTTACTGATGGATTAGCTGACGTCATGCCTTGGGGAGGGGGCATGAAGAGAGATGAATTCCGTATGAGGACACTTACCGTATAATGAAGCTGTGTTGAGAGATAATGTGATACGAAGAAATGTATGAAATTAATGATAAGCACAGAGGAATGAGTGTACAAATACGGGCAATGTAACATAGTAAAATTGAATTACGTAGAGGGCAGGATTCGAACCCGTAATAATACGTACGAAATAAATGGACTGCGCAGATAGTCGTTTGAAAGACTACGGACCCAAAGATGAAAAGAGGTTGAGATTCCACATAAGTGATCGTAAGGTGTGATGGTTAAGAATGACGAATTATGATATTCATGACAATCGTAATCATAATAATAATAATAATAATAATAATAATAATAATAATAATAATAATAGGCATTGCAGATCTAAAGATGGACCGTGTTAAATGAAGGGACGATGATAAATGTGTTAAAAAGGAATATAACTGATGTAGTGAAACCGATAATAATAATAATAATATAATAATAATAATAATAATAATAACAACGTTAGGACGGCGATAAATCGTAGTGATTAAAATAATAATTATTATCAAAATAATAATAATAATAATAATAATAATAATAATAATAATAATAATAATAATAATAAGGAATTTTTTGTTGATCATTGAATATTTGATACGCGACCGGTATATTGAGACGTCAGCGGACGTGACCAACTCATAACCATAAATAATAAGCATAATAATAATAATAATAATAATAATAATAATAATAATAATAATAATATCATATGAGTAATATCATTATAATAATAATAACATTTGTATTTTGCGTCCAGTAATAATATTGATCATAATCATAATGTGTCAGAAATCGTAGATAATAATAATAGACGCAATAATAATAATAATAATAATAATAATAATAATAATAATAATAATAATAATAATGTTTGACCGGAACCATTTAAAAGCTACCCGGACGTCATTCGTATGATTACGCTAAATAGACGCAAATTATAGTTTCGTGGATGAATGATAATTCTTATAATAATAAATTAAATTACTGACGACGATATCCCTCAGCGTAAGAATCTGAACGGAGATGATAATCATATGTTGACTCGTAACCAAGACGACTTGCCGTGCGTCAAGGCTGTAAGGCTCGGTTTGTTTATTTTACTTGAGGGGTGAGAGGAGGTTATCGCCCGGTATTCCCACTACACCTTGTGTTATCTTATCGTGACATTGACCTACTGAGACCAGGTGGTCGAGCTCGGCGGTAATTCGATCATGCGTAAATATTTGTAGAGGCGAATTCCAGTTGGCATGGCATCTGCTGGGTAAACGATAGGGTCCGTCCGTGAAATACACCTTCCTTAATCATCGTAGCTTTACGCAACCCGATTGCCGACATCGGGAAATGTAGATATTGTCAGGGGTACTCAATCTAATTTGAATCGGGAATCCGACGATAACTTTGATTTATTCTCGGGCTGTCGATGTAAAGAAGGCTTGTCCTTGTGGACCATCAGATCGTACGGACACTAGTTCGATCCCAACGTGATCAATTAGTGAATCATACCCCGAAGTTGTGTTTCTTTTCCAGGATGGACATTATAAGTGTATTGTCACCACTTGTGGTAAAGCAAGTGACCTTATTATTTAATGTGTTGTAAAAAGCATTGTTTTCCTAAAGTGTATCGAAATCAGCGCGCCGGATGGCGCAGTAAACTGCTCTTTCTGGCATTTGTTTTCAAAGGAAACCATTCTCATAATCTTTTATTTTAGTTAGATATTATGTCCTTGATAAAATTTAAATGTTACTTCCTAGTCCTATCATGGAGTCCTTAAATTCATGTTTATGATTGAGCGTCCCCCCTTTATATTTTTGCATGCCCCGTTCAAAATCTCCTTTGATGGCCCACTGTAGGTCTATATTTATTAAGCTGTCCATTATGACTGTTGTGAACACATATATTTATAATGCACTTCTTAAAGTACTGCATGTGCAGAAACAGACAAAATCAGGCTCAGAAGTGATGTTCATAAATATAATACCAGGTCAGATAACCAAGTCAATGTAAATTATTGAAAATTATTTTAGTGTATTGTAGTATTTTATCAGATATTAACATGCTTATTCTATTATTGTAAAACATTTGTGTAGTATAGTAGAAGTATCTGTAGAAAATCTCGTACTAGATTTCTATATTTTTTGCTAGTGGCTTTACGTCGCACCGACACAGATAGGTCTTATGGCATTATGGCGACAAGGGGATAGGAAAGGGCTAGGAGTTGGAAGGAAGCGGCCGTGGCCTTTGTACCGGGAGGTACACCTCAATGCCGCGCATTCAAAATTACGCCTTAATGAACTCGAACGAAGTGGAAACTAATGCAACAGGAACTTAGAACTTTAATCAGAAGACGTCACCACTAAAATATTGAGTAATTTTGTTATTGTGAAGTTTCCTAAATTGAACTAATTTCTCCTTGTTTTGTTTGCTCTACATCAAGAAGTTTGGACATTTCTCCACAGATGACATTACCAAAAAACTATGATCATGCACCCTGGTGCAACGTGTAAGAAGATATAATTTAAAGAAGTTTTGTATTTCTGGGATTTTGTAACTGATTGATGTTCATTTATTTTTGGGTTGGCAATATTTCATTTTCTTTCCGCCAGTTTTTGAATCTAGCCAATCCCTAATTTCTGTATTTAATTTTCAATCTATCACAGGCATCTTGTTCGATTCTGAGTGTAACTTTGAAATTGACCAATTAAATTGGGAAGGTGTGGCCGGTTTAGTCTTGAATGATCTCGAATCTTCCCTGAGGGTTTATAAACTGCGGATATTCACGTTTCGTGGCCAATTGATCGACGTCTATCTGAGTGTGTGTGCGTGTGTTAAGCAGGAGGCGGGCGGCCTCTTTCGTCGGCAGGTAGAACATCTCCAAGGTAATGGCCACATAACTTTATTCTTTCTTGCTACCTGCGCAGTCTAACCCGAGGGAAAGGTCCGACTCTTAAGTTATGTAACTAGCTTTTCTAAAATGTAACTCTCTTCCGGCTAATGTAAAACCTTCATAAAATATTTAACTGATAGTCGGGGATAGAGAGTGAATTATCCTCGCGAGCTCCCCTTCATCTTGGTTTGGGGTGACTACGTTTTTCTCTGACTGTTTTTCCTTCTGTAGTGTGTTATTGCAATTTCTATACGAGTCACCTCAGTAGTTTGGGAATAGCCCCTGTTTTATCGGCCTAGAGCCCTCTAGGTTTTTAAGTGTTCATTATATGGGAGCGCAGTGTGCCTCCATTCACTTTGTGTTTGGGCCAGTTATCTAACCTGTTCTTTTTCCATGAAGGCCCAGTAGGTTGAGTATTATATAACCCTGTATAAATTATTTTCAAATTGTAAGTTGTACCTTGAGAGGCCAGTAATTGTAAGTCGATGTTGCCTTGAGTAGGCTTGGAAAACTGAGAGCCTGTTAGCTCTTTTTTAAGTTTTGTTATAGTAAAGAGTGCCTCTGGAAGGCTAGATATTAATATTTTGGAGAGCAAGTGCTCGTAAAATAGGGGATTTCTGCCCTTGAATAATTTGTGCTCTTTTGTAAATTTGAGCTAGGAGCTCAGGAAATGTAAAGCGAGGGGCTTGAAGCCCAGGAGCAGTTAAGACCACTTATCTTGTCTTATTGTTTTAAGATTATCACTGTACCTGGTGTTTCATTGTTATGAAAAATGGTTAAGTTTGAAGTTCTGAAAATATAACCTTAAGTTTTAAATTAATTTTGACATTGTAGTTAGACCCATTCAAGCTCGCACCTTCTTTCATCACCTTTGCGTTCCACAGATACCTCGGAACAGCCTTAATTAAGGTACAGCCCAAGCATTTGCCTGGTGTGAAAATAGAAAAACACGGAAAACCATCTTCAGGGCTGCCGGCAGTGGGATTCGAACCCACTATCTCCCGGATACAAGCTCACAGCTGCGCGCTCCTAACCGCACGGCCAACTCGCCCGGTAAAATTCTAGGCTTAACTGCAGGATTCTTGTGTATTCCTTTCAGTGTTCAGTAAGTAATGGTATCGTAGTTTTTAATCCTCTTAGAGAGCTGGATAAAAATATAGTATATAGTACGACTAAGTACTATTTTAGTGTAGTAATATATTAACTACCTTATTGTTGTGTGATCTTTGTGTACTCTTCCAGACAATATGTCTTTCCTTTTTAATTTTTGTACATAATAAGTTATTTTATTTTTCATTTTCATTTTCCGTAGGGAGTGCCTAAGGAGTGCAAGTGTAGGAACTGTCGGTGTGGCCAGGTATTAAGGAGTATGAGGGAGGAGTTGGAGAGTTTGAGGGAGATAATTAGGATTCTCTCAGAAGACAGGAAGGATGGTATCAATAGCAGTCAATACTGATCTGCATTTAGGACAGTCGCCCAAGTGGCAAATTCCCTATCTGATGTGTTTTCCCAACCTTTTTTTAAATGATTTCAAAGAAATGGATATTTATTGAACATCTCCCTTGGTAAGTTGTCCCAATCCTAACTCCCCTTCCTATAAACGAATATTTGCCACAATTTGTAATCTTGAATTCTAAGTTTTCCTTCATATTGTGATCTTTCCTACTTTCAAAGACACCACTCGAACTTATTCGTCTACTAATGTCATTCCACGCCATCTCTCTACTGACAACTCGGAACATACCACTTAGACGAGCAGTTCGTCTTCTTTCTCCCGAGTCTTCCCAGCCCAAACGTTGCAACATAATGTTCGGACCGGTAAAAGTTATAATAATGATAACGATAAAAATAACCATTATAAGTGTGATAAATATACAAGTCAGGATTAAGTTGAGATGATAATAATAATAATAATAATAATAATAATAATAATAATAATAATAATAATAATAATAATGCGTTCAGCAGTTAGGTAAGCAAGATTTGCAGTTTATATGGAAATCCAGTAAAGTATGATAAAATTTGGCATTTTTGGAAAATTTAAATTTTGCGACACCGTGTATTTGTGATATAGAAAATTACGGCATGCTATCTTGTTGTTGAGGTCTGTAAAAATTTCGAGAAGTTAATTTTCAGATTATTTAAAATTTGTTTGGTTTCAAACAAGGAGAAAATGGATTGTAATGGAAATGAAATATTATGAGAATAATTAGGAAGAAGTTAAAGGTAGAGTAAGCCTGTATTTTATGAGTGATGTATAATAAGCAGGACGCCGAGAATAAAAGGCTCTTTAGTTCGATGGAGAGGAATTTTTGTGACGTGGTGTATAAGTTGATGTGTAGTATTTCTGAGACAGCCTGTATAAGAGGAACGGTGTCCTGTAGTGATCCATAATGGGTATGAAAATGAATTTTATTAGATTCCGAGTTTAGCCTGCGTAGGTTGATGAGAAATTACTTCACTCGACAGTTCACGAAGGTACATGTTTGGGGTGTTGACATGGCAGGTCAGTTGGAGCCTCACACTCGAGTTATTGTGATTGTTTCCAGTATTATTACGTAAAATCAAGCGTCATTTGAGTTTATTTTTATTTAGTGAACGACACTGCACGTGTGAAATTGTAATGAGTAACAGATTAAACTATTCGCACCTGTTGTTTAATTTCGATTTCACGCTTTATCGTAGGAGATAGGCACAGTAAAATTTCAAGATTCGAGTTCATTCCTGTAGCGAATTTCACTCCATGTGCTAGAGTTTCAGCGAGGAACAGATATAAATATGCGGATATTGTCTTAAAGTTTCGATTTCGTCTGGCAGTATGAGTGATGTGTAGATCCATAACGTTGGCTAAACGATAGATTTAGGATGCCGCGTGTATTATAATTATCGGTAAGGATGAGTAGGCATTGTAACGTTGACTCAACGGCAGGATTAGGACGCCGTCTGTACATAGCCAAGTTATAGGTTAGGTATTTTTTCTAATCGACTTAAACGATGTTAGTGTTTGCAGCAGAGGATACCAATGTGGAAGATATTATCAGGAACTATTTAGGCCATGTTTCGGCATAATCCTTACTAGCCGAAAGGTGCTCCTGTAATAGCGTTGCATCAATAGCGGCATGAATGTAAGAGTCGTCCCACGTGGAAACCGGGCTAATGGAGACTGATCCTTACTGCTGAGCAGCGTGTGTTCAAATTCGATTAACTTTCGTTTTTATTTGTTCTTTTCCTTTACTTTAAGATTTATTGTTAGGGTGTATGGTAATTATGGCAGTGCCATGTGTTGACAATTAATGTTTTGTAGGATTTACACTACGAATGCGATTTCGATTCGTCAGCTGTTAGTATATTTCATTTTCATGTTTCGTTATTCACATTATTTGAGAGGTTGAATTATCGATCTCTTGTAGTTTGGTTTAATGGGACAAGTGTAGATAGACAGATTTGTAATTGTAGTCGTATTTATAGAGAATGGGAAAGATTTCATATTGTTTGTTTTAAATTGTGGACTCGTATTGTAACAAATTTAACGACGTACCATAACTGTTTCGTAACCTGAAAGTTGGTTTAGTAAGAACATTTTAAAGTGAATGATCACTTTTCTATAACTTCAGTGTTTGGCGTTTCTTTTAAACGCATAATGAATTAATGTCTTCCTGCATTTCGGAGTTTAGTTCCTTCGGAACGATGTAACGTACGATCCCATCAGATCAAGTGTAGTTGGTTACCTCTGAATATCTGTTTGGGGTAATCCACGTTTCAGCATCGGGGTTCCTCTGTAATTTCTGGTTGTCACGAGATGACAATACATGGTGGAATTTTTTCTTGATTGTGACTGTTACGGAGTATTGTGGATGTGCAGAGGTGAAAGAAGGTGCTGGGGTGAACAGGTCTCAAAATACGAAATTAAAGTTAATTTAACAAGGTTATATTTTCTTTTCAAGAGCAAGAAATAACAAATATAACAGGTACTCAGTAGCTAAACAACAAATCGAGAGTGTACAATTACAGTGTTACAGGATTTGGGCTCCGAGAGCCAGACACACAATTCTTGAGCTATAAGCCCAACCTTACGATATACAAGATTCAACAAAGGGGCAGAAGACCCCAATCATGCCCAGGAGCTCTTGCTCCCAATTACACAGTAAAGCCTCCTCGAGGCACGCAGAAACAAATTTTAAGAAAGAGCAACCCGCTCTTAAGTTCAAGCCTATCAAAGGCCACACCAAACTCCACTTTCAAGCTGTCCTCCAAGGACATACACACAGGGGTAAAAAATACCCAACGTACTGAGGCCTATTCAGTGAAGAAACAGAAATATTACATGGCCTCCACAATACCAACTTGAGAGGAGGCAAAACTGCACTCCTAATATACTTTACTAAAACCTACCTGGCACTAGGCCGCTAATGCAAGGGCTAATCCCATACTAAAGAGGTGACTTATATAAGAAAACGATTTACATTACACTAGAAGGGAAGAAACGGTTGTGAAAATAAGTTCACATCAAAGCAATATGAGAGGGAGCTCGAGAGGGTTAAGCACTCTCTATCCCAATTTGTAGTTTAAAAAGATAGAATTGATACCAAGTGTCTTTACATTTTAGAGGAAAGTTACATGGTAAAAGGCTTCGGACCTGCCCCGAGAGTTAAACTGCTGAGCTAGCAAGAAAAGAAGTTATTAAAAGGCCATTACCTGGTGGTTGAACTGCTGCCCGAAGAAAGAGGCGCTTCCCGCCCCCTGCTACATAATTTACACAAAGATAGATGTTACTGAAGTGGCCCGGAGACCCGAAAATCAGCAGTTTATATACCCTCGTGGAATGTTCGAGGCGTTTCGTGAATGATAACACCCGCCCACAAGCATTTTATTGGTTAATGGCAAAACCTACTACACCAGATGAAGAAGAAACACCTTATTGGTGGAAAATTAATTACAGAAATTCCTTATTGGTCAAATTCAAAACTCGCGGAAAGAAAGGGTTAACATTGCCAACTTAAACAATGGCAGAAAGAAATTTAATAAAGAACAAACTTATAAGTACTAAATTTCTTCAAAAAAAAGGTTCCTTCACTTCGCACTAGGGTGCACAATTGTAGTTCTTCAGTAGTGTCCGCTAGAAGAGAATGTTCACACTTCTTGCTACAGATAAAACAAAAATGAATCGAAACTGACATAGTTCAGAACACTTCAAAATTTATAGTAATGACATCTTCTGAGAAATCGTTGAATTAATATGGAAGTTAAAGTTCGGGCTTCCTCCAGTAGAGGAGTTTTAACTGGCGCAAGGTTTGAATTAGCGGCGTGGAGGTGTACCACCCGGTACAGACCCCCCCCCCAAAAGTCCCTCCAAGTGGTAACACAGAGGAACATAAACTTTTGTTTTAAAATAAGGTCCAAGTTATGATGTTAATATAGAAGTTAATTGCAGAAGTCTTTACAACCAAATTTTCTTAAATGATTGGATCCAGTTTCAAAATTCTTTGTAGTTACTTTAGATGTAAGGTCTTTATGCTTGTAGAAGTTGAATTCAGAAGGAAACTTTTAGTTTTTAAAGGCGAGGAAAAATTTTCTAAGTCCACCAGATATTGCAGTTGAATCCTAAAATGTAGGTAATGTCCATGTAGCTGATTAAGTACATTCAATGTTGATTAAGTTTGACGGCCAGCACAGCCGCCGCTGCTAGTGTCCAGAGGAGGCCTCTCGGACCCCTCAAGTACCCTGAGATACCGCTCGCCCGCACTATGAGAGGAGTAGTGGAGTTGAAGCTCGCCGCGCCCGCGGCGAACATACAGGTCGCGGGCCAGTTGCAGGTTGTGCGCCGCACATCAGCCTTGGCCGGGAGGAGGACTCCGGCTCGCCGTACCCTGGTTGGCCTCACTGGAGAGGGGCGGGCCCATACCCCACCTCAGTGGCGGTACGGCGCCGCGCTACTGCGGGGGCACTGAAACATTAAAGCTCGGCGGCAGAATTTTGTTGGACCATAATTATTTTCGGGTACAGTCTTTGTGGCGAGGTTGAGGGGCCAGCGGCGTGGAGATATTTATTTCATTCCAATAAGCCACACTTTTATGTTAGCAGGAGACGGGAGCATGGTAATGGCCATAGTAAGGACAGGACGGCAGTTTAACTGGTCGGGGAAGGTTTTTACAATGAATGCTTAAATATAAAGAACATTATTGAAAGGGCAGAAGGCCTAAAAAGTGAAACCCCTCAAAAAATATAACCTTCATATTTCTTTCAAAATTATATGAAGCAAGTTAGCACAGAAATTATACAGGTTTCACCTGCGACAGGTGAACCCTAAATATCCTCTCGGTGGCTGGATTACTTAACAATAAGGTAACGGGAGTAAGGAAATCGAGAATAATACACGGCCGATGAAATCTGGGGGCAAGCTTGCCCGCGGGAACAAAATTCTTGATCATCACCTGGTCACCTACCTTCAAATGGGTGGGTCTCCGTCCACGATCATATCTTTCCCTAACCTTATCATGAGACACTTTAAGATTGGCTTTAGCCTTCTTCCAAAGATCTTTAATATTATCGGGATCTATTGTCTCAGGTAAAATATCGCTCAAGGACCAAAGGTTGGAGAGCGGCGTGTTGGGAACAAAATTGAACTTCAACGAAGCTGGAGTAACTTTATGTGATTCATGAACAGCCGGGTTCAAAGCAAAAGCTAACCAATGCAGGGACGTGTCCCACCTAGAATGATCTTCATGATGATAGGCAATAAGGGCCGACCTGAGATTACGATTGACTCTTTCGGCAAGAGATGGTTGGGGATAATAAGCAGAAGTAGTCACATGAGATATGGGCAGATCAAAACAGAATTTACGAAATAGATTAGATGTGAAAGCCTTGGCATTGTCAGACACAATATATTGACACGGAACAAAAGACGCAAAGATTGAATTTAAACAAGTCATGGTGGACTGAGCGGTAGCCAGCTTAGTCGGAAATAACCAGGAAAATCTTGTAAAACCATCTACACATACAAAGATGAACTTGTTGGCATTTCCCTTTGACTGGGGGAAGGGTCCTACATAATCAATATATAGGCGTTCCATTGGGCGCGACGCTTGATGAGAAGACAAAAGGCCTACCTTGGTAGACATGGTGGGTTTACTAAGCAAGCAGGATTTACAAGCCTTTACTAGTTCACGAATTTCACCGTCCATACCCTTCCAGATAAACATTTCCCGGATCATTTCACGGGTTTTGAAGATGCCTAAATGCCCCCCTAATGGGGTCTCATGATAGTACTTGAAGATCATTGGTACAAGAACAGCTGGAACTACAACTTACATCATCTTATCATGCCTCTAAGGGCAACATAAAACACCATTCCTCAGTACATAAGGGACAACATGTTCCCCAGAAGAAAGGGTTTCCATGATCGGAGCCAGCGTTGGATCTTCACGTTGATATTTCTCAAGGTCCCTAAAGAGCATGGGAGCATATGTTAAGATGGCATTAACCTCAGATAGCATGGACTCGGGAGGTAATGAACTATCGACCGGTTCATGGGTCTCGAAGTCGTTGGAAAACATACGGCTGAGTCCGTCTGCGACAACATTATCAGTACCTCTGATATGCCTAACGTCAAATTGGAATGCTGAAATTCGGATAGCCCAATGGGCTATACGACCCGTACGACGCGGCCTACCTAAGACCCAGCTTTAGGCTTGACTATCCGTCTCAAGGTCGAATTTGACATGTTCCAGATAGAGACGGAACTTTTCTAAGGCAAATAAGACTGCCAAACCTTCAAGCTCATAGATGGAATACTTGGTTTCTTGAGCCGATAGAGTCCTAGATGCATAGGCGATGGGTCGCCTCCCTAGTTCAGTCTCTTGAAGAAGGACTGCAGCTACCGCCGACGATGACTCGTCGGTTTGGACGATGAACTTCTTCGAGAAATCTGGCATAGCAAGGACAGGGGCATTACAGAGAGCTAATTTCAGGTCTTCAAAAGCGGCTTGTTGCGAAGGTCCCCACTCGAATTTTATGCCTTTCCTACGAAGAAGGTTCAAGGGCGCCGCTCTATTAGAGAAGTTAGGAATAAACTTCCTGAAGAAATTCACCATACCAATGAACCTGCCGATACTTTTGATGTCCTTGGGAGTTTTAAAATCACGGATGGCCTGTGTTCTAGAATGATCGACTGCAACACCATCAGGCGACACAATATGCCCTAGGAATGACATGGAGGGCTTAGCGAAGGCAACCTTGGACAACTTCACAGTTAACCCAGCCTTACGAAGGCGAATGAGAACTTCTCGCAGATGATCTAGATGTTCTTCGAAAGTCTCCGAAAATACGACGACATCATCAAGATAGTGGTACAAGTACTCAAATATGATGTCGGAGAAGACCCTATCTAGTAGCCTCGTAAGCACAGCTGCTCCGGTGGAGAGCACGAAAGGCACGCGGTTGTATTCATACAGATTCCAATCCGTGGCAAACGCTGTAAGATGTTTTGACTCTTCAGCCAGGGGAATTTGATTATAGGCCTGATTCAAATCCAAGATGGTGAAGAACTTAGCTTTACGAAACCATGAAAAACAAGAATGAAGGTCAGGAAGGGGCACAGATTGTAACACCACCTTCCGATTGAGAGCCCTGTAATCAATGACAGGCCTGAAGCCACCTTGGGGTTTCGGGACTAGAAAAATTGGTGAAGAATACGCCAACTTAGAGGACCGAATAATACCATCCTTTAACATTTGATCAATGATTTCTTTCAGAGCCTTCATTTTAGGTGGAGATAGCCTATAAGGTGGAAAACGGACAGGAATCGAATCCGTGACCTTAATTTTGTATTCGATCAGGTCAGTAACACCAAGAGTATCAGAGAACACCTCTGGAAACGACTGACACAACTTACGAATACTATCAGCCTGCTCCTCAGGTAGATGTCTAAGGTCTAACAACATCTCATCCTGGGTAGGCGAGATAGATGAACATGATACTGCCCCCATTTTTCCCGAGCTAAGCCCAGCCATTCAAGCGAGAGATCCCAAGGTGGACCGTTCGATCGTTGGCTATCACTTTCTAGAGGCATTTAAGGGTTGTTAGGGATTGATGACCACGCAGGATAAAAAGAAATGTTAAAACAACACTCTGACATTTATTCACATAAGCAAACAAACAAATGAAATATTCTTGCTGATATTTTTACAAAATAGAACTTTCATAATATTGCATTTCTTCCTCGATTTAGAGTGACTCGTGTTCTTAATCTCCAGCCTTACTGTGCTGTAATGAAACCAAAGAAAAATGAGGCCTCTTGCCTTTTCAAATCAAAATATTTGACTGAAAGAATTAAACAAATTAACACAGAACTTCCTAAAATCATAAACAGCTGTCTTGCTAACGAGGGTTTTACAATAAATGTGTTCAAAGCTTTTCCAACTCAAAGTAGTCTCAACACGTGGTTTTAAGATGTATCTAACTGAATTTGTCATTTACAGTATTTAATAATAGTCAATGACACCAACATGAACTTCAGTAGAAAATGGAAATTGATTTCAAAATTCTCAAAATTAATTAATTATTATTCTGATTATTATTATTATTATTATTATTATTAATTTCTCATCATTTAATTAGCCTATGTTTCATTGTCACACGATCGTGTTCTTATTAATTTTCCACTACATTATTTACCTAATGATCATCATTAGCATTTCAGAATAATTATTTTGAATTAATTATTAATGACTTATTTTCACCATAACTCCAATTAATTATGCGGCTAACAAATTTCTACCTCTGATCTTTGTAATTCATTTTTATTTAAATTAATCTTAAAGTATTTCAAATTTTAGAAATTTACATTACCAACGTGTGAGCTAGTTAACCAAATTATATTTACAAATCGAGTGCCTTCATAAAGTAACGAGATGATCTTTCCTTTTAAATCTCGCTAATTAAAAAAAATTCTTCCTAGTCTTCCTCGACTTAACTTAATCAAACTTTCCCTTAAGGGCATGAAAATTATTTCTTAAGGCAACACACAACGATGAGTGTAATCTGCGTCACAGCGAGTGCGTGACCAGATCAAACTTAAATGAAACCAACATGGCACAAGAGAAATATACATATTTACATACACACACACATTCACACTAGGGAAACACGTTTTATGTACATTATTTACATCGAATCCTGTTTTGGCAAGTTTATTTATGATTTTTATTGGTGGTCGGGACGCGTAATGTCTAGCAGAAATAATCCGTGCACTGAAATTATCCTTCATTTATAGTGGCTAGTGATCGAAGTCATAGGTATCACTTGGTAGAAACACATTTCACATATCAATGTAAGTTCATCTAACTCATGAAATTATAATGGAAGATTCTAGTAAAATCCATAAGCACTACCATCATTTGGGCTACAGGTTGAAATTACCGCAAGCGTGAGCCTTACTTGTATTACTTTTATTTCCTACCTGTGAAATACACTCGCAACACGTGCTCCAATAATTATACGCTATCTTGCGCTCCCAATACACAAGAATAAGTCAAATATCATCTTTAAATCATCAACTGCACAATTATACAACAAGTATCCCTCAGGATTGGTCATATTCCAGACCCTTCATGAACAGAGCACATTCAATCTCACATATAAGGACTCTACAGTAGTTTTATGGCTCACGAGCGTTTACTTCTGTTTTACCCGATCTTTAGTTAATATTATTATTATTTAAGTGATTATTACATCTACTGATCCTCATGGAATATCGTAAAATTAGATGACTTCATCATAAATGCAACAAGTGATCTTGAAAGACACTAGGTTCGACCCTATTCACTCAAAATGTACACGTAAATTTCCATCCAGTAACTTTCAACATTACAAGGAAAGTAGATTTACCGCGTGGTCAGTGATTATTAAATATAAAGTTTCTTAAGCATGGGAAATCATTCAAAGACAACCTACATGTCTACTCTAATAGATTCCAAAATTTCATTCACACGTACCTAGTCTACCACGACACCTTAAGAAGTGGAAAAATGAAATATTTCTAACTACAACAAACTAATAGATCTACGACTTAAGAAGAAAGACCTCTAGTTGTACAAAAGGTAAGACAGATAAATTAAAAAGGTACTCAAGTTTTTGATGGGGTTCGATTCTCGTCGACAGTCAGTTATTCCAGCATACTCCTCCGGTCAGTCTCCTTCCAATTACCAGATACGCCTCACATTTTACAGCTCCATGGAGGCTCTGCAACAGGTGTCCCTCGATGAAATGATGTTGTCGGTGGTTGCGGAATTATCCATCTTGAGATGTTCAATTCTACGATGACTTCCGTAGAGTGCCGGTCACAAGCTGTAACTGAGATGACAAAATTAAGTACTTTGCACAAGCACACGCCGAATATAAATAGCTCGTCTACACTGTCACACTTAACTTGGCTCCTAGGCGTCTTTATTCCATAGAATTCACTAATGGTTTCTCTAAATTCTAGCAGAACGACGTCGACTTGAACTGAAATTACTTCTCCACGTGGTCTGAGAATGACGAAGGATAGTAAGAGCTTCAGAACTTCAGAGTAAGAGTTTCACGAACATTAAGAGAGCGATTTACTCGAAACAAGGCCTTTTATCTAATTAGCCTGAGGGGTGTGATCTTCAGCGAGGACGGTAATTGGCTGATGGTCTCGTTTAATTGGCGCAGACTATTCCAGAAACAAGCTGGGTTGCGCGCGTGCGAAGGCAATCACGTGGTCTGCTCTGACCTTGGCACAGTCTTGTTGGTGTGTCACCCCTCTGAACGACGAAAAAAACTCGTTCTCAGCTCGCCACAACTCCCCAAATGATATACTGCAGTTACAAGCAGACAATAAACTTTTCACTTCCCACTTGTTAAAATATTCGTAATATCGCCAATTTTAACGGGGACAATACAGAATTAAACTTTAACAAGGGGATTTTACAATTGGAAGCAAATTTGAATGTGCACGACTTACTCTGAAGGTCGAGCACTAGACCGGTGTGAGAAATGAAGTCAGCTCCCAATATAATGGGGCAAGACAAGTGCTTGGCCACAAACAATATAACTTTCCAAGTAAATTTAAAAATACGAATTTTGACATATAAGGAGCCTAAAATTTCTAATGGAGAAGAATTAGCCAAAACATATTGAACAGAAGATGAGCAATAGTCAGGAAGTTTACAAATAGATTTCAATTTCGAATACCATTCAGCCGAAATAATAGAACAAACACTGCCAGAGTCTAACAGAGCTGTTACAGGTTCATTATTTAATTCAATCTCAAGAAATGGAACAGGTGCGGGGGTATCCGCCGCAATCCTAAGACATTCTCTGGGGCATTCAAAGGATAAATTTGAAGACTGAGTTTTCCCTGAAATTTCGACATGTTTACAAGGGGCTGAGCCTCGGGAAGATGAAGTAGTCGACTCAGCCGAAGCCACTAATAACGTATTATTATTGGCATTGGTGGAAGTTGCACCAGAAGTTGAGCAGGAGGGGGTGCTATTCAAATTTGGGCAATACTTGGCGATATGTGAGAAAGCGCCACATTTAAAACAGCCTCGAGATGACCCTGCTCCATTCCTTGTTCCACTAGACTTGATTGATGGGCACTTGTTCCGAAGATGGTCAGGCGACCCACAAGCGTAACATTTACGGAGTGTGGTGGGTCGGCGAGGTGGAGGCCGAAAACTACTAGAGGATTGAGGGGGTTCTTTCGCGACACGCAAGGTATCGGCGTATCTATCTCCTTCCGCTGAGACGGCCATAGCCTCAAGTTCGGCGAAGGTTTGCGGACATGACGCAAAACACAAGTATGATCTGTAAGGTGGTGAAATACCTTCTACAATAGCCTGAACAATTTGATCCTCAGGAAAATGAAGAGCAAAAACCCTGGTATAGAACTTAATATCTTGGATGAAATCTGCCAAGTTTTCATCCAACCGCTGTACACGATAATAGTACTTCTGAATAAGTGAGGACGTTGCCCTAGCCGGAATGAAGTTAGCTAGTAAGTGGGCGTGGAAGTCTTCAATAGATGATTGTTCGGCAATGGCTCTTACTATTTTGTCTGAGAGAACACCAATTGCATAGGGATAGATGATTTGCAAAATCTGACAAGCAGAAAGAGAAAAAACGAGGGCATGATCCTGAAACTCAACTAAAAACCTTAAGAATGAAATTACGTCACTTGTAGAGTTAACCGAAAACTTAGAAATACCTCTAAGCAACATAGCTAATGGATGGGGTAAACTGCTGAAACCAGGAGACGTAGTAGGAAGGGGCCTAAGTGGCGGAGAAGCAGATTCAGAAGGAGCATTATTTAACACGAAGGGTGGAATGGACTTGCGACGATCTGACACCGATTCTGATGGGGCAGATGTTCGTTGTGTAGTCGCCTCCGTATCCCTGCCTTCCTCTTTAGAGGAATCCTCCACATTTACTATATTTACGACCATAGGCTGGTCGATTTTGGAAGTCGCAGATCCAGATAACAACTGACTAACCTTACTAGATATTTTGGACAAGTTTTCAGCAAGGGCACTAGCTTCCTTACCCTGAAGGTCATTTAACTTCAGAGACAATAGATCACACACCCTATTATAAAAGTGGTACAACCTAGCCTGTACTCTTTTGAGTTGATTAGGTGATGGATCATTTTCTTCAAAAAACTAACTACAGATGCTAGCTCAGTAGTATTATCATTGATCGTGGAGAGAGCGTCGTCAATCTCTTTCTCTCCCAAGGTCGGGATGGTAATAGGCAAATCAAGGGAATCTTTTAGCTTATTGGAGACGACTGCAACCGTGCCTCCAGATTGAACGTTTCTGAGAGATAGTTCATAAATTAATTCTTCTTTACGCAAATAAAAAGGATGAAGGACCTCGCGAGGGCCGGACATGATGACGAAACAATTTTAAAAAAAAGAAAATCAAAAAAATTCCAGCAACTGAGAAAATTGTTAGAGTTCGAAAGCAAAGCAATGTTTAGCCGTCAAAAGGGGCTAAATTGAGACCCATTCAACCACGCTCTGCTACCACTTGTTACGGAGTATTGTGGATGTGCAGAGGTGAAAGAAGGTGCTGGGGTGAACAGGTCTCAAAATACGAAATTAAAGTTAATTTAACAAGGTTATATTTTCTTTTCAAGAGCAAGAAATAACAAATATAACAGGTACTCAGTAGCTAAACAACAAATCGAGAGTGTACAATTACAGTGTTACAGGATTTGGGCTCCGAGAGCCAGACACACAATTCTTGAGCTATAAGCCCAACCTTACGATATACAAGATTCAACAAAGGGGCAGAAGACCCCAATCATGCCCAGGAGCTCTTGCTCCCAATTACACAGTAAAGCCTCCTCGAGGCACGCAGAAACAAATTTTAAGAAAGAGCAACCCGCTCTTAAGTTCAAGCCTATCAAAGGCCACACCAAACTCCACTTTCAAGCTGTCCTCCAAGGACATACACACAGGGGTAAAAAATACCCAACGTACTGAGGCCTATTCAGTGAAGAAACAGAAATATTACATGGCCTCCACAATACCAACTTGAGAGGAGGCAAAACTGCACTCCTAATATACTTTACTAAAACCTACCTGGCACTAGGCCGCTAATGCAAGGGCTAATCCCATACTAAAGAGGTGACTTATATAAGAAAACGATTTACATTACACTAGAAGGGAAGAAACGGTTGTGAAAATAAGTTCACATCAAAGCAATATGAGAGGGAGCTCGAGAGGGTTAAGCACTCTCTATCCCAATTTGTAGTTTAAAAAGATAGAATTGATACCAAGTGTCTTTACATTTTAGAGGAAAGTTACATGGTAAAAGGCTTCGGACCTGCCCCGAGAGTTAAACTGCTGAGCTAGCAAGAAAAGAAGTTATTAAAAGGCCATTACCTGGTGGTTGAACTGCTGCCCGAAGAAAGAGGCGCTTCCCGCCCCCTGCTACATAATTTACACAAAGATAGATGTTACTGAAGTGGCCCGGAGACCCGAAAATCAGCAGTTTATATACCCTCGTGGAATGTTCGAGGCGTTTCGTGAATGATAACACCCGCCCACAAGCATTTTATTGGTTAATGGCAAAACCTACTACACCAGATGAAGAAGAAACACCTTATTGGTGGAAAATTAATTACAGAAATTCCTTATTGGTCAAATTCAAAACTCGCGGAAAGAAAGGGTTAACATTGCCAACTTAAACAATGGCAGAAAGAAATTTAATAAAGAACAAACTTATAAGTACTAAATTTCTTCGCACTAGGGTGCACAATTGTAGTTCTTCAGTAGTGTCCTCTAGAAGAGAATGTTCACACGTCTTGCTACAGATAAAACAAAAATGAATCGAAACTGACATAGTTCAGAACACTTCAAAATTTATAGTAATGACATCTTCTGAGAAATCGTTGAATTAATATGGAAGTTAAAGTTCGGGCTTCCTCCAGTAGAGGAGTTTTAACTGGCGCAAGGTTTGAATTAGCGGCGTGGAGGTGTATCACCCGGTACAGTGACAATTGCTGTTAACTTGTAATGAACACCATACTTTCAAGTAATATTTCGCAACCTATCCAAAACGGCTGACCTCACTCCCTCCCAGCAATAAAAATTCTTGATACAGATATCCATTATAGTGACACCGTTAACAATCTAGGACTAATTTTCGACAGAACCCTATCCTGGTCTGATCATACGTCAAATGTGATCAGAAAAGTTGTGTCATCAATGCATATTTTGAAACATAACGTGCCCATGTGCACTACCTTTCATGCAAAAACTGCTTGTTCAAAGTCTTACATTCCCCATAATTGACTATGGACCAGTCTTATACAACGACTTATCTGAAACTTTGAACATACAACTACAGAGGGTACAAAACGCATGTGTTCGTTACGTGACAAATGCCAGGCGTGATGAACACATAACACCCTATTACATACAGCTGCAATGGTTGAAACTCCATGAACGACGGGAAATCTCAGTAGCCGTTGCTACGCACAAAATTTTCAAGCTGAAAGCCCCACCCTACCTTTTTTTTTTGCTAGGGGCTTTACGTCGCACCGACACAGATAGGTCTTATGGCGACGATGGGATGGGAAAGGCCTAGGAGTTGGAAGGAAGCGGCCGTGGCCTTAATTAGGGTACAGCCCCAGCATTTGCCTGGTGTGAAAATGGGAAACCACGGAAAACCATTTTCAGGGCTGCCGATAGTGGGATTCGAACCTACTATCTCCCGGATGCAAGCTCACAGCCGCGCGCCTCTACGCGCACGGCCAACTCGCCCGGTCCACCCTACCTTTATAATGCATTCAAAGCTATGGAGTCAGTACATAAAAGAGATAATAGGTTTACAAAAACTACCCTTCGAATTCCCCTTCATCGTGCCACTAAATTTAACAAATCTTTTCTTTGCACTGCATCCCGCATCTTTAATGTCTTTAATCTTCACCGTTTCGCAAATGACAGTAACTGTACCCAACTAAAGCAGTCCTTAACATCCATCTTCCTGGAGGAGTACGCAAGGGGCTGAGATCAGGCATTCTTGTGTCTAACAATCAGAAATATGTATAATTCTAAGAAAATTGTTTTTCAATATTCTTTAGATTCTTGTAGACCAAAATATTTAATAAGTTTAATGAAATACTTATTACTTTTACATAATTTATAATTTAATTTTATTGGAATTGGCATCTGTATTTTAATTTTTTAAGTTTAATGTTTAATTTAATATTATAAAATGTAGTTAGTATGTTCATAAACTTCTATTGTGTTATACGGACACGCTACATAAAGGGACTTTTCAGCTTCAGTGGCATGTAAATCATCATCATCATCAATTCAATTTAATTTCATTCAAAGCAACTGATAGTCGATTTGGGTCGATTAAGCAAGGCCGGCTCTAATCCTCAGAACAAGCTCAGAACTTAATGCTACTCTCGATCGTTCAAAGATGGCGAGTCGAGTAGCCGGAATTGTTGGAAATGTGGGTTTGTTTTGGTTTTTTGTTATCGTATGTAGTCGGTCTAATTTTATGAAAGTTGACGATAAATGTTAGTTTCTTTGTAGAGTATAAGTATGCGAGTGTATTTATATGAGTCAGTGGGCACATATAATCTGTAATTATACACAGTAATGTGAGATGTGATTGTTTCGATTGTTAAAGAACATGAGTGCACTAGATGGACCAGGTTTTAGTCTATGGCAATGCCTCTCATACAACTATTCTTAAGTTTCCTCCGGAATAGAACATTAAGAGAGAAATTGATTAGAAATATGCATCGTGATTATTTTGAAGTCCATGAGAAAACTGTAGCGTGCATACATCCTTTTGATAATAAGTCTGAGGTTAGGGAAGCCATTTCTCTACTTTCAAACTATTCGTGTTCCTCGAAAAAATATTAATTTAAATAGAATATAACTGATATTGTGTTATTCCTTCAGTGTCTATGTGCTTCAAAATGTCGAGTGATTTAGGTGCAAGTGTATTTTATAATAATCTGTGCATTGCCTGCGGAAATGTTTGGCTGGATCTTGGAGTATAACAAAACTTATAACTGTAACAGATGGAGCAATCTGTATAATGTTACAGAGAATAAATAGTGACTTGAGGGATTAGCTGAGTTTGTAACGCAGGGTTTTACATACCAACAACACCTTCAGATTCATGCTGTGGTTATCTGTCATCAAGCAGACAGCACCGAACTGAAGCTCGCCCATGTGGTTAAATATTAATGTTTAGTCAATAGAGATTTTGCACTCATGTTCTTTAATGGGTAAACACCTGTTATATCTTTAGTGTCTGAACGTTTCATTACTAAGGTTACCATCATTGTGTGAAGTGCTGTTATTCCATATGTCAACATTATGTTAATATTACCAGGGCTGTTCATTGGGTTAACATAATCATGTCGGGTGTTCTTGGACTGAGTGATCCAGACGGTTAAGGCGCTGGCCTTCTGACCCTAAGTTGGTAGATTCGATCCTGGCCCAATCCGGTGGTATTTGAAGGTGCTGAAATACGTCAGCCTTGTTTCGGTAGATTTACTGGCACGTAAAAGAACTACTGCAGGACTAAATTTCGACACTTCGACGTCTCTGAAACCGTAAAAAATTTAGTTAGTGGAACGTAAAGCCAATAACACTATTATTTCGGGTGTACTTCCCATTCATTGGGTGCTGAATTTAAGAAATTGTCCACCACTTCAAAACTAAGGTAACAAATTATGTTTCACAGTTCTCATAAGAGCGAATAGATCGAGGAATTTCGCACTTGCGAGGAATTACGTACTTGTTGGCGAAGCGTTTTCATACGTTTAAAAGTGATTTTTCCCTATAATTTTACATTTATCATGTTAAATTACCGCCGTTTATATAGTATGTACGTGATATTTTCGTGTTAGCCAATACGAGCAATCCGGCTACTTCAGCCGCCATGTATTTTTAATATTACGGTCTGAGGATTGGAGTCGGTCTTGGATTAAGGGTCCATTCGGGGGATGTTCCGATATCCGGTACGATAGTCGACTGGTGAATAACAATAACCCTAATTAAATGAAAATCTGGAATACTACTTGTTGAAGGTCAGATTTTCCACAGATCGTGTGAATTAACTCTCAGTTACCGTTTAGATCAATGGTGCCCGATTTTCAGGTTTTCTAGTATTTTTTCTGCTTTTTGCTGTCCACGAATCTTACATTGCGTTTTCATTCTTTGGAAGACAATAGTATAAACAATTTCAAGACAATTTCACCACTCACGTTATGCATTGTGACTGTGTTACAACAAGTTGTGACAAATTTAACTGGCTTTTCTTGCCTATTTAATAAACAAATTATCGTGATTATATTGAATAAATAATTTTAGTAAGCATATTTTTGCTTCTCATTTGAAGTACCGGTAGTTATGCTCTCCTCTGAACCCTGTCGATTGGTCATTAAAGTGACAGAAAAAACTCTTTAACGACCCCAAGATCCGAGAGCACGACATTGCTCTACCGAAGCAGCCGAGGCAGACGAACAACGATGGAACGGTATGTTCAAGGGTTCAGTACGGTACCTATATCCCTTTTATTTTTCATAATTTGCTTTTTTTTTACTTTAGGAGCATTTTCTTTGATTTTGAAGAATTGTACGGTTATATTTTGTAGATTTTTGTCTCTTTAGGTGAATTTTTACCTTTTGTTATATTATCGTATTATTTCATTGAATTACGTCTGGACTGGTAGTTATTTATTATTATTACAACAAGGACAAAGTATGTTGACTACACAGTATTTTGTCTTCTAAGTTACTGTTGATTTTGCTAGTGTGCCAGGTAGAAAAATCACCACAAGGCTCAGGAATAAACTTGCAAATACGGTTCTTCAGATGTTATATAGATGATTGCGGAGTATGGTTACTGAACCTCGTATTGCGGCGATAGCGATGTCGTGAAGTCGTGTCCGCCTGAGACCGAGAGAATCCCATAGCTGTACAAGATATTTAGGGATTGTGTCTCGAGCTCCGATCATGAGTCCATGGCGGAAATATTGTCTAGGTGATATTTATCTTTACAGTAGTTTACAGTTGGCTGGTAAATTGACTTCTTTACGGCGTCCACCTCTTCGGCCTGGCCAACGTGCGACTCGAAGCTGTAACCGTACGTATGTACGACTCCCGAGTTTTTAGGTTAGGAAATTTTCGTATATAGTTTGTTAGGTTAAAATCATGTAATTTTGTTTATTTATAATGTATAAACGTAATATTATAAGAAGAATGTATAGTTAGGGAATATTGCATATGTTCATCATTATATTTTGTATAAATTTCCGTTTGGGTAAGAGTCCGTAAATATGGCCTAGCCGTAAGGATTGTGCAACTGGGAAAACTGCGACTATATCGGGAAGGACGGTTGAAGTCAGTTGGATGTGTTGCAACAAGTGGCTTGAAAACACGGGGTACGGCAGGTTGTATCGGTTGAAGAAATGGAGTGAATCAATGTGGACATACATGAGTGGACGGTCTATGTCACATCATATACTCGATAGCCAATGCGAGGGCTTTGTTTTGAGCGAGGTTTGTGTTGACAGAGTGACGCGGGAAGAAGTGCCGGTGTGAGCGTTGCTACCACTAAACTTTTCAGGACGCGATTACCACGTGTAGCAAGCCTATATAAGCATGTACGCGTGTGCGGCAAGTCATTCTGATTCGAATTCTAATGCTGTTTCTGATTGTGTTTCTGTCTCTGATTCTGTGTGTTTCTCACTCGGACCGGCGCGCGGGAGCTACTTTGCGCATAGTCCTAGGCAATGTTGTATTGTTCTTGAGTATCGTTTTCGGAGTGAGCACGCTATATGTTGCTGATGCTAATGAGTTTCTGGCGGCTGTTAGGTCAAAGACGCTACTTAAGTGTTTATTTGTAACTCCAACTCTGTATAATAAGTTGGACTACAATTCTTCTACGAGATTATGTACAGTGGATGTGGTGATGCGTACAGAATCGAGATTCTGTAGTGGATGTGTGTTTGAGCACAGAGCTGATTCTTGGTCGAGGAAATCGTCGGCCGAGTATCCACTTTCAGTTGCAGAAACCTGAGGCGTTACACCAATCTGTGCGGCACTCGAGAAGAACTCAAGACGTCGATGAAGTGTGTAAATAAGGTTAGGGATGCTCTTCGTAAAGAAGGTTGCATCCGTACGTAGAGAAAGTCGTCGTACTTTTCTCTACCAGAATACGATTTTTGTTCTATAACAAAAGTGAGTGTAGTGGGACTCTTACCTGGAGGTATGTTAAGAAATGTATATATAGTATCAACAATTTTATTGATGGTTTGTAGTGTGTATATTTGCCTTTGTAAATGACAAACGAGTAGGTCTCGTCAAGTAATGATTTGGTTGTTGTTAGTAGTGTGTATATTGCCTTTGTAAACGACAAACGAGTAGGTCTCGTGAAGTAATGATTTGGTTGTTGTTAGTGGTGTGTATATTTGCTTTTGTAAACGACAAGCGAGTAGGTCTCGTGAGGTAATGATTAATGTTGGTCGTAGTTGTTTGTACGTTGCCTTTGCGGACGGCAATCAGGAGGGGGTCTCTTTAAGTGATGATTATTGTGGTATTTATTATATTTTTGTTTATTATTTTGGGAGTAAAGTTCTGGTATCAAACTTGCAGTAAATCTTTTTATCAGTGGAGTGAGGATGAACCTGGCATGCTACCTTCATCTAATTTCAGGGGTAAACAGGTATGGTTATGAAGTAAGTTTGGAGCTTCGTCAGCCTGATGACCGTCGCCTTGGGAGAGGGAGTTACTCATTGCTCTATATAGTTATATATTCCTGTAATTGTTTTACAGGTGGCGCCCATTGTCTTGGTATTTATACTTATTTCACTCCGTTCATTAATTATATATATTTTTATTATTTATTGGTAGTCTTCAAACAGTTACAAAGCGTATTGCGTATTGCTTGATAGTCCTTGCTTGATAGCTGGTTGAAAGGCTATTCATTTTTTTAAACGAATTTTCAAATAAACCATTAACTCATTGTAATATTATTTTGCTAACACGGCAACTGTAGGTGGAAATGTTTTACGGCGCAGAAGATTACAGTAGATGACTGCTCAAGTACAGGCCGAAAATGTCAGTGGTGCGGCGATGACGTGTAGACACCCACGAGCGGATGACAGTGTCGCCGTTCTTCTACAGACTTTATACACTCGCTTTTCCGGGAAACAAGTTATTGTATTTTTGTGTCCATCCTATTATTTTTCTGAAGGATTTTTAAACATTAATCTTTAAACATCATTTTATAATGCATTGTCTTATTTTTGCTGTCACTTAATAAAGCCATTTTTAACATTTTAGTGAGCTTTTAATATTCTTTAAGTCATCAACGTCTAGGCTTGCTAATCATTCAGTTAATGAAACAATACGTAAATCACAAATGTGTTCTTCTACAGGTCGATATACGGTAGTTAAACTTAGGAACTGTTTTGATCAAAAATAACAAACCAATGAATACCATGTCTTAGAACATTGATAACCTCACACAAATACACTGTATTTGCCTCACACCAACCCATGAGAGGTACAAAACAAAGTTCACTTCAGTAAGCAATAGCTACAGGTAGGCCCTATTAGTGTTCTCCATCAACTTCCTTCCTTTTTTTCCTAAGTATGGAGTGAAGATTCCTCATGTTTTTACATAAAGAACAGGTAGACAATCCTAAACATCGTTACTTCCGCCATAAGAAGGTGTGTATTGACTAGTTCAAAACATGGAAGTGAAAAGCAAGAATGGCTCAAGGTGGATTTAGTTACATAGCCCTTGGACTGAAATCAATAGAAAGATACGGTATGAACCGACCTTCGTCTTCCGCTTATTAGATCTCAGGTAAACAAAATGATCAAGATGACCAAATACAGTATATAATGCTCCCTTGGCATCCTACTATTAAAACGGGTCGTAAGGACAAAGAAGCCGAACAAACGTTTCAAACACCGCGGCCTTGGCTAATTTACGACCTGTTTTAAATAGGAAATCTAAATTAATTCTGCATTTTCCAAATTTTTAAAGTTCCTTTTCACTAACGAACTTCAAAATGAAACACGTGAAATGGATATTTTGTTAAGAAGGGAGGCTTTCCCCTCCAAACACCCCCCTCCCAACACACCCCAACCTCAAAATTGTATACGGTAAGTAAATTGGGTGATGACGGGGTTTCTTCTCTGAGGGAAGAAAAATACCGCCTGTCAGCCAAATTGATTTCTGCCTCACCAGTGCAGTAAACAGATCTTTCCAACTGATTGGGTGTTCTCGGAAACAGTTGAGTAGAAGAGCATAGTTTTTGCCCTGGGACTCTCATTTACTAACCCTCAACAACGAAAAAAAATGTCCACTGACCGGTTCAATAAAGTCAGATCAAAAAAACAAAAAAAGGGACAAAATATGTCCATCAAACAATGTTTTACAATCGCCATTACTTAATTAATGACTTATGAAACATGAGTGCTTGTACTTTATTTTGGAATGAAAGCTGGAGGACGAAAATGGTGGATACTGAGAATGTATATTGTCTGTATGAATAAGTTCTGTTTAAGTTAAAATCGTACATAACCCCCTCCCCCTCCAAACACCATGGTACTACAGCCCTTGAAGGGCCTGGTCAGCAGCACGACGAATCCTCTCGCACGTTATTCTTGGATTTCTAGACCGGGGCCACTATCCCACCGTCAGATAACTCCTCAATTCTAATCACGTAGGCTGAGTGGACCTCGTACCAGCCCTCAGATCCAGGTAAAAATCCCTTACCTGGCCGGTAGGCCTCCCTCAAACAATGTACAGGATATAGTAGGTGTAAAAGAGGGATGGGAAGGAAAGGGGGGAATTGTAGAAGACAGGTGGTCTAATGTTCTGAGGGGAAGCAGATTGAAAGCTAAGGGCTCTATTCAAGATCAGAATTCAGGACAGGTGTCTGTGAGAAATTGGTACGAGTCACTGCAAGTAGAACAACAGAAGGAAGATGAGGAACAGCGAACTGTTGCTGAGAAGTGTGGAAGTAGGAGGAAGGGAAAAGTTAGGAAAGGGAAGTATAGAGTAGGGATAGGAAAAGTCAGGTGGAACAGGGTCACGGGAGGGAGAAAAGGGAGGAGGAAATAGCTTATGCAGCTGTCAGGAAAGACGGATCTGACTAAAAGGGGAGGGGAACAAATGAGGTGGGTAGGGCTGAGACTCTGGTCATGGGGGATTCCTTTGCTAAACATGTGAGGAAAGAGTGTGGATCAAGGGGAACCAGGGTAGAGTGTTATCCAGGAATTAGGTTGAGATAGATGTCGAGGAAAGTAGAAGAGTAGGAGGAGGGAAAGGAGAAAGTGGTAGTGTTTCATGTTGGTGTCAACCACGTAAGGCAAGCAAGTATAAGTACCAACATAGTTGGGGATGTATGGGATCTGGTAAATGCAGCACGGGTGAAGTTTAGGGAAGCTGAGATTATCAGTGGAATACTGTGTAGGAGGGATAGTGATTGAAAGGTGATTGGGGATTTAAATGAGAATATGGAGTGGGTAGGTGGGAAACTGGGAGTGAGATGTTTAGAGCCTAATGGGTGGGTAGGAGACAGGGATCTGTGCACAGATGGCCTTCACTTAAACTGCAGTGGTACGTATAAGTTAGAAAATTTGTTTAGGAGGGCTATAGGAAGGTACATTCAGGGAAACAGGGTAGTCTAGGGAGCAGTAATAAGGGTACAGGGATCTAGATGTCAAGTAGAGATGACATAAAAATGTTAGTGTTGAATTGTAGAAGTATTGTAAAGAAAGGAATAGAATTAAGTAATTTAATAGATATATATACCTACCAGATATTGTAATAGTTGAGTCCTGGCTAAGAAATGATATAATGGATGCAGAAATGTTCTCATGGAACTGGAGTGTGTATCGTAGAGATAGGATAGGAATGGTAGGAGGGGGAGTGTTTATTCTGGTGAAAGAAGAGTTTGTAAGCTACAAAAAAGTTAAAAATGACAAACATGAAATTCGACGTGTAAGGATCATTTCTAAAGATAATAGGCAACTTGATGTCTCCGGAGTGTACAAACCAGGAAAGGGTAGTGCTGATGCTGATTCAGAATTATTTGATAAGATAATCAGCTATGTGGGAAGCGACATGGAAAGGAATGTGATTGTAGCAGATCTCAATTTGCCAAATGTGAAATGGGAAGGTATTGTGAACAACAGGAAGCATGATCAATAAATGGCAAACAAATTAATATGGGAAGGACAGCTGATTCAGTAAGTGATGGAACCAACTAGAGGGAAGAATATTCTGGATGTGGTGCTGATAAAACTGATGAGCTCTATAGAGAACCCAAAGTAATAGATGGTATTAGTGATCACGAAGCTGTTTTTGTCGCAGTGAAAAATAAATGTGATAGAAAGGAAGGTCGTAGAGTTAGGACTATTAGGCAGTTTTTAAATATTAACTATGATCAGTGGAAAACAGTAAATAAAAATGTAAACAAACTCTGGGATGGGTTTAAAGCAATTGTTGAGGAATGTGAAAACAGGTTTGTAACTTTAAAAGTTGTAAGAAATGGTAAAGACCCATTTTATAATAACAGAAATAAGGAGACTAAGAAGCAGGTGCAGAATTAGAAATGCCTGTGGGAGTAAGGAGAAATTAAAGGAACTTGCTAGAAAATTGAATCTCACAAAGAAGTCACCTACAAATAACATGATGGCAAGTATAATTGGTAGTCATACAAATTTTAGTGAAAAATGGAAGGGTATGTATAAGTATTATAAATTTACTCATTTGGGACAAATATTTCAGGTTCCCTATGGGAATCAACATCTATATCATATGTATAGGTACTTTAAGGCAGGAACAGGAAGGCATTCCTACAGCAAATAAATGGTCTGCGGATTCTGAAAAGATATCAGAACCCCCCACATCCTCAGTACAAGAAACCTAGAAGAAGAAAGAAAACTTGCCTAACAAGACCTGATGACAACCTAGTGAATCCCAAAGATGGTTTTCTAAACTCTCAGAAGATTGGAGAGATAATAAGAGACCTAGAATTCAAGAAGTGGTGCAATCTCCCTCACTCCTTTATATTTGTAAAGGAGTTATCCTTTTTAAATAACATCCAGCTTCCAATAAATGGGTCAGCCACCATGAAGGTTTATTGCACAGCGAATGGAGAGATGCCCTGAAGATGACGGAGAATGTAGCAGCAGTTCATGCTGTGTCCAGTAGGTCCATAGACAGTAACAGTTGTAGGCGATGCCTCAAGAAGATTGAAACACTTGCACACGTCCTTGGTTCCTGTAAGCACGGTGAAACTCTGCGCATAGCTAGGCATCATCAAATAAGAACTACCATTGCCCAGGCCCTCAGAAGAACCAAATTCACTGTCCATGAAGAGATCCATGGTTTGGCAGAGGATAGAAACACTCAAAGGATCGATATAATTGCTTACAAAGACAACAATGTAGGATATATAATCGATCCAGCCGTCCGATTCAAATCGTCAGTGAGTCAACCTGTCTACGTTGACCATGAGAAGAAGAAAATATACGAGCTCACAATTCCTTTTTACAAGGAAGAATATAAACTAAAAGAGATTTAAGGCATGGGCTTGCTAATCACGAGTAGGGTCATGATACTTAGAAAATTCATTGAATTGAGTATTAATATTTGACTTTCCACCTTGAAATCATCAGTAAGTATTTTAAGACACCACCTTCGGTGATGTGCTTTAACATTCAATAGACTTCCATGTATTTTTCTCTCTTTTCACAGTATCAGTTGGTTTTAAGTACACATTGACTTTTAGGCAACCTCTAAATTGAGGAAGTGTTACTATGTAATAAATATATACAGAAATCATTAATGAACAAGGCGAGTGTGTATTTGAGGATCTTCGGAAGGCAGAAATATTCAATCAGCAGTATGTAAAAATTGTTGTTTACGAGGATAATGTCCAGATAGAGGAGGTGACTAATGCTAAAGAAGTGTTCAAATTTACTTATGATAATGACATTTACAATAATATACAAAAGTTGAAAACTAGAGAAGCAGCTGGAATTGATAAAAGATCTGGGAATGTACTAAAGACAATGGGTTGGGATATAGTACCATATCTGAAGTACTTACTGGATTATTGTTTGCATGAAGGAGCTATACCTAATGAATGGAGATTTGCTATAGTAGCCCCTGTGTATAAAGGAAAGGGTGGTAGACATGAAGTTGAAGTCCAGCTCCATGGATAAACAGTTAGCATGCTGGCCTTTGATCACAGGGGTCCCAGGTTCGATTCCCAGCAGGGTAGGGAATTTTAACCATCATTGGTTAATTTTGCTGGCACGGGGACTGGGTGTTTGTGTCGTCTTCATCATCATTTCATCCACATCACGGCGCGCAGGTCGCCTACAGAGGTCAAATCAAAAGACCTGCACCTGGTGAGCCGAACATGTCCTCGGATACTTCCAGCACTAAAAGCCATACGCCATTTCATTTCATTTATGAAGTTGAAAATTACAGGCCATTCAATTTGACATGCAGTACATGTAAGCTTTGGGAAAGTATTCTTTCTGATTATATTAGATATGTTTGCAAAATGAATAACTGGTTCGATAGAAGTCAGTTCGGGTTTGGAAAGGCTATTCCCCTAAAGTTCAACTTATAGGATTCAAGCAAGATATATAGGAGATATCTTTGATTCAGGAGGTCAAACTGACTAGATCGTGAATGACCTGTCCAAGTCATTTGATAGGATGGATCATGGGAGACTACTGGCAAAAATGAGTGCAATTGGACTAGACAAAAGAGTGACTGAATGGGTTGCTGCACTTTTAGAAAATAGATCTTAGAGAATTAGAGTAGGTGAAGCTTTATCTGACCCTGTAGTAATTAAGAGGGGAATTCCTCAAGGCAGTATTATTGGACCTTTATATTTTATGAGTAAAGAAATGGAATCGGAGATAAGGCTTTTTGCAGATGATTTTATTCTATATAGAATGAAATGACAAAATTGTGAGCAGCTGAATAATTACCTCGATAATGTTGAGAGATGGACAGCAGGCAATGGTACGATTATAAACGGGGTTAAAAGTCAGGTTGCAAGTTTCACAAAGAGGATAAGTCCCCCCAGTTTTAATTACTGCATTGATGGGGTTAAAGTACCTTATGGGGATCTCTAAGTACCTAGGTGTTAATATAAGGAAAAATCTTTTTTTTTTTTTTGCTTTACGTCGCACCGACACAGATATGTCTTATGGCGACGATGGGATAAGAAAGGTCTAGGAATTGGAAGGAAGCGGCCATGGCCTTAATTAAGGTACAGCCCCGGCATTTGCCTGGTGTGAAAATGGGAAACCACGGAAAACCATCTTCAGAGCTGCCGACAGTGGGGCTCGAACCCACTATCTCCTGATTACTGGATACTGGCCGCACTTAAGCGACTGCAGCTATCGAGCTCGGTGGAAAGATCTTCATTGGGGTAATCTCATAAATGGGACTGTAAATGAAGGGTACACATCTCTGCACATGGCTATGAGGGTGTTTAGAGCTTGTAGTAAAGGTGTAAAAGGAGAGGGCATACAAGTCTCTGGTAAGACCCCAAATAGAGTATGATTCTAGTGTATGGGACCCTCACCAGGATTACTTGATTCAAGAACTGGAAAAAATCCAAAGAAAAGCAGCTTGATTTGTTTCACCTATCAATAGTAGGCATCATCAGCCAAATTTTTACATTAGGAATAGATCAGGCACGGTACACACACACACACACACACACACACACACACACTGCCAAGTTGGGGTCAGAAGACCAGCACCTAAACCGTCTGAGACACTCAGCCCAGCCGTTTCTGTCTGTGTGTGTGTGTGTGTGTGTGTGTGTGTGTGTGTGTGTGTGTCAGTGCTCAAAGAGGTACAGTATCAAAGTTGTATACCATGTATGAATGTTGGATATTCAGCCCAAAGGCTGGTTTGATCCTCCACGGCTATGACAACAGCTGTCATAGATGGCCTAGGCATCAATGAAGAGGCGTACTTGGGAAATGAGGTATTTTTCCGTTGCTTTCCTCACCGAGCCAGAAGTTGCTCACAAATCAATCTGCCAAGCCCACTGAAATGCACACACCAACTGACCCTATGAGTGATATTTTTATAACGTACATAACAGGGACTGGCTGTATAAAGAATGGTATTACTAGCATCACACATACCTCAGTCACTTTCATATTGTCAAAGCCAAGGATGAGACAGACAGATCAATGAAAGTAACAAATTTATTCTAGCCCATACCAGAAGACATAGTGCACTGAAAACACTACATCTCTCCATCAATGGCTAGTATACCATGTATTGATGGCAGTAGTCTGCAGTTTGTGTGGATACACAAAAGCAGTGAAAGTAGTCTCTCTACAAATATGCTCTGTAGCTATTAGTCATCGGGTCTACTACAAATTGTAGCACAGTCCTCGCTGTATTTTTCCACTGCTTTTTATTCTGTGATTATTGAATGTTCTTAGAGAGTCTTCCAGGAGTTGTAAATATTTATCAAGTGTGTTACTATTTTATAATTTATTGTGCGTTGATGAAGTGCATATGTACAGATTGTGGTTAGTTCAGAATAAAGATAATTTATTTTAAATCATTGGAGAAGATATTGGAGACCCTGGGTGCAATTTCCACCTTTTTGTTTCAAAGGGTTGAGTGGAGCTCGAAGCGAATGTACCAGTACGCAGATTTATGTATGATTGTACGCGACCTGGGAAAGAGAATTATGCTGCAACAAAATTACAGGGATCCATTTAGGTAAACTCTGGTGCCCAAATTCTGGACATTTCAGTTACATTTATTTATTATAATACAAATATGCTGACAATTTTGTCTTCTTGGCCTTTTCCCAACTACTTGGGGTCGCCAGTAGCATGCACTACGCCAGTTTTACAGCTGGATGCCTTTCCTGACACCGGACAGATGTATTCACTGTTGCACGTTCATGTGGTAGTGAAATACACTGTGTATACTGTAAATGAAACGGCTGGGCTGAGTGTCTCAGACGGTTTAGGTGCTGGTCTTCTGACCCCAACTTGGCAGACTCTGTCATATCTCAGTCTAGTGGTATTAGAAGGTGCTCAAGTAAGTCAGCCTCATGTCCGTACATTTACTGGCATGTAAAAGAACTCCTGCGGGACAAAATCCACCACCTCGGTGTCTCCGAAAATCGAAAAAGTTGTTAGTGAGACAAAACCAATAACATAATAATAATAATAATAATAATAATAATAATAATAATAATAATAATAATTAATTATTATTATTATTATTATTATTATTATTATTATTATTATTATTATTATTATTGTTCTGGGGTAGCTGTGGAACAGCAGAGGTGAAAGAAGGTGCCAGGATGAATGGGTCTAACTACCAAATCAAAGTTAATTTTAAAACTTTAACAACGGTTATATTTTCTGAGTTCCAACAATTAATAACAAAAATCTAACAAATTTTGATTAGGTGAAGAAACAAGACTAGGAAGGATCCAAGATTTCAGAATTTAAACACCTTTGGGCTACAAGCCCCGAGTTTTTACAAGTTTGAGCTCCTAGCTCCACATTACCAAATACAAATTTGTTCAAAGGGCAAAAATCCCCTAAAACATGGAGCACCAGCTCCGTCATTTACAATATCAAGCCTCCTGGAGGCACTTTTACAACACATAAAAGAGCTGACCTGCTCTCAGATTTTCAAGCCTATTAAAGGCCATACCAGACTTTACAATTAATTGCCATCAAGGCACAACTTACAAACATGACACGGGGGTATCTTGTACCCAATCTACTGGGCCTTAGCAGAAAAAGAACAGGTTAAGAAACTGGTCCGAAAAACCAAAAGGAATAGAGGCAAGTATTTGCACTCCTACACATGCATTCTTAAAACCTAAAAGGCACTAGGCCGATGACACAGGTGCTATTCCCAACCTATAGAGGTGACCCATATAAGAAGGAAATTTAAACATTACGGAAGAGAAAATTTCAGTTACCAAAACGAAGTCACCTCAAACCAAAATGAAGGGGAGCTCGAGAGGGTAAATCACTCTCTATCCCCGAATTACAGTTACAAATTTAATTAAGTTATATATAAGCCGGCACAAAATTACATATTTAGGAAATTACGTTACATTGTAAAGGTTTTGGACCTTTCCCACGGGTTAAGACCTGCTGCCTGATGAAAGAGGCACTTCCCGCCTCCTGCTTTACGTCCACACACTTAGATGTTGACTGAGTGGCCGAGAGACGAGAAAATCCGCAGTTTATAAACCCTCGGGGAAGGTTCGAGACCTTTCATGAACAATCAAGAGACACCCCCAGGTTTTATTGGCTACATTAAACAGTTACACACAAAATCGAAGAAGAAATATGGGATTGGCTGAAAATTAATTACAGAAATTATTGATTGGATAACTTCAAAACTGGCGGAAGAAAAAGCTAAATATTGCCAACCCACAAAAGAATGAACAAAATTTAGTAAAGAAACAAGTTCCTCAAAAAAAGTTCCTTCACTTCACACCAAGGTGCATGATCATAGTTTTTTGGCAGTGACATCTATGAGAGAATGTCCAAACTTCTTGATAAATAGTAAACAAAAACAAGTTGGAATTCACACAGTGACTTCTTCAGAGGAAAGGTGAAGTAGGTCCAGTTTAAAGTTCACTGTTTCTCCTGTAGAGGAGTACTTTAAGGCGGAAGATTTAAATGTGTGGCATAGAGGTGTTCCACCCGGTACAATTATTATTATTATTATTATTATTTATAAATGAAAATAATACAAAACATCTGGTCCTTGAACTAGATGAATTCACAACACATTTAAAATCCTTGGCCTACCAGGGAATTGAACCTGGGGCCTTCTGAACCGAAAGCCACTATACGGACCATTTTATTAACTTGCCAGATTTAAATTCTATATTACTTAAAAGCTTTTCAGTCTGTCATAAACACTAGTTAATACAAATATAACACTGTAACATACCTGTAAGAAAAACACATTATTAAACAAAGAATGACATTTTGTTTTGACAAGAACATCCTCAAAATTATCAAATCACTTTTAATCATGTGTGTATATATATTTTTACAATATTGTTTTTTGACAGACTGAAAACCTATAAATTACATAAAGTAGTGTCTTCGATAGACTGAAAAGTATGGTTTCCTTCTCAACAGATTGAAATTTGACTATTGTATCAATATGCATTTCAGCATTCATGTTAGAGTGTCAAGTTGTAGCCTGTATGTATATCGGTCTACTGCTGCTTTGTTTGTAGCAGTCATAATCCAATGCTAGTCGTTCTGTCCTTTCTTTCGGGGACAACTTTCCTACCAAAACTCAGTCCGTCAACCAAGCGCTTTGTATTGACCTGTTCTATTTCCAATAACATCAGCAAGATAAACATTCGGATGACTTATTCCTATGAGAGCAACAGAATCAATTGTTAGTTTGGGTCTTTGTATTGATTATTCAAGCAATTTGATTTAGGAAACTGTCCATTTGAGCATATATATATTTTGGGTATTCCATTCAGAAGACTGGATTCATGGGGATAGGGATCACATTTGATAGGGTGGATCATGGGAGACTACTGGCAAAAATGAATGCAATTGGACTAGACAAAAGAGTGACTGTATGGGTTGCTATATTTCTAGAAAATAGATCTCAGAGAATTAGAGTAGGTGAAGCTTTATCTGACCCTGTAATAATTAAGAGGGGAATTCCTCAAGGCTGTATTATTGGACCTTTGTGTTTTCTTATATATATAAATGATTTGAGTAAAGGAGTGGAATCAGAGGTAAGGCTTTTTGCAGATAATGTAAATAAGTTACAAGACTGTGAGCAACTGCAAAATGACCTCAATGTTGTGAGATGGACAGTAGGCAATGGCATGATGATAAACGGGGTTAAAAGTCAGGTTGTGAGTTTCACAAATAGGTAAAGTCCTCTGAGTTTTGATTACTGCGTTGATGTGGTGGAAGTTCCTTTTGGGGATCATTGTAAGTATCTGGGTGTTAATATAAGGGAAGATCTTCATTGGGGTAATCACATAAATGGGATTGTAAATAAAGGAATAGTGGTCAGTATCCCCGCCTGTCTCAGTACAGGAACTGCACACAATGAATGCATAATACCCAACACAAGTTATTAGAAAAGAATAATTATTTATTTCATATTCCTTATCACACTCTGGACAAACAATTGCAACAACTTGTTTCAAAAGACCTGCTCTTGATAACTGACAGGAACGTGCAGCATAAAATTACCATCAACATAACTTCAAATGTTAGTTTATATTAGAAATCTTTAAACTGCTAAGACTAGAATTATAACGTAACGTAAATCAAGTTTTAGTCTTGTATATACCACAAGAGAGTCATTAGATCTAAATAGTACAGGCTGCTTGAGTTGAAGCCAATTAGTTAGCAATAAAACAACTGAGGAAAAAGAATTAAAATTGATCCATCACTAGTGATATGAAAAGTACAAAATAAAAGTAATTGGGCTCAATTACAATTACCTAAGAAAAAAATTCACTCAATTAAATTTACTAATTACTTTTTCAAAACGTCATCCATCTTCATCATTATCACCCTCTAACCATTTCCAGTCACCTGGTTGCAGTACAAGAGTGTGCTCCGTCTTTATCTATTTAGGTAAATTTCTTCGTTCTCAAATTGGTGCCATTCCACTCCTCTTCCTTCCAGGTCCTGTCTACTTGACTGATCCACCGTTTCCTTGGTCTGCCTCTATCTTTTGCCTTCCAGTTCTTTTTCTAGCCATTTTCTTGCTGTTCTCATTTGATCCATCCTTTTTACATGACCATACCATTTGAGTCTTGATTTTCTTACATATATACTTAGCAACTGCTTCACTTGTGTATTATGATGGATCTCTTCATTCTGGATCTCATCTCTCCTTGTTTCCTGCAGTACTGACCTCAGGAACATTTCTGCAGCTTGAAGTCTGCTAACTATCTGTATTGTTTCAGAGACATATGTAGTTATTGGCATGAAATATCCCTGATACAGGGTTCCCTTTGTACTCAAAGGTATTTGGTTATCCCAATTATGATTGCAATTACTTAGCAGAACGCAAGTCTTCAGGGAATCTCTGGCTTTTTTTTTTACATGGGGATGGAATGATACCAAAGTTCGCGAGGAAAAATTCATTACTCAATTTTGTGCTTTTTAGCATAGAGATATAAATGGCTATCTTCACTAGGCAAGAATATTCAGACTTCCCAAAGGATTGCTCCCAAGCAAAATTTGAATGCTACTTTCAAGTTTGCATTATTTTCAAGATAACTAATTCAAAATAAGTGTTCAAATAGGGAATGAAAATGCCTTAACCCCATCACCGTCGCATTTTATTCCAGCTCCATTCTCGACCACGTGGGTAGTGGCGGGGCTGGTAGAATAACAGGTGAGCCTTGCTTGTGTCAGTGTCTTCAGTTTCATCTTTTCTATCTG
The DNA here is from genome assembly GCF_040414725.1 of Anabrus simplex. Classification (NCBI taxonomy): domain Eukaryota; kingdom Metazoa; phylum Arthropoda; class Insecta; order Orthoptera; family Tettigoniidae; genus Anabrus; species Anabrus simplex. The sequence continues at coordinate 416,549,893 of NC_090269.1, forward strand.
ACCTCCCTTCATAACACTTGTTCTTTCTCGACCTTCACAGTATTAGGTTTGAGTCCTAGGGAGACTTCATTTTCGCACCCTTAGTGGCCCTTTTTTTCTTTTGCCAATACCTTCAGTTTTCAAAGTGTCCGATCTCCTCCACTTTCTTCTGATTAGGGTTAATACTGTAGAAAATTGTTGGCCATTTGTACCTCCTCTTAAAACAGCAATTACCTCCATCTCAACGTAGTACCCAATTATCTAAATCTCAACAAGTAACCACAAGAAGCTGCAAGTAAACAAAGGAGTGCACGATGAATTTTAGAATTATACCCTTAGTGTGACGCCCTTCAAGTGCTGGGGCTCTAAAGTTGCCACGCTCTTGATGCTACATACATTGATTAATAGAATGTAACAATTAGAATTTTATTTCCAGAAGTAAATTACAAGTCAAAATTACATTTTTTAATAATTAAGAATAAAAGTTACTGAAAAAGTAATTGTTAAAAGTAATCCAATTACTTTTACTCAATTATTTCCAACTCTGTCAATCACCTAAGACAACATCTAAAATCAATTGCACGTAGGCCAACACAGAGAGAGCACAGCTATGGGGTTACTGATTTTATTTGAACGTTTATTTTTGAGATAAACCAACCTCCTAAAGATGGTGCTATTGGCCTCTGTTCAATGAGAAAAAGGCCCTTGAAATTCAACAACTTGCCAATTAGGGTCAGAGTATCCATAGCAGGTTCAGCTCTGTCAACTGAAATATTTTGGCCATGTAATGAGGAGGGAATCATACAATATGGAGAAGTTGCCCCATATAGGGAGAAACCAAGGGACAGATGTGACGAGGAAAAGTGGATGTGGATTAGCCGGATTACCAGTACATGCGGAAGAACAATGAATGATCTAATGAAGCAGTCAATAACTGAGAATAACACTACCCACAGCGGGTCAGAATTGGAGAGAGATCAACAGAACCACTGATCTACAGATCACTATCCTTGACTTCCACATGGACATCTCAGATTTGACATATGCCAGTGCCTCATTATTTCCTTTCCTTTTAATTTGTCTCTTTTCCTCCTTGTCCAAGCAGACTAGAAAATTAACAGATTAAATATAAGCTGTATCGTACATTTAACAACAAAAGTTAATGAAGAATTATAGTAAACAGACATGAGATAAAAAAACGTGGGAGAAGGAAAAGGTAAAAATGAGGTGCTACCAGTTCTCGAACCTGAGACACTCTCGTGGAAGTGAGGGACGCTGACAAGTAGACAAACAGAGCTACAAAGATACTCGCACCCAAATTGCCAGTAGACATGCAGGCTGTTGAATTTGAAGTGCCAATGGGACAAACCCACAACATGTGTATTATTTTTACGTAGATTGACTTTGCAAAGTTTGAGCTAAATTTGAGACCCCATAGCTATCACCCCTCCTTACAAGTGAGGAGTCATCAAAATCAATGAATTAAACATAACAGTTTAAAACTTCACATGAAATGTTCACTCAACGGCACAAACACTGGCTGTCGCATAATATGAGCCTTTCAAAATCCTCTAGTTTAAAATAGGGTGAATGTATTATACAGGTGGTAGGATTTTTAGCATCATCTCTTTGGCCACTGGCTATCCACAATTTATGAATATCCTCTTGTTTCGAGAATGTATAAAATTAAATATTTGTCAGTCAATTTTTGTGTGGTTGAGTGTACATTAATAAATCCACGACTAAATAGGCATATAGAATTCAGTGGAAAGAAATCATATCCACAACAAAACCCCACTTAACCAACTTTTGCTAAACTGAAACAATGCAGAAGGAAGTTAATTTATGGGACCAGTGCCCAAAATCGAGCTGGCAACATTGCTTGCAGCAAAAGAAAATTATCTTATGCCTACCCCACATTCCAGTAACACCCCCACCTCTCTGCCTCACATTCAGCTTGAATTTCAGGGTGTGAAAACTTATGAACTCAAAGAATGGCTGCATTCTGACTATTCTAAGCTTGACACAAAGGACTGTGAAGTTGTGAATGTTCTGTTCCAGCTGGGTACTGAAGCAGACATGGTAGAGTATGTGAGTGAAACCTGTATTGACTAAGTGACAGCTGACAATGGATTTAAAGCATTAGAAGTAAAAAAGTTTTAATACTCCTTCTTTAATCTTATGAAGATCAAACATGAAATACAATATTACAATACTATTGATGAACAAAAGTAATTTCTTCATTGTTTCAGGTTGCCTTATGGTTTTTTGAACAAATCAATGACTCCTATAGCTCATCAGGCGGTGGTGTAACACAGCTACTGGTAAGTATTGCAAAAAGGACATTCAAAAGAAAATTTATGATCTTTTGGAATAGTGTACTTTAAATTTAGATAAAGTCTATTTTGAATTTAAACAGTAGGAGTAGGTTTCCTTTTCACTCTAAAAATAATTCCAATGTTTTACCTAAAAGAATGTGTTATCTGCAATAGCTGTGGCCCCTTTAGTGTGGTTTAGTGGGGTTTTACTGTATATTATTCTGTGTGAAAGATTTATTTATTATAGATGTAATTTTTATTATCAATCGTAAGATTTTCAATTCCCATTTTAGTTTTACATGTGTAGTCAATAAATCCGCAGAGCAGGGAAGAGCTCTCGAGGTTTGAACAGATCCTATTCTTCACCAAAAAAATGTTTGTGGGGTTTTCCCCCTTTTGTAAAATTATAAAAGCTTAGCATTAATTCATCTGGTATTTGAGAGTACTTTGGACTAGAGAAGTAAATCACATCAATTTATTAATACTAATTCTTTAATACATTAACAGAGAGATCATGTTTGCCATTTGTAGACCTTCAAAAGATTTCTCATGTCTATAATGTGAATCTTACATTGTGACTGATAGTTTGTAAACTACATACCATAGTGAAAATTAACCCTTATCATTTTGTCCTCTGATTAAATCCAATTCATTTCTCTTCTATTAGAAGTAATATTGGCATTGCATTAACAATAACTCCTTCAGGAAACAGAAGTTCATCTAAAAGCTAATGAAAGAAATATTTTTTTATCCAATAAATTAACTTACAAAAAAATTATTTTAAAAGCAAGAGACCAGCTCCTTTTAATGTCACATTAAACATCATTAGTAAAAAACTGAACAGAATTTTATACTTTCATTGTTCGTCATTGCATTACCAGGTCAAATACATATTTAATAAAATTAAAATTAAAAATCACTTAAGACTAATTCTGGACATTTGACATTTTAAAATTCAAATAATAACATGTGACTAATGTGAAAAGAAACTTCATACAGTTTGACCAATGAAAGGAACACATGAGGAGTGTAATATATCACTTGACGTCCCATGCTTTATAAATAGCAAGAACTTCATTGAGGAATGAACACCATTCTGTCATCTCCCACTTCCTGTCTGCCTCCAGAAAGTGTCTGAAATTTGAAGAGACAAAAGTGAAATGACTAAAGAACATAAAGCACTGAATCATTGATGAATTTTATAGACTAATATTACTGAGCAATAAAAACCTTAAATAGAATATACCTGATATTTTTTTTAAGAGTTATTGTGGTTATCTGCAAGATTCATATAAACTATCCACAGTACCGGTACTTAAAGTGAATGGGGATTACATTAGACAGTACCTTGTTAGGAATGATTTAAGAGTATGGAAAGTACCAACAAGTGTGTAAATCAGGGCATTCATCCCTCCTCTATCAAACTAACGAATCTGCAAATTATAAAAAAATTAGGACAGCTGAAAGAAGTTGTGAATACTCATGTCAAATCAGTTTTATATTTAATGATTGGTTTTATGTGTTAGCCATACACAATGAGCTGCAGATGTGAGACTTTGTCAGAGGGTACATATTATACAAATAAAATCTATTCCAAAATTTTAGAACTACAGGTTCCCTTATGTGTCACTTTTGCTAGTTTGCCGTAGTGGGGACGATTATAGCTACATAAGAGCATTAAAAGGAGCACACAACAGGATAAGGAAGTGATAGAAATGAAAAGAAAAAAGGACAAGGGCATCTCTTCTTCAAACACTGCCTTCTCCTCATCAGCCAATGTTGTTCTTAATAGAGATGCAGGGATGTAGCAAAATAAAGTCGGAGTTCGGGGATTGCTGGGCAGAGGAATTATTCATTCTATTTCTCTACAAATAAACTGTCACATGAAGTTTTTTCTTGAGAGTCAATTATTCTGCCATTCCACAAGCAAATTGCATTTTCATCATCAATCTTTATATATAAGACATACAGGAAATTAACCCGTTCTGCTGTTAACTTCTCCCATTTTAACGACATTCAAAAATATGAAACTAGAGGATCATTAAGTATACAGTATATCCTTTCTACTCCACTTCAGTAAAGTATAGAGTGAAAGGCATAGCATCTTCAATGTTAAGGGAATATAATGTATTGCCTCCTGTTATAAACAACTGTAAATTGGTTAAATGTTTCAAGAAAAAACTGAAGGAATCTTAATATAACCTCTATATAACTTAGGTACTGTACTTTAATACATGGATATCTTATAGCCATGCTATATCTGGATATACTTCTGAAAAACTATGATCTAACACATTAAAACACTATCTCTTACTTATCCCAAAAATGTACTTGTCACTTTACTGACAATGCTATACTACCTGTAATGTAATTATTATTGTGTCGCCTTAACAAAAGTACGTACTGTACTATCCTTATCACAAGCCATAAGCTCACGAGACCTTTTGTCACCAATGAATGAATGAGCCAATTTTCTCTCATTTTGATCCAATCTTCTAGCAAATTGCTCCTTTTGTCATTTATGAGTAGAAACATTGGATGTCTTCCATTTTGCAATGTTTAGTTTGGCAAGTCGGTAGATTCAGAGTTCCCTTTTACAGTGTTAAATTCCTTAAAGTTCCGCATAATAAGCACTATTTGGCACTGTTGCAGCCTACCTCATCTTCCATCGGCTTACTTGTAAACATTATGAGACTTTTGTCTTTGAGAAACTCCTAACAGTATCTTCTTGTATATCATAACTGTCATTATTCCGAAGCCACATGTCTGCCATTCCACCACCATCCTTGCTTCACTGTTTCAAGAATAACACATGCCGCTTTATGAGCAGCCTTTTTCACCTTAGACTAGTTTCCTTTGGCTGTAGCAATAGGCAGGATTATTATTTATGATATGATCTCCAATAATCTCTAGTCCTGTACATATTATATGTTCAGCTTTTGATGATGATGATGCTTGTTTAAAGGGGCCTAGCATCTATGTCATTGGTCCCTAATGGTACGAAATGAGATGAAAAATAATGACAATTTAAAAGACCAAAATCATCCACTGACCAGAATTCAATACATGATGATGAAGAATGAATAGATGAATGTGAATTTGAAACAATCAGTGGATCTGACCCGCAATGCCCCACCTTCCCAGAAACTATGTTAAAACAATAGTATTACTGACCAAGGGACTGCTTGTGAAGCCCAATCCTGAATCAATGATTCTTGTTCACTAAAGGGGTCCAAAATCCATGTCAACGGCCCCTCATAATGGTACTTATCACTAGTAAGTAGAACCATGGCATTTTTCATGTTCCGATACTAATCAAAAGTAGCGTAGACTCAGTGTTCCACACATTATGGTACTTCTCACAAGTAATGTACATCGCACAGGTAACTCAGACCTGTGGTATTTCTCACATAATGGCACCACTCACAGGCAACACAAACCAATGGTGTTCCTCACATAGTAGTACTGATCACAGGGACCTGAACTATCCCGTAGTGCTCCTCACATAATGGTACTAATCGCAGGCAATGTAAGCTCATGGTGTTCTGCATATAGTGGTACTAATCACAGGTATTGTAAACCCACAGTGAACTGCTCTCTGCTGCTGCTACTAATCACAAACCTGTTATGTACGTAACATAGTGGTACTACTCGCAAGTAAAGGTGACCTACAGCGTTTTCTGCATTAAGGTACTAATCACAAGTAGTTTCATGGTTCTAACACAATCATCCCTTGGTCACCCCTTACAACAAGTAGGGGATACGTGGGTGTATTCTTCGTCTGCGTCCCTCACTCACAGGAGGTATCACCTTTTGGTGGTAACTGGTACAAATATGTTACTTGTATGAATGTGTTAATTAAAGCTAATAAAACAGGAATATAAGAGAATTCCACAGGACATATGAAGTATTCAAACTGAAGCCCCAATATAATCACCTCTTCCCCAAAAACCTTTCTTCTCCTTATCCCAGGTATTTCTGGGAATCACTGAAGCCACTCTTGCCCATGTTGGTTTTGGCCAGGTGTTTAAGACTGGATGGTCTACCTGACACCACATGAAAATCGCCACCCAGTATGATCCATAGCCTTCCTACACAGAAGTCAACAGCTGAGACACTGAATTATGTCCCTGTACCTTTTTCTCAAAAAGAGTTAACCCAGTGTGGGACACGGAAAAATATATTGCACCTCGTGGGAATTGCCAAAGCAGTTACGACCCAATATATTACACGTCGAACTTTAGAGTCATCTCTTTGCTTCTCTACATTTGAGCAATGATTAAGAAACATGCTATCTGCCATCTATTGGCTATGTTACTGAAGCTTGTGCTTGTTTCTATCCTCGAGGGAAGTTCTGTAAACTTAGTTTTTGTATCTGAATGTCTACGGTTTTTGGGAATCAAGTGCTAGCTAACGAACATGACTGCTCATAGTAGTTCTGAAGCGCTATCCGCAAGATAGTGAGAAAGTGTTTGAAATTTTGATGAATGATCAATCAGTCACTTCTGGTCTGCATTTAGGGCAGTCGCCAAGGTGGCAGATTCCTTATCTGTTGTTTTCGTACCCTTTTCTTAAATGGTTGCAAAGAAATTGGAAATTTATTGAACATCTCCCTTGGTAAGTTATTCCAATCCCTTACTCCCCTTCCTATAAATGAATATTTGCCCTAATTTGTCCTCTTGAATTCCAACTTTATCTTCATATTGTGATCTTTCCTACTTTTAAAGACACCACTCAAACTTCTTCGTCTACTGATGTCATTCCACACCACCTCTCCAATGACAGCTTGGACCACTTAGTCTTCCCAGCCCAAACTTTGCAATGGAATATTTTGTAACTATTCTTTTGTCAGAAATCACCCTAAACAAATCGAGCAGCTTTTATCAAGTAATCCAGGTGAGGGGTCCCATACACTGGAACCATACACTAGCTAGAGTCTCAACAGAGACTTGTTTGTTCTCTCCTTTACATCCTTACTATAACCCCTAAACACCATCATAACCATGTGCAGAGATCTGTACCCTTTATTTACAATTCCAATTATGTGATTACCCCAAAGATCTTTCCCTATATTAACACCAAGGTACTTACAATGATCCCCATAAGGAATTTTCACCCCATCAATGCAGTAATTAAAACAGAGGACTTTTCCTATTTATGAAACTCACAACCTGACTTTTAACCCCATTTATCATCAAACCATTGCCTATTGTACATCTAACAATATTATCAAGGTCAGTTTGCGGTTGCTCACAATCTTGTAACTTGTATATTACTCTGTACAGAATAACATCTGCAAAAAAACTCTTTCTGATTCAAGTTCTTTATTCATATATATAAATAAAACAAAACAAAGGTCCAATAATACTGCCCTGAAGAATTCCCCTCTTAATTATTACAGGGTCAAATATAGCTTTGCCTATTCTAATTCTCCGAGTTCTGTTTTCTAGAAAATATACCCAACCATTGAGTCACCCTTTTGTCTAGTCCAATTACACTCATTTCTGCCAGTAGTCTCCCATGATCATTGCCTTAGATAGGTCAATCGTGTTACAGTCCATATGACCTACTGAATCCAAGATATCGGCTATATCTTGTTGGAATCCTGCAAGTTGAGCTTCAGTGGAATAACCTTTCCTAAACCCAAACTGCCTTCTATCAAACCAGTTATTAATTTTGCAAACATGTCTAAGATAATTAGAAAGAATGCTTTCCCAAAGCTTATGCATGTCAATCTGACTGGCCTGTAATTTTCAGCTTTATGTCTATCACCCTTTCCTTCAGACACAGATGCTACTATAGCAGCTCTCCATTCATTTCATGTAGCTCCATCATGCAAACAATTACCAAATAAGTACTTCAGCTATGGTACTTGTTTATTTATTTATTTATTTATTTATTTATTTATTGGTGACAAAAGGTCCCATGAGCCTCTGGCTTGTGATAGGGACAATACAGTACATACTTTTTTAAGGCAACACAATTACATTTCATATACAATGGCTTTTCTGTAAAGTGACAAGTACATTTTTTTTTTTTTTTACATGTTAGGATCATAGTTTTTCAGAAGTATATTCAGATATTGCATGGCTGTAATATACTAAATATGACAATATATATATTATTGTATTAATTAAAGCAAGTTATACAGAGATTATATTAAGATATCTGTAAAAGAGTAATATTCCTTCAGTTTTTTCTTAAAACATATAACCGATTTAGAGTTCTTTATAACAGGAGGCAACACATTATATTCCCTAAACATTGATGATTCTATGCCTTTCACTCCGTACTTTACTGAATTAGAGTGAGAGGGATATATCCTTAATGATCCTCTAGTTTCATATCCATGAATTTCATTAAAATGGGAGAAGTTAACAGTAGAATGGGTTAATTTCCTGTCTAGCTTATACATAAAGACTGCTGATGAAAATGTTCCAGGGTATCTGTGGAACGCAGAGGTGAAAGAAAGTGCCGGGATGAATGGGTCTAACTACAAGGTCAAAGTTAATTTAAAAATTTTAACAAAGGTTATATTTTCAGAAGAAACAACAAAATTATAACCGTTTCACTGAGTGAAATAACAATCTGGAAACAAGACTTAGAAGGATCCAAGATTTCAGAATTTTAACACTCTTGGGCTATAAGCACCTAGTTTTACAATTTTGAGCTCCTAGCTCGACATTACAACACACTAATTTGTTCAAAGGGCAGAAATCCCCTAAAACATGGAGCACTTGCTCCTAATTACAATATCGAGCCTCCCAGAGGCACTTTTACAACACTAGAAAAGAGCTGACCCACCCATCCCCCCCCATCTCAGTTTTTCAAGCTTAGTCAAGGCAATATCAGAAACTTACAATTACTTGCCATCAAGGCATAACTTACAGAAATGAAACAGGTGTATCTTGTACCCAACCTACTGGGCCTTAGCAGAAAAAGAACCGGTTAAGTAAATGGCCCGAAACACCAAATTGAATGGAGGCAAGTACTTGCACTCCTAGATGTGCATTCCAAAACCTAAAAGGCACTAGGCCAATGAAACAGGGGCTATTCCCAGACTGTGGAGGTGACTCGTTTCAGAATAATTTAAGACATTATGGAAAAGAAGAAAACCAGTTACAAAACGTAGTCACCTCAAACCAATATGAAGGGGGGCCTGAGAGGGAAAATCGCTCTCAATCCCCGAATTACATAGGAAATTTTCACATTAGCCGGCAGAAACTTACATTTTAGAGAAGTAGGTTACATATTAAAGTTTCGGACCTATCCCTTGAGTTAAATTGCGGAGCGAGCAAGAGATAAAGATGTTAAATGGCCATTACCTTGCTGAAGAACTGCTGCTTGATGAAAGAGGCACCTCCCGCCTCCTGCTTCACATACACACACTTAGATGTTGATCAAGTGGCTAAGAGCCGTGAAAATCCGCAGTTTATAAACCCTCGGGGAAAGTTTGAGACCTTTCATGAATAATCAAGCCACACCCTCTTACTTTTATTGGCTAGTGTAAAGTTACACACCAAATCGAAGAAGAAGCCTGTGATAGGCTGAAAATTAATTACAGAAATTAGGGATTGGCTGAATTCAAAACTGGCAGAAAAGAAAGATAAATATTACCAACCCAAAAATGAATAAACATAATTTATTAAAGAACAAACCTATGAATACAAAATTTCTTCAAACAAGGTTCCTTCACTTCGCACCAGGGTGCATGATCATAGTTTTTGTAGTGACATCTGTTGCAGAAAGTCCAAACTTCTTGATAAATGGTAAACAAAACACGTAGAATTTCATACAGTACTGGAAACTTCACAATCACAAAATTAAGGTGGTGACATCTTCTGAGTAAAAGTTTAAGTAGGTCTAGTTTCAAGTTCAGTGCTTCTCCTGTAGAGGAGGTTTTATTGGCGCAAGATTTAAATGTGCGGCGTAGAGATATACCTCCCGGTACAGTACTATATCCCAACCCATTGTCTTTAGTATATCCCCAGAAATCTTATCAATTCCAGCTGATTTTCTAGCTTTCAACTTTTGTATCTTATCATAAATGTCGTTGGCATAGGTAAATCAGTATATCATATAAATAGCTGTTAATGGTAATGGGTAAATGATTTAAGCAAGGATTCCAATTTCTCCCATATGGATGAAGTTTACAATGACTTCCTCCCTGAAAATATCGTAAGTGAGGGTGAAGGAATAAGTGGTAGTAACACAGAAGAATTATAACCACCATCTGGAGAGAAGCGAAGAACTTTTGTCGTGCACAGTGTGTAGAAAATAATATGGGGACTACTCTCAGTCTGAGTACAAAAACAGGCTGATGTAATTGTGAAAGGACTGCATTGATTTTTAGGAATTATGCTGAGGGTCATGTACATAAACATACCATAGAAGTATAAGAATACCTGTCTATTGAACCATTCATCCACACTCCTATATTTTCTCAGCTCATGCTCTGTAATCATTATAAATCAATTCTGCAGTTCTTTCATTTCATTAATTACTGTTCCCTACCTCAAAATGATAATCAGTCCAAAAGGAGAACCAAAAGACCATATATCAGTGCAAAGACTGACATCTGTGTCCACCACAACATTTTGTGAAATACCATACAAAAAAATCATGAAGATTGTGTGATTTTTCACTTCTTTCATGTATGAGAGCTGTTTTTAAAAATAGAATGTATTATATGCCTCTACATTCATTTATAATGGGGTTTATATATGAATATGCCTTAAATTGTGGGCTTCATCAATGTTTTGAAAACCCGATGCTTAAAGGGTTAAAGACATTAATAGAATCTATGCACTGAAATTCCTGTTGGGAAAAATTATCCCATTGTTTTCCTTTCCTCCTTTTGTGTTTTTAGTGTATTTTCCATTTATTTTCTCTACCTGTATTTATCTTTGTTGTGTTCCCTTCTCTCAATCATATCTGCCTTTCTTATTATCCTACATATCCCACATCAATATGAAGCTCTGTCCAGACTGCCCCTCAGCAAGTGTTTATGCCCCACCTCTCTTGATGAAGATGGAAAGCAGAAAAGAGCTCTTCGGGGGCTGTAAAGAGATCGATGTCGAAGAACTGGGATTAACAATGACAGCTCCTGTCTATTTGAAGATGTGGAGGCTGTCCTCATACTCTAGCATTTTCATATTCGTTGTCATGCCCTCTTTCTCTTGTTTCCTCTTTGCACAATGACCTGCCATTGTGTTCATCGTATTATGAGTATTCCTATTCTATAGCAAGTTTCTCTCACCGGTTGACCGGCAGGCGCGCCCAACTTACCTGCCACCCTTTGATTCATCCCTTCCCATTACACAGTGCAACAACAGCACAGGAATGCCCGCACATCTCAGTTCAGGTCAATTATTAGAACGTGTATTAAGTATTGATCTGTCGCTCCAATTGTTCTCGAGTTGTGAAGTGTTACTTCGGGGTATAATTCTCATAATGCCTCCACATGTATACACGGTAGAGGAAAGGGTATTTATGCACGACGATTATGTGAAAACAGAATCTTGCAGGGAAGTCGTTAGGCAATTTGTACGCCCTCCACATAGACCCTTTTGTGGAAACGCGGAAACAAATCACGAGGAACTGGTTCTTTACTCGATAAGAAACGAAGTCAAGAAGTTAATATAAAGAACCACCTAATCGATACTTTATTTTATGCCTCAGGCCAAATTGAATATATATTAACACTTACAGAACATGTTTCAACCACTTAGTGGTCATCTTCAGCTGTATAAAGAAAAAACTAAGATGAAAAAACATTAGGAAAATAAGCACAAGTGATACTATTAGGTTATAATGAAAAACATTTTTGCTGTGTTGACTGTTAGGTTAAAGTTCTTTGGTGACTCCTTTGTTATAAAATGGCGGTCACCTGATCAGGAATTTTTGCCTCTCATTCTTATTTGAGAAAGATGTTTATTCTGCGCTGTCCAGATGGTCTGTCATTGAGCGCGACCTAGTGTAGTAGCGATGTGTGACAGTCTGACAGTTCGTGCAATACTCTGGAGAGAAGGGTGTATGTGGAGTGCGTACACCTGGGAATTGTTACAAATTGCCTAACGACTTCCCTGCAAGATTCTGTTTTCACATAATCATCATGCATAAATACCCCTTTCCTCTACCGAGCACACATGTGGAGGCATTATGAGAATTATACCCTGAAGTAATTAATAAGGATATCAATGACAGTCTTAGCATTCTAAATACTTTAAATAATTTAGACCCAAACATAAAAATTTACAGCTGAAGAAGAAGAGAAAGGCATACTTAATTTTCTAGATATCCAAACAATTTGGAAATATAACCATTTCCAGTTTAAAATATACAGGAAACCCATCTTTACACCGACCACAATCAAGTGCGATTCTTTACATCCCATCTCACAAAAGAAATCTGCTTACTATAGTTTCGTCAACAGAGCCTTTGAAATACCACTAACAGAAACAGACAGAAGGAAGGAACTATCTTTCATTCATCAACAAGCCCTACATAACTGTTTTAGTTTGAAATTCATCAATAAAATCATTACTAAATGCAAATATCAACAACAAATTAAACTTAAACAGCAATCAGAAAAGGCAAAGGGATATGTCAAATTAACCTTTAATAACCTGAAGATTTACGAGATCACCAACTTATTCAAGAAGCACAACACCAAAGTAGCTTTCTCTACCAACAACACGAAACATAGGTTCTTTAATCACAATAAAGTTAATAAACTTAAGGATGACTAATTTCAGGAATCTGGCATTTATAAGCTAACATGTACTCTGTGTGAAAAAACTTACGTGGGACAATCAGGAAGGAACTTCTTAATTAGATATCAAGAACACGTCAATGCAGAAAAATACAGAAGATTCTCTGCCATGGGAACTCATATGAAAGAGACTAACCACAAATTCACTAATATCAGACAGAACCTTCAAATCATCTGTATGATCAATAAAGGAAATCTAATGAACCTGGAAAACATCCACAACGTTCTTGATAAATTAGAAAACGGTGAACAGAATCTTAATGAAAACAACGAGCAAAAAAAGATCTTATACGAGCATATCAGTAAATACTTGGAATGGGTAGACAGGAAACAGACAAGACGGACAAGTGATATAATCAAACACGACATTGCAGAAGCACAGCCTAATCTTCCTCCTCCCTCACATGATGTATTAGATGACGACAGAACTCTACTTCCCTTCTCTCCAGAGTATCGCACGAACTGTCAGACTGTGTCACATCGCTACTGCACTAGGTCGTGCTCAAAGACAGACCATCTGGACAGTGCAGAATAAACATCTTTTCCAAATAAGAACGAGAGACAAAAATTCCTGATCAGGTGACCGCCATTTTATAACAAAGGAGTCACCAAAGAACTTTTACCTAACAGTCAACACAGCAAACAATTTTTTCATTATAACCTAAGAGTATCACTTATGCTTATTTTCCTAATGTTTTTTTATCTTAGTTTTTTCTTTATACAGCTGAAGATGACCACTAAGTGGTCAAAACATGTTCTGTAAGTGTTAATATATATTCAATTTTGCCTGAGGCATAAAATAAAGTATCGATTAGGTGGTTCTTTATATTAACTTCTTGATTATACTCATCGATACGGTCATGAAATGGACGACCTGTAATAAAAAGAAACGAAGTGTTAAAAAAAGGTATACTTAACAAGGAAAACATAACTGAAATTGCACACATCAGAAAATATGCCTATAAAATCCCTGAGATAACTTGGACAGGAAGCCAGGATTTCAAAGAGCTCAGCAAGGTGGGATACGAAAACGTTAAAATTGAAACCATACAAAGTAACTGTAGTAAACGAACTGCATCCATGTGATCATGATAAGCGGGCAAGTTTTGTAATTTGATGTTATGAAACATTCACGGTGAAATAATTGATCCACGCTTAATATTTTTGTCTGGTGAAGCATGGTTCCATTTACATGGGTATATTTCGATGCAGAATAACATACACTGGAGTACAGAAAACCCCCATCGCATTTACGAAATTCCTCTACATGACAAACGGATCAGAGTATGGTGCACGCTGAATGGATACAGAATTATAGGATCTATCTTTTTTTTGGGGCACAATTAACGCACAAAGATACAGGGATAATATACTCAAATCAGGTCAAAAAGGATATTTTCAACATGACTGCCACCATGCGTACAGCTAATGACACAAACTTAATTGAGGAAATTTTTGAAAAGTTTGTTTTAGTACAGATTTATGACCATCACGGTCCCCAGATTGAAATGTTTGTGACTTATTTATGGGGGAGTTTAAAAAATGAAGTGTATGCAAGATTTGGATGAACTGAAAGAACATGTCCAGAGAGAAATAGCCTCAATTACTGAAGATGAACTTATGTCTGTGAATCAGAGTTCCCGAAGACGATGTCAGAAATCTGTGGATGCAGGAGGAGAACATTTCCAGCATCCCCTGTCATAAGGTATGAGCTTATTTTCTTAATTTATAATTATTTTTCTTAAATTTTTATTATCTCATGTCATGCATGGATAAAGTCCTGTCCTTGTTGCTTTGCCATGGAGCAATGAGTGGGAAGTGACGAGTCAATAGGAAGCAGATTAGCTGGGCATGCCTGCCAGCCAACCAATGAGAAAGTCACTGTAGTTCCTATCCCTCTAAACAGTATACAGTATACTACTTGAAACCTCCCTTTAGATGATGATGCTTGTTTAAAGGGGCCTAACATCTAGGTCATTGGCCTCTAGTGGTACAAAATGGGACAAAATGTAATGACAATTTAAAAGTCCAAAATCATCCAGTGACCAGAATTCAAAAGATCACAAAGAATGAATGGATGGATATGAATTTAAAACAATCAGTGGATCTGACCCATAATGCCTCACATTCCCAGAAACTAGCATTAGACAATAGTATTATTAATCAAGGGACTGCTTCTAAAGCACAATCCTGAACAGATGATGCTTGTAGTCTAAAGGGGTCCAAAATCCAGGTCATCAGCCCCTCATAATAGTACTTATTGCTAGGAAAGTAGAACCATGGTATTTGTCATGTTGCGGTACTAATCAAAAATAGCATAGACTCACGGTATTCCACACATTATGATACTACTCACAGGTAATGTTATGCGCACATGTAACACAGATCTATGGCATTTCTCATATTGCAGCACCATTTACAGGCAATGCAAACCTATGGTGTTCCTCACATAGGTGTACAAATCACAGAGACTCGTACTATCCCATGATGTTCCTCACATAGTGGTACTAATCATAGGCATGGCAGACCCATGGTGTCACCTATAGAGTGGTACTAATCACAGGTACTGTAAAACTTACCCTGATTCATACACTGTCGATACTTATCACAAACTTATTGTGCACCTAACAGTGGTACTACGAGGAAGTAAAAGTGACCGATTGTGTTCCCGCGTGGTGGTACTAATTACAAGTAGTCTCATGGTTCTAATTCGATGATCCCTTGGTTGCCCCTTATGATAGGTAGGGGATACTGCGGGCGTATTCTTCGCCTGCGTCCCCAACCTACAGGGGGAGTCACTACTTGAAATCTCCCTATAGATGTCTCTGTGAGTAGCATACACTGACAATTTCCGAGAATTTGGGTGTATAGAAATCTGAAGCTAAATTTCAAACCGTGACAGTTCCTTATGGCAGTAAAACAAACAGTGATGCTTCCATGAGCCAATAAGCTGCCCTGGCACCACTGCAGTAGTGGAAATATCCGTTTGAATTTGAACTCCTCAAATACCAGTATGAGGTTTAAAACTTACTTAAAGGATATCTCCAGAGCCAAATTTCTCATTCTTCAACGTAGCATATCATCCTTCATTCACTTCACTTAATATGACCCCACAATGAAGGACATTTTATACACACAGCTTCATCCATCAAGTTTGTTTCTAATTTATCCTCCCTGTTCTCATTGTAAAAGACCTAATGCCATTGTCCCCCATCTGTTTTCACCAGCAATCATTCTTGGTACCTTGGTGTGCATTACCTCCAGCGTGTGAATAAAATATTCAAAGATCACCCAGCTCTCGCTTGCATACAGAAATTCATCATCTTAAGCCATCGCCAATTGCCTAGGTACGGTTTATGAGCCCCCCCCCCTCCTCATGTTATCCTTGTACCAATAATAATGTTATTGGCTTTACATTCCACCTACTACTATCAGTTTTTGGAGACGCCAAGGTGTCGGGATTTTGTCCTGCAGAAGTGTTTACATGCCAGTTAATATACCAACATGAGTCTGACATATTTGAGCATCTTCAAATACCACCGAACTGAGCCAAATCAAACCTGCCAATTTGGGTCAGAAGCCAAGCACCTCAACTGTCTGAGCCACTCAGCCCATCTGACTTTGTACCACTCTTCTACTAACTTGTCCCAGTCATGTCCTCTCTGCAGCACATTCTTCTTCATCATCAAATCAATCCACTTTCTTTTTGGTTTTCTCACACATCCACTTCCACCTTTCTTTCATATTCCCTCCTTGCACTTTTGTTCTGTGGCATTCTCTTCATGTGTACAAGACAATTCTATCTATTCCTGGATCTTGCTGAGGAAAGAATCACCAATTCCCACTTTTATCAAATCATCTCATTCTGTTTTCTGTATCATTGTGTGAAGAAATTTCATTTCAGCTGTATGGAGTTGAAAAATATCCCTATTGGTCATTGACATACAGCAATTGAAGACCTCCCTGGAATAAGGATGTAACCAACAAATTGTCCGGCTCCATGGCTAAATGGTTAGTATGCTGGGCTTTGGTCCAGAGGGCCCCGGGTTCGATTCTCGGCCGGGTCGGAGATTTTAACATTCATTGGTTAATTCCAATGGCTTGGGGCCCGGGTGTATGTGCCGTCTTCAGCATTAGAATTCATCACAGGTAGGGCTCCATTCTCATAGACGCGCAAGTCTCCTATGCGGTGTCAACTCGAAAGACCTGCACTCTGCCTCTTCGGATGCCACACGCCATTACCAACAAATTTTTAAAAGTGAGATTTCGATGGAAATGTTGTGAATCTTCACACCTTTATGCTGTGGTGTCATCTTATGGCTTACATTTGAACTTCAAGCCGGTTTACAGGCAGTGGAACTTTATCTACCATGGTGTAAGGATGGAAAATCAGCCAATTGATGGACAGTGCTTATGTTGGTGCATCACCAGGTGTAATTTTTAAGAAATCCACAGGCTGTTTCCAGTCGTTCGACCAGGTCAGGAATGGAATGAATGAAGCCCCATCTAGTGGTGAGGACAGGAATTGTGCCGACTGCCGAAGCCTGTCGCACTCCTCTGAATGATTAATGACTGACAGATGAAATGAAATGAGTGTGTTGCTGGAATGAAATATGACATGGAAAATTGGAGTACACGGGAAAAAACCTGTCCTGCCTCCGATTTGTCCAGCACAAATCTCACATGGAGTGACCAGGATTTGGACCACGGAACCCAGAGGCGAGAGGCCGCCGAGCTGTCGTGCTGTCGCCTGAGCCATGGATGTTTACCAGATGTAATAGATCATTTAAATAAAGGCCATAGACAAAATTATTACACTAATATTATTTGCTATCATGTGTGTTCCATATGCATAGGTACCAGATTTCTCTTATGTTACATACTCGTACAGATGTAAGAAATATCTGCATATTACTTTTCCATCGTATCACTTCCAATTCACACATTTTTTTTTAAACCGTATGTTATAGCAATAAAATATTGTTTTTAATAGATGAATTCATTTGTACAAAAAATAATTTTCCTCTCTCCTGAAAAATTACCAATTTGTTAGTTAAATCCTTGTTCCAGGAATGTCTTCAATTATTAAGATAATCAAAATCCTTTAAAAAACTAATACTAATAAAGACGTTAGTTCACATACCTGTTATCTCCAGTTTGTATTAGGAAAGTCCAAGGTCGAGCACAGCTGGAGCTATCAGTCTGCTTAATTTGTCCATCTGTGCAAGAAAGAATGTCTATGATACCTTGCGGAGCCTGCAAAAAAATAATAGTATCAGAATTTAAACCAACGATGTGCCATTAAGGAGGAAAGTATAGTATTAGAGTCAACTGATCTGTCTGAGATAAGAAGGCAAATTGTAACTAAAATGTCTAAAGGCTATTTCTAGAAGTCACCAATAATGAAACCAAGAAAATTATAATGAAAAAAAAAATTACTCTTTAAAATAAACTATCATTACCACCAATCTTCATTTTTGTTATGAATATGATGGTCCTTATGCTTCTAAAATTTCAATGATAAAATTGTTCAATCCCCCACAGAACTAAAGCAGAAATGTAAAAGATAGCAGCCACTTTCTTTGTGTATCAAGTTTCAGTTAGTCATGGGATTGAAGAAGATTACAAGTTATAAATCTCATCTCATTGAAGAAGATATTATATTATTATTATTATTATTATTATTATTATTATTATTATTATTATTATTATTATTATTATTCCAAGGAGTCCCTCACCTGTCTAGTGGGAGTGGGACTCCATTACTCCCATTGGTCCGAGGCTTGCTTAAAATGTTCTGAGCTCTAATATCTTGGAACTTTAAAACAAGTGCGATGAGTATGGTATGAAAATGAGCCTTTTTTAGACCAAATTTATGTCAGTAGGTAAGAAATGAAGGCCATAGACAAAATTATTACACTAATATTATTTGCTATCATGTGTGTTCCATATGCATAGGTACCAGATTTCTCTTATGTTACATACTCTTACAGATGTAAGAAATATCTGCATATTACTTTTCCATCGTATCACTTCCAATTCACACATTTTTTTTTAAAACCGTATGTTATAGCAATAACATTGGTGATACAAAGCTTGAACAGGTAGATAATTTCAAGTATTTAGGATGTGTGTTCCCCCAGTAAATGAAATTGAATCAAGGTGCAGTAGAGCTAAAGCAGTGAGCTCGCAGTTGCGATCTACAGTATTCTGTAAGAAGGAAGTCAGCTCCCCGTCCAAACTATCTTTACATCGGTCTGTTTTCAGACCAACTTTGCTTTACAGGAGCGAAAGCTGCAAGGTCTTAGGATATCTTATTCATAAGTTAGAAGTAACAGACATGAAAGTAGCGAGAATTATTGCTGTTACAAACAGGTGGAAAAAATAGCAGGAGAGTACTCGGAATGAGGAGATAAAGGCTAAGTTAGAAATGAACTCTATGGTTGAAGCTGTACGCATAAACTGGATTCGGTGGTGGGGTCATGTGAGGCAAATGGAGGAGGATAGGTTACCTAGGAGAACAAGGGAGACTGTTATGGAGGGTAAGAGAAGTAGAGGGAAACCAAGACAATGATGGTTAGACTCAGTTTCTAACGATTTAAAGAGAAGAGGTATAGAACTAAATGAGGCCACAGCACTAGTTGCAAATAGAGGACTGTGGCAACGTTTAGTAAATTCACAGAGGCTTGCAGACTGAATGCTGAAAGGCATTGTTGTTGTTACCTGAGAGTTATTTGCAACAATGCTTTGAGATTCAGAAATCTCTACTCAAATGTCAAGTAGAAAGACCGTTAGAAGTAATGTGACAACTTCGGGTGCACCTCCAAAAGCAGCTTGAAGACATCTGCCCATGCGCTGTGTTATTCTCTGGGCGAGTATACTTGCCCAGTGTGGTACAAATCCTGCCATGCCAGACTGTGGATGTGGTACTCTATGAAACATTCTGCCACATGCCACACAGAAAAAGACAATAGCATCTCAGGCCTATCCTCTCTTTGGACATCAGCCACTCTGCCAACATCTTAGATCAAGAACGACCTTCTTTAGATCTGCCGAGACGCTTGCAGGAACATTGCGGCAAGCAAGGGTTCAAGAGTGGCGGGTCAGAAGTCAGCACCTAAAAACTGGCTGCACAGCAGGTTGGGTGACTTGGAAGTCACTCAGCAGACTCTTCAGTCATCAGAGATGGAGGACAAACTTGAAGCAGGGCTTCAGTTTAGACTCCACTTTGAATGCGGAGTAGAGCAGACCACATGTGGTGCATGCCCATCCAGTTAGTACACTAGAAGACCTGCTCAAGGCTACACCAAATGGTTCATTAAAATGTAATCCTGCAATTGCATAATCTGTTTGTATATATATTCTTTAAATGCACTATACTTTATTTCTGATATGATTAATATATATACAAATAAAATTATAATTTTGCCACTACACTTCAAATTTTAGCTCATAATTTGTATTTATCTCATTACCAGAGGCAGTACTAAGGATAGTGACTGGTATGCCTAGATTATGCCCTTGCTGGCGAGATGTAGTGCACTGTGTCTTCTGGTATGGGCTAGAATAAATTTGTTACTTTCATTGACTTGTCTCAGTCTCATCCTTGGCTGTTGACAATATGAAAGTGACTGAGGTATGTGTGATGCTAGTAATACCATTCCTTATGCAGCCATTCCCTGTTATGAATGGTATGAAAATCACTCGTGGGGTCATTTGGTGTGTGCATCTCAGTGGGCTTGGCAGACTGATATGCGAGCAACTTCTGGCTCAGTGAGGAAAGCAATGCGAAGCTACCTCACTCCT
This sequence comes from Anabrus simplex, assembly GCF_040414725.1. Classification (NCBI taxonomy): domain Eukaryota; kingdom Metazoa; phylum Arthropoda; class Insecta; order Orthoptera; family Tettigoniidae; genus Anabrus; species Anabrus simplex. The sequence goes on from NC_090269.1 coordinate 416,570,770, forward strand.
CATTTCACTAGTACGCCTCTTCAGTGATGCCTAGGCCATCTATAACACCTGTTGGCATACCTGTGGAGGATCAAACCAGCCTTTGGGCTGAATACGCAACATACATACAACATGCCTAGAGATATATATATATATATATATATATATTATTTACTGGCCTGTAACACCCCCTTACCTATAACAGCCCAACTTTTTTTTTTAATTTTTTTTTTTTTACTTATTGGGGGAAAATCTGAAAAGAAAAAAAAAATCAGGGGAGGGGAATAATTGCAAAAAAAATTTCAAGTGACCGGGCAGCGAGTGTAACATTTCAATTAACTGTAAAACGTTGCAAGATGTCTTCAGTCAAAGGTGCACACGAAAGACTGGATAAATTTGAAGCAGCTATGAACAGGTTCGAAGCACGCCTAGAACTTGTTGATGGCTCCCAAGGCTCCAGCACAACCAACCCTGCTGGTAATTCCCTAGCTTCCTTGAGGCAAAAATTCATGGAATTTAGATCAGCAATAACCAGTGAACTCAAGTCGCTTAGAGATTAACTAAATGGTCTTCAACATAAACTGGAGGAACAAGATGAGCTACTGGATGGGGCAGAGCAGTACAGTAGAAGAAACTGCTTGCTCATACATGGTATCGCTGAGGAGCCAAATGAAGACATTTATAGAGAAGTGCAGGACGTATTCTCCAAACATCTAGAATTGGAAGTGCCCATAGAGGGGATCGATAGAATCCACCGAATTGGAAAGCCTCAGAGGACAGCAGCAGAGGTACTAACAGCGGGTAAGCGGCCGATTATCGTCAAGTTCACTCGCTACTGGGAACGTGAACGCGTGTGGGGTGCTAAGCACAAACTAAAAGGCACGAAAATCCTGATCACTGAATCGCTGACAAGAACACGTAAGGCAATTTTAAATTCTGCACGGGACAGATTCGGCATGAGAAATGTGTGGACACTAGATGGTCGTATTGTAGTTCTGCTTCCAGACGGCACTAAGTAGATTATTACCACGAATGCGGATTTGAAATCTTTATAGTTTTAGTGGAATAAACGTTAACAACTATGTTTCTTGTAATTATTATTATTGTTATTATTATAGTGTTTTTAAGAATGTGTGAATGTGTGTGTAAGTGTCTGCAAGTGATTGTTAGCTGTCTCATTCTCCAGGAAGTCGAGGTGAGTTTCCTTCTTCTAAATAGCATGTATTGTTATCTTATAATCTACTTGTTGGAATTCTTAGTATTCAGCTAGACAGTTACTGTGCACCTGGACCTGACCTTGACAGTGTCAGTATCAATAATCCCTCACTCCCGGTCTCTCCCTTCTCAGCAAGTACCGGTACTCTGTTGAAACAAGCATTGTCGTCCTCTTCTTACAGCCTACAGTGTTGCCATGTAAATGCTCTTTCTCTTCCGGCGCATTACGACGAAATTCAAGCAATACTAACGGAAAATAATTTACATATACTTTGCATCTCTGAAACCTGGCTGACTCCTAGCATCCCTTCCTCCATGGTTGATATCGATCGATATGATCTAATACGCTTCGATCGGTCGGATGGAAGGCGTGGTGGCGGGACAGCGATTTACTGTAGGAATGATCTAAAGAGCAGAGTGATTTGTACTTCTTCCCAGGGTGTACGAACACGGCCGGAATTCATGCTCGTTGAAGTAAATGTCAACAGACAAAAAGTGATGTTTTCTGTCATTTACCAACCGCCTGGTGTAACTGATATGACCGAATTCGAAACGTCTTTACTAGACTTCCAGGCTATTTATGAACACAATCATTATGGGTGACTTAAACTGTAACCTACTTAATACGACTCATGACAGTAAATGATTAGTAGATTTGTTTACAACTTGTAACATGACTATTCTCCCGCTACAACCCACGAACCACGTGTATGCAACAAACCGTTCATCACACACACACACACACACACACACACACACACACACACACACACACACACACAGATCTCATTATAACGAACAACCCAGGTAAAGTAATAACCCATGGACAAATCCCTGTACCATCCATTTCGACCCACGACCTTATATATTTATCGTATTCCCTCAAAGTGCCTAAATACAAACCCAAATACATAACTGTCAGAAATACGAAGGACTTAAATTTGGATTACTTGAAATATGACGCTTATCAACTACCGTGGGACGATATACGGAGTCTAAATGACACTGACGCTAAAGTTAACTTGTTTAATACGATGGTAAAGAACTTATATGACAGACATGCCCCCAAACGTCGAATAAAGGTTTCTCGCCCTTATTGTCCATGGCTAGATGATGAAACCAAGAGTATGATGGCCCACCGTGACTCTTTATTTCGACATTACAAGCAAACCCTAGATGACGCAGACTTCGAATCTTACCGCATCTTAAGAAATCACACAAAGCAATTAATCAGAAATAAAAAATGTGCATATTTCCGGAATTTAGCTAACAACATAAGTTCTAATCGTGCATGGGACCAACTTAGAGCTCTGGGAATAGGAAAACATCAACAGAGACAGACAACTCCTGACATTCCACTTGACGAACTGAAGGATTACTTTAGTAGAATAAATATTCAACCTACCCCAATTAACTGCACCGACTCACCGCCCTCCCCTCCAGCCAATCCACCATTCACATTTCACAGTGTCACAGAAAATCAGGTTAAAAAGGCTTTGTACTCTAGTAAATCAAAGGCCACAGGTGTAGACGATATTCCTATTGGTTTTAAACATAACATTATGGGTGCTGTCCTGCCTATACTGCTGCACATACTGAACTATTGTTTACTAAATGGAACTTTCCCAACTGTCTGGAAAACAGCCAATATTATACTGGTACCTAAAAGTTTAGACCCACAATCACCCTCTGATTATCATCCGGTGTCCATACTCCCTGCACTTTCTAAAGCCTTCGAACGTCTAGTATACGAGCAGGTTCTGGAGTACCTAAATAAAAATGCTCTATTGGACCCTTTGCAGTCTGGATTTAAGAAGGGACACAGTACTGCAACAGCACTTTTGAAGGTTACTGAAGATATTAGAAATGCTATGGACAAACGACTGCTGACTATACTTATCCTTCTTGACTTCAGTAGCGCCTTTGACACTATAGACATTCAGACTATGATCAAGAAAATGGAACTACTAAATTTTGACCTGGCTGCGCTTAAGTTTTTTAGTTCTTATTTGAGTAACCGTCAACAGCGTGTAACAGTAAACGACAAGGTCTCTAAATGGAAAATGAAACCTAGTGGTGCCCCACAGGGCAGTATTCTAGGGCCCTTACTTTTCTGTATTTATATCAATGACATATCATCTGTGACAGGAAATAACACACACCACCTCTATGCTGATGATCTTCAGATTTATCGACACTGCAAGACTTCCGACTTAGATGAAACAATACAAGATATTAACAATGACCTCCGACAACTCAGTATATATGCACAACGAAATTCTCTTATACTAAACTCCACAAAATCTCAGGCAATCATAATTGGAACACGAAAATAACTGAACTGCTCAAACAATATTGCAATCCCGCCTATCCTACTGAATGGTAACATTATTCCCTACACTAAAACAGTTAAAAATCTCGGCGTAATTATGAATGAAACACTTGATTGGTCTGATCACACGAAAATCACCTGTAAAAAGATTTTTGGAGCACTTCACCCTCTTAAACGGCAAAGGGACGTATTTCCATTTGATCTTAAGGCCAAACTAATACAGACACTGGTTCTCCCTATTCTTGATTATTGTGACGTTCTAGTAGATATGACAAAAGAGGAATCAAACTTCAACGAGCACTGAATTCCTGCCTGCGATTTATTTATAATATCTGGTACAATGTTCATATTACCCCATACTATAAGGCTCTCTCATGGCTGAAGCCTGATAAACGTCGGCAGCTACACATTTTAACGATGGTGTTTAGAGTACTAGCGGAAAGTCAGCCACTGTATATTTCTTCTAAATTCACCTTTTTATCATCGTTTCACAACTTAAATACACGTTCCAGGTCCACTCTTTCTATTCCAGTGCACCGCACAAATAAAATTAATAAATCGTTTGTAGTGACCGGCGCAAGATTATGAAATTCCCTGCCAGCTCAGGTCAGAGAAACTAGCTCTTTACAAAGGTTTAAGGTCACCTGCCGAGACTACCTGCTGAGGACAGCTAACTGAACTGAACTGCTGAAGTATGAATGTGCATGTATGTAAACTTAATAATGTATTTAAATTTGTTCTCAATTCTATTAATTTTTTGTTTGGTTTTAACTATTTTAAATATCTCATAATTTTATTTTTGATTTTGATTAGTATGTGGTTAAGTGGAAGAGAGGGCCTCGAGCCCTAACTTCGCCACTGAAAACAAGGCATTAATAAATAAATAAATAAATAAATAAATAAATAAATAATAAAACTCTTGCTTCAGCATGACCTGTGCATTGACCTTGGTCACTTTCTCCCCACACCCAAGATTTCTCAATTCCCTTCCAGTTTCCAAGCTCCGCGTCCCACATGGCCACATGTAGTGTGCAATTGGGTAGCATCCAATACATGAACAGGAGTAAAAATTATTTAGAGAATCAAGTTTTAAGGCATCCTTCAAGTTGAATATGTCAGAATATGCTGCTGAAATGGAATGAGAGCAGCAATTCATAAAAAGGGAGTGCAGAACTGGAACTGTTCTATTGACATGCTTCATTCAAACACCACGTATGTTTGAAACAGAAGAGAGTGGACTAATAATGGTATTTACTTTATGTCCCACTAACTACACTTAGTGTTTTTGGAAACGCAGAGGTGCCAGAATTTAGTCCCACAGGAGTTCTGTAATGTGCTAGTAAACTACAGACATGAGGCTGACATATTTGAGCACCTTCAAAAATCCACAATTCTAGATCTTCAGGCAAGCAACTCAATGTTGAAAACATCCTAGCAATATGAGCTACAAATTTTAAGTAAACAAAATATAATGAAGTATGGAATATATTCCTAAAATTGCAATCCTTTTGTTATTCATCATTAGATTAGCAGTTTGCCCTATTCTAGCACTATGAGCGCTAATGTGAGTCAGTGCAGAGTTTCACTTAACCCGTCTCCATGGCTAAATGGTTAGCGTGCTGGCCTTTGGTCACAGGGGTCCCGGGTTTGATTCCCGGCAGGGTCAGGAATTTTAACCATAATTGGTTAATTTCGCTGACACGGGGGCTGGGTGTATGAGTCGTCTTCATCATCATTTCATCCTCATCACGACGTGCAGGTCGCCTACGGGAGTCAACTTGGAAGACTTTCATCTGGCGAGCCGAACATGTCCTCTGACACTCCCAGCACTAAAAGCCATACGCCATTTCATTTACTTAACCCCTTATAAGTACATTCTTTGTGGATATTTTAAAAAATCAAAAATGCCTGAGGGTATTGAGCCAAGGAAAGAATTATGCAAATAAGTTAATTTTCCTAGGATTTGAATCAAAAAGGAAACACTTTAGACAAGCAATTTTAGGCTGATTTTCCAGAACTGCATTTAGGCCAGAAGTGGTTTTTTTTTTTTTTTTTTTTTTTTGAGCTATCCAAGACTCAGTTTCAAACCTTTACAGGCCCTTTAGCCCCTCAACTTTTGGCATAATTAAGGAAATTGCTTATGTCAGTTTGACTATAATTCTTACTGCAGAAGTTAACAGGAATGCCTACCAAGGTCAGCAAAATAACCTGTACCATAATAATGTAAAACACTTCATATTACCTTAGACTCTTGATCATCAGGAGAATTCCAAAATTTCAGCAAATGTCCATCAAGAAAGAACCATTTCCTATCCCATATCTTAGGCCCTTCTCTCTCTAAGCAGTAGTTCAGGAATCCTGAAACTGTGATTTTGGAACGAACAGAGCTGGTAATGGTCATAGTCAACACTCTGGCTAGTGGTGAGGTCGCAGGAACCTGGGGAAGAAAGAAGTAAAATCATTTACATACACATCATGTCAGTGATTCAGACCAGAAGCTTTTTTTCTCTCTCTCTCACACACACCCACACCCACACACACACACACACACACACACACACACACACACACACACACACACACACCCCTCTGCTGGTGTGCTGGTCTGGAGATGCCCCGCATACGAGTCTCGCCTCTGGTAGTGATACGAGGGACATTGACACCACCGTGTTTTGTGCAGGTTGTCACTTGTTTCCCTTCATGGCAGGCCTTCCAGGAGGCATTTTCCATCAGGATAATGCTCAGTTGTACGCGGCAAGGCTATCACAGTAATGCCCCTGCCACACTTCTGTAGCCTGTCCGATCACCAATTAACATACCTGGGACCACTTGGAGCACAAATTTCAGCAACCTAGGAGCTTACATGGTCTAAAGGACTAGTTGCAGCAAATGTGGACAGATACGTTTTGCACTCATAATGTAGAAAAGTCCTTGCCAGTACCTCTGATGTCACTGCCTGAATATTTTCAACCTATTTAGACAACCTCCTGCACAGTCATCCATTCAATTTCCCTTGGTTCTTCGAGAAGGGCAAATGGTGGACTTGCTCAGCCAATGTTTCAGCCTCCAAACTTTCGCAGAAATTACTGCTGACATGACTATGAATTCTGTTTTTCAGTAACTGGACCATAAACTATCGCTCCTCCAGGATACAGATTCATTTTCCAACTATCCTGTGTGAACTCGCAGAGACAAACTGAATTGCACTAACACTCGCAAACAACAGTATGGTATTACGTTAGCACCCAAGGTAGTTAGAGTAAGAGGTAGGGATCACGCACAGGTCTCCCCACCACACTTGGCCGTCGATGACGTCAACGTGAACCCTCAGCGCCTTGTCTTCTGCATGAGGTAGGCTAATGCACAGCTGTAAGCTACTCTGTTTTAACCACAAGTTAGAGATAAGAGAACTTCATTGATATTTTAACATCACCTCATGAAAGGCACTCCACTATTACAGTAGAGTAATAATAGGAGATCAAATACAGTGTGAATCCAGCAGCGTTTCTGAAGTATTTTTATCTGTATAAAAGGTTGTAACAATGCTAAGACTGTGATCGCAGTGGGATGACCATTCCATATGTTCATGTTCTCAACACCTATGATAACAATAACAGGAGGCTCTAATTGTTACAGACTCGAACATTAAAGCTTGATGCTTGATGACTGCAAGAAATATGCTCGTTGTTACAAGCAATATTGGGAAACTATATACACTGTCAACAACACAAACAGCAAATGTTAGGAAACTGTCCACAAAACGAACAGTACAGTAAATGTTCTCCTCCAATTAGATAGGCCATATAAATTAATGAGCCTGTATATTAACATTCTTAGCACTGGTTTCATATACAACATAATAAATTGCCTTTCATAAAAAAATAACAGGTATGTTATACACAAAGTATAATGCTGGTATTAAAAAAATAATATCAAACACACTTATCCCTAGCATCAGTGAAATTTCTTTGCTTTCCTTCTTTCTTTCTTTATCGGTATTGTATTAACTGAAACCCGGTCTCTTGAATGTCTTACTTTTGTTTAAAGCATCCATTCAAATAAAAGAACGGCTTCTCACGAAGCAACTTGGAAGCTCAAATTTCAGGGAATTCCTTCTTCAGGATATCCGTAAGGTTTGGGATGATTTTGAGAACCCTCTTTCAGCTCTTTCCCGTGGTAAAATTGAAACTACCGAGCTCGATAGCTGCAGTCGCTTAAGTGCGGCCAGTGTCCAGTATTCGGAAGATAGTAGGTTCGAACCCCACTGTCGGCAGCCCTGAAGATGGTTCTCCGTGGTTTCCCATTTTCACACCAATCAAATGCTGGGGCTGTGCCTTAGTTAAGCCCATGGACGCTTCCTTCCCACTCCTAGCCCTTTCCTGTCCCATCGTCGCCATTAGACCTATCTGTATCGGTGCGACGTAAAGCAACTTGCAAAAAAAATTGAACTCTTTTTGAAATCTAATTTCCACCCCTTGTAGTTTGATCTGTTTTCTCTCTGTAATTGCTTTCTATATCGAGATTCTTCTTCTTTACCCTAAAAGCTGCAATATAGCCTGTGAAGTTTTCAAGCAGCTCATCACGATCCTTGGTTTCGCGACTGTCCTCGAGCTGTTTTACTAGCTCTTCAAGAGCTTTAACGAACCTTTGCTTATCCTCCGGTAAAGAATAGGATGTTGTGGGCTCAACGCTGACCTTAGACTGGCACACGATATCCGAGTTTTGATCGAGTTCATCAGTAGCATGTAACATATTTGGGTGTAATGTTTCATAATCTTCCGAAGAACAAATGGAATTTCTTATCGCCTCAGAAGCATTGAGGCTAAGAAGCAATGATCTCACCTTTCGCGTCACAGCTATTGGAAGAGGATGGTCATAAAGCCTTCCGAACCCTCGAAGCTAAGAAAGCTTTCGATAATGTCTTGGTTACTTCTGTCACCATTTATTTACGTCAGTGGCTTTAGAGAATACATGAAAGTGTATGTTTCGTTCCTCCGCGAGCCTGTTATAATTTGTGCAGCCTGCAATGGCATGACAAAGCGTACTGAAAAGTGTACACTATTACTACTTTTTATGTTTTATCACATAAAATAAACACACACGGTTTCTTATACACCACAGATATGTTACTATCGTGTATTATTAGCACCTAGCTTCTGCGTGTACAGCAATTCTTTTTTCAACTACCTCTACCTCATTCAGAGCAGATTCAACGCGAGGGTCCTGCATGACGTCACAGCTCTGCTTTGCTACTGCGCACCTCTCTCATGATCCCTACATTGTATTCTACGTATCTTGGTTAGCACCTAAGCTGAGTGACAGAACAAGAGGCAGATTGGCTGGCGGCTACTCAGTATCACAAGAGTTAGGCGCTAAAACGGATTCTTGTTCAAATTTGGTTGCAATATATTCATTGGTGTTTGAATTGTTCAGAAAATGCCAGGTTTGGTAGTGAGTGGGGTACTGTATCAAGTCTCCAGCTCTCGGTATGGTCACTTTCACCCACTTGTACTTTTCAGTTTCAAACAACAAGGTTAATGGGTGTGTGTATTTTTTTTTTTTTACATGTGTTAATTCTTTTCTTTTGTAGATAGTGTGTTAACTCCTTTGTATTTACGTCTTCCATTTTTGTGATTGTGTTAATTAAGAAAGTTATATTTAATTTAATTTCTCTTTTTTTTTTTGCTAGTGGTATAACACAGAGGCCATGGCTATAATTAAAGACACACCCCTCGTATTTGCCTGGTGTTAAAATGGAAAACCACAGAAAACCATCTTCAGGGCTGCCAATGGCAGGATTCAAACCCACCATCCCCCAAATGCAAGTTCACAACAATAAGACCCTAACCTACGGCCAACCATCTTGGTAATTCCATCTTTAAAATGTGAATAAATAAATCTCCTTCACTGTAATTTTTTTGTTTTTGTAGCTTGAATTTTCAGATTATTATGTTAGGTTTAATTTGTTCAGAAGTTGAATGGTCCATCTCCTTGGTTGAATAATCAATGTACTGGCCTTCAGATCATGAGGGTCCTGTGTTCAATTTCCAGTCGGGTCAGATTTTAACCACTTTTGGTTAATTCCACTTTCTCATTGCCTGGGTGTTTCTGGTTGTTTCAACACACATCTTCTTATATACACACACAACATATCACACTACCAACCACTACAGAAACATTCATTAGTGAACACATCCCTCCACGTGGGGCTGGCAGCGGAAGGGGCATCTGGCTGTAAAACAGTGCCAACCCCAGATAACTGGGAAAAAGACAAAGAAAATAGAGATTGAATGGTGAATTGGGAACTATTCCTTCTTATTTAGTTTAATGTTTTATATATCTCTTGTGTACAATGCTTGTCGTTCTTCTCCACGAGCCTTCTGCTCTTTGTAGCTTTGTATCCTTCAAGACTGACGTCTATTTCAGATCCCATCTACTCAGCCCCACCTTCAGGGTACAGCTATAGCAAATTTTAGAATAATTTTTGGAATAGTATTCTGCATAATCATAATCATTAGTCATTATAATAATTATAATTTTGTGTGGCTATTTCTAGCTGGGTGCAGCCCTCGTAAGGCAGCCCCTCCAATGAGGGTGGGCGGCATCTGCCATGTGTACGTAACCGTGTTATTGTGGTGGAGGATAGTGTTATGTGTGGTGTGTGAGTTGCAGGAATGTTGGGGACTGGACAAACACCCAGCCCCCGAGCCATTGGAATTAACCAATGACGGTTAAAATCCCCGACCCAGCCGGGAATCAAACCCGGGATTCTCTAAACCGAAGGTCAGTACGCTGACCATTCAGCCACCAAGTCGGACATCATTAGTCATTATTATGAATTTTTTGTATTTATCTATTCTGATGTACACAGCAGAAACTTTGTAATGAGGCAGTGAACGGTGACTAGGATAAAGACAAAATGAAATTTCTGAGAAGCAGGATAGGAGTGACAAGAATGGATAAGGGAGAAATTAAAAGGTTAGAGATATAGTAAAAGATGAGTCACTACAGAACAGAATAGAGGCATCTAGACTTTATGCTATGGACACATGAGGAGAACGACAGAAAAGAATATCCTGGAGGATGCACAAAATGGGGATAAAAGGAAAACAACCAGGAGGAAGACCAAGAGACAGGTGGATAAAAGTAGTGGAAGAGTGTGTACAGAGAAGAGAGGACTGGGCAAGAGTGAAGAGGGAGAAGTGATGAGAAGACAAGAGAAGATTGACAGGCTTATGTTCTAAGCAGACCTGACCAACAGATATGATTGTGATGATGATGATGTACTTTATATAACAAACACATTTTTAAAATGTTTGAACTCTTAGCGAGAAACTACAACAGACAGATTGGTTTCTGAAAAAAAATCATGAGTAAACTACAAACCTTTCCGAAAATACTGTGTACAATGTCATGCTTATTCCAGTGGTTTGAAGCATTCTTAACTGATGTATTTTTTAGTCAATTACATTACAAATTATGATCAATCACTAAAAAAGAAAAAATAATGAGCATATGGTAATGCACAAGTTCTTCTCACATCCACTTTTCTCGGAAATGCTCTAACGTACTGGTACAGATGTCATTTTTATTGTGGGTATTCATTCATTCATTCATTCACTCACAGTCAGTTTAACTCCCAGGGTTGGTTTTCCCCTCAGACTCATTGAGGGATCCCACTTTTACTGCCTCAAGGGCAGTGTTCTGAAGCATTAGGCTTTGAGCCAGTGAAACAGTTGGGAACGAGGACCAGTACTTCACCCAGGCAGCCTCACCTGCTACGCTAAATAGGGGCCTTGTGGGGGAATGGTAAGATTGGAAGGGATAGACAAAGAAAAGAGAAGGAAGAGGCCATGGCCTTAAGTTAGATACCATCCTGGCACTTGCCTGAAGAAGTGGGAAACCACAGAAATACATTTCATGGATAGCTGAGGTGAGAATCGAACCCACCTCTACTCAGTTGATGATCCGAGGCTGAGTGTACCTCATTCCAGTCCTCGTACCACTTTTGAAATTTCATGGCGGAGCCGGGAATCTAACCTGCACCTCTCAGGGGTTGTCAGCTAATAACACTAACCACTACACCAGAGGCAGAGTGTGGGTATCAACAGGGTTTGTATCTACAGGGCAGGTGAATTAATCATCATCATCATTTTCCCCTCATCCAACTCCCAGCAGGATGGATGTTTATGGCATCTTTCAATCTTCCTCCTTAAATGTGTTCCATTTCAGGTTTCTGCTAATTATACTATTCTTGATTATTTTCAACCAACTTAGTCTGGGTCTCCTTCCTTCCTGGTCTTCTGCTTCAGTATCCTCCCTTCTTCCATCCTCTTCACATGTCTATAACCATCTAAGTTTATCCCTCTCCATTGTGTCATTAAGCTTTTCCACCAACTTCCTCCCTCATGTCCTCATTTCTTACTCTGTCCTTTCTAGTCTTTCCTATCATACTACTAAAAAAGTTAATTTCACTGGCCTGGAGTTTACTCACCTGTCTTTCTATCAGTACCCAGGTCTCTGTTCCATATGTCAGTATTGGTCAGTAGTATATCTTATAAATCACCTCTTTACACTTCAGTCGTACTTCCTCCATACCAGATTTCTGACATCTGGTAGAAGACATTTCCCTGTTGAATCCTTTTACTGATCACCATGGATTGTGAATTATATGAAAATCCACAGCTTGTTTCCAGTCATTCAACCGGGTCAGGAATGGAATGAAGCCCCGATCTAGCGGCGAGGATAGGAATTGTGCCAGCTGCCGAAGTCTGTCACACTCCTCTGGGGCAATGGTTAATGAATGAAAGATGAAATGAAATGATATTGGTGAGTGGTGCTGGAATAAAATATGACAGAAAACTGGAGTTCCCGGAAAGAAAAACTGTCCTGCCTCCGCTTTGTCCAGCACAAATCTCACATGGAGTGCCCGGGATTTGAACCACGGAATACAGAGGTGAGAGGCCGGTGCGCTGCTGCCTGAGCCATGGAGGCTACAAAAAATATTGTCACTTGGGTGGTAAATTAACTAATGATAGCAGAAGTAAAGAGAACATAAAATACAGACTAGCACAAGCAAGGAAGGCCTTTCTGGAAAAAAAAAAAAACATTGCTCACTTCGAACTTTGATATAGGAGTTAGAAATATGTTTTTGAAGACTTCCGTCCTGAGCATGGCATTGTATGGAAGTGAAACACGGACGATAATTAGCTCAGAATGAAAGAAAATGGAGCTTTTGAAATGTGGTATTACAGAATGCTGAAGGCTAGATGGGTAGATTGAATCGCACATGAAGCAATATTGAACTGAATTGGTGAGAGGGGATCGATTTGGCTAAATTTGACAAGAAGTAGAATGATGGGACACATTAAGACACCCAGGACTTGTTCATTTGGGTTTTGAGGGAAGTGTAGGTGGTAGGAATACTAGTGGTAGACCAAGTTATGAATATGACAAGTAGATTACAGCAGATGTAAGATTTAGTAGTTATGTAGTGGCTAAGGGATAAATAACTCCACTGTTTGCACTTTATACTATATTTCAGGATATACACTTGTCACAATACCCATCACAACCAACTAAGAACTGAATGAACATAAACCACCAACCATTATATATCGCCATTTGCTTTACGTCGCACCAACACAGATATGTCTTATAGTGACGATGGGATAGGAAAGGCCTAGGAAGTGGAAGGAAGCAGCCGTGGCCTTAATCAAGGTACAGCGCTGGCATTTGCCTGGTGTGAAAATGAGAAACCACGGAAAACCATCTTCAGGGCTGTCAACAGTGGGGCTCAAACCCACTATCTCCCGATTACTGGATACTGGTCGCACTTAAGCGACTGCAGCTATTGAGCTCAGTGCCATTACAGTATGTATCACATGAAATAACAACTGAATAATGTGAACTATCAATACTCAAATTCACAGTCCAAATTTTAGAAGATTGTCAAAACAATATTTCTCTTTATTGGGGTCCCTACAGTTATATAGAAATGAAAAGGTTACCACAGGATAGGATGGCATGGAGAGCTGCATCAAACCAGTCTATGGACAGATGACAGCACCTACAACAATTAAAAGAAAGTCTTATAAAATATTAAATGCAAGGAGAATACATTACTAACTTTTAGCAGCTCTACGGTACATTTTCTCTATAAAGCCACAAGTTATGGCCTGTAAATGCCAGCTTGCTGGGAGCGGTCCTAACACCGCAATGCGCATAGAAATGCAAGTATACTTTTAGTTTACGTTTACTGTTCCAAGCGGTGTTATACATTATTTCCATTGTAACAACATTCCTTCCAGAAAGTTTTAGTGACTAATGGAGGTGGATACTTCATTATGTATATAATTGCAGGTATGAAGTATTATACGTATATAAATATAGAAATCTGTTTTTATTTTTATTTGCTACAGAGATCGAAGAAGATATATTCAACCTGATGACATCCAACAGTGTCTTATGGAATTCTCGGAACAAGGCAGAGAAGACAGTGACTTATTTTGAAAGTGACATTGATTTTGAAGGAGAAGGGGTGGTAGATGACGATCATTCTAGTGACTTGGCACAATCTATTACGAGTGATATTCCAATGGAAGAGGACACGGGGTACGACGATGTCAGATGTTATATTCGGAAAGATGGCGAAATGATCTGGAAAAGTACTCCTGTGGTTCTGAATAATTCTAGAACCCGGTCGAAAAATATCGTGAAGACTTTTCCCGGGCCAAAAACACGCGCACAAAACACTAACACGAATTTATGCCTTCCTGCAAATTTCCCGTGAAATGATTGATGATATTGTAAGATACACTAACATTTACGTTGCCAAGTGTCAGTCAAAGAATCCGGAATTGCGAAGTAGGGACTACAAGAATACTACATGTACCGAGATTGTGGCACTTTTAGGGGCATTATTTGTTATTGCAACTAAAATAGGCAACCATGCAGATATTTTAGAACTTTGGTCACGAGACTGTACTGGAATGATAATCCTGAGAGCAAATTTTAGCACCAGGCACTTTCTGTTTTTGATGAGATGTTTGTGTTTTGATGACATAAGTACTACAAATGTACAAATTGCGACAGACAGATTAGCAGCCATCAGAGAATTCCATTTTGAAGTTTGTTGCTAATTATCAGGCTTCCTACTCTCCAGGGGAGTTTGTAATAATTGGCGAGATGTTGGTAGCTTTTTGTGGCCGCTGTGGATTTATCCAGTATATGCCTCTAAAACCAGCTAAGTATGGGCTCAAATTCTAAGCTCTGTGCCACAGTAGAACATTTTACACATTCAATTTGGAACTCTACTGTGGCAAACAAGCCAAAGGTCCTTACAGTTGTTCCAACAAACTGATGGAGATTGTCAAAGACTAACTGACCCAATAAAGAATACACATAGGAATGTTACCACTGATAATTACTATAGTAGCATTCCATTGGCCGAATACCTATTGGAGCAATGGCTGACATTCATCGGAACACTAGAAAAATAAGAGGGAAATACCTCCAGAATTCTAATGGACAAATCTTGCGAGGTTGGCTCTAGGTTTGGATTCAAACCTGATATGACACTAGTGTCCTTTGTGACGAAAAAGAAAGTTGTCCTATCAACTATGCATGACACAGGTAAAATCAATTCCACAACTAATAAATCATTCATCATCGTTGACTATAATGGGACCAAGGGTGGCAGAGATACCATTGATCAGATGTGTTCTACATATACAACAGTAAAGAAAACCAGACAATGGCCTCTTGTAGTGTTTCTCCGTGAACTCGATATTGCGGGGATAAACTCGTACAAAATATTTCTGGCCAACAGCCCATCAAAGGATTGTGTGAGAAGGAAATATCTCACTGATTTTGGACAGTCTGATGGAGGTAAGTCTCCAAGAAAGAGCTCAGCTTGTGTCTCTTCCACGTGATTTACAGGTATTCTTATCAAAGTTTTGTGAAGCCAAGGAGACTATGAAGTGTGCTTCACAAAAGAAAATCTGCTTAATTTGTGGAACGCACAAAAGAGGGTAGCAGGTAGAGACCCTCTTTGAGGCAGCTCTACTTCAGGGAGTGGCGACCCTGCCCACGCGAGTCCCAGAGTACACTGACCCAGTGTGTAACATCTGGTAAGGGTCCCAGCTCAGTGCGACGAACGAAGACCTCTCCGGCATTTACATCAGAGAAGGTGGACTTTGGTACGGCGTAAGTGGCAGAGGAGGCAGCCTAGTACTCGGGATTAATGAAGTAGAGTTACCGAAACTACTTTTGAGTGTCTGAATCCATAATGGGAGGCTCAGGGACAGCATCTGATCTCCATGTTAGGAGTGTTTGTGAACCTAACTCCTCTGAAGTTAAAAACCTCAGTTGTATCTTGTTGATGTCTAGGCATCGGCCCCAAACCAAAACCATTTGACTCAGCATGATGGAGAAATCTAGCATAGGCACTACCCCAGGTGGTAACCAATCCACCGTTGTCAAGAACATCATCAGCGAGCCTTTGGATTCTGGGGAGCATGCAAGAGATTAACTCACTTTGCAACTTTCAGTGTCAGTTCACTCCTTAAAGTTGGAAAACTCAAACATCTGACCAATATGTTGTCCAAACAAGACATCATGATAACAGCATTACAGAGACTAGATTCACAGATGAGCCAGCTGTTGAATCACAAGGGTACAGGATTTTGAAAGGAAAACCAGGCAAGAGGGTGTTGAAAAATATCTCTCACCTGGGAATGAGTTTTATAATAAGAGAATCCTAGGAGCAATCACAGACTTTACTACCAGGAACAGCAGAATTTCCACCGTTTCTTTCAAAGGAGCAAATAAGCTAAACACACTAGTCAACGCACATGCACCTACAAATGAGAGCAACAAGAAAGACATGGAGAAAGTAGAGGAATTCAGGGAAGACTAAGGAAACTATATCCAACGTACTAACCAACAATGTGATTATACTCCTTGGAGACTTTAATGCACAACTGGGGAAAGAAAGGAGATTCAGAGCCATCATTGGAGATTATCCAGCCCACAAGAGGACTAATCAAAATGGAGAGCGATTGATGGAGTTATGTAGGACCTTCAATCTGGTCATGAAATCTACAGCATTCAGACACCTCCCAAGAAAATAGAAAACATGGATATCTCCCAATCCCAATCTAGGAGAGTTCCTGATTGATCATGTAGCGATCTCAAAACATGCGGAAAACAAGATAAAAAATGTCAAAGTCCTGAGGGGTGCAAATTTAGATTCAGATCACTTCCTCTGCAAGATCAAAGTCAAGATCATCCCAAGATCCCAGAAAAACAGGAACACAACTCAAACAACAAACTTTGACAGAGAAAATCTCAGAATGCACAAATATTTTGCAACAGAATTAAACAAAAGACAGTACCAGAAATGGGAACAGTTAAAAGAGGCTAGGATTGATTCTGCAGGAGTCACAGTTCCTCTAGAGAAAAAGAGGAAACATGCATGGTGGTCGTCTGAATATTATGATGCAATTGAAGAACATCGAAAGGCATGGGTGAATTTGTGTTCCCAGAAAACACCAGAGAACCAGAAGTAGTTCCAAGAAACAAGGAAAAGAACATCCAAGGCCATCAGGAATCTGAAGAGAAAGAATGAAAAGGAACGCTTGATTCGGATCAGACAGGATTTTCAAAAAAATAACACTTGGGACTTTTATAAAACATTCAAGAACACCCTGAGTAAATATGATCCACCAAGCCTCAACTTCAGAAACCAAGAAGGAGAACTGCCAAATTCTGGCAGACTACTTCACAAAACTCCTCAATTGTGAGCCACCATCTCAGAAATTTGACTACAGTCACAAGAAACCAAACCCAGACTCGGACCCTCCCACTGTGGACAAAGTCACGAGAATCATCAAGACCTTAAAGAACAACAAAGCACCTGGAGAAGATGGGATTATTGCAAAACTTTGGAAATATGCTGACAACAGAACGATCGTTGAACTGACGAGAATCCTACACAATATCTGGGAAGAAGAGAAGCTGCCAGATTGATGGACATCAGCGTTAATACACCCTCCTTCACAAGAAAGGAGATAAGGCAGATGTCAACAATTACAGGGGAATATTGCTACTACTGGAGACAGGCAAGATCTTTTCAAAGGCACTGCTAGACAGAGCAGAAAAACAATTGGAACTGCAAATTGGTGAGTATCAAGGAGGTTTTAGAAAGGGCAGGTCATGTGCGGAACAGATCCTGAACATGAAGTTGATCACAGCATACCAGAAACAAAGGAACAAGAAATTCGTGCTCACATTTGTGGACTTCAAGAAGGCCTACGATTCGGTAGATAGAGAAACGCTGATCCGTATCTTAGAAGAAATGAGTCTAGATAGGAAGACCAGAGATCTCATTAAACAGACTGTGACTGACAACATCCAACGTCACTTTCAGGGGGATACTATCAGAATCCTTTAGGATTAAAACAGGAGTCAGACAGGGAGATGGGCTTTCTTCCCGTCTATTCAACTGTGTTCTTGACAAGGTCATTAGAGAGTGGCACAAGAAAATCCAAGGAATAGGTGGTGTACGAATGGGATATAAGAATAGAGGGACTGTAGTCGACTGCCTAGCCTTTGCGGATGACATTGTGATTCTGTCAGAGTCAATAGAGGAGGCACAGAACCAGATTGCCCAGCTTCAGGAACAAGCAAGTAAGGCAGGCTTATGGATCTCCTTCCAGAAGACACAGTACATGACCAACATCGAAAAGCAACCAGAGGAACGACAGTGGAGGGAGGGAGGATTCGGAAAGTAGAGCAATTTAAATATCTGGGAGAGTGGATAGATAACCTGTCAGAGAAAGAGGCACTGGTATCAAGAATTGACAAAATGAACTTGGCATACAAGCTAAGTGTGAACACCTATAACAAGAAGATCTCCATCAATGCAAAACTCAGACATTACCAGACAGTGATCCATCCAGAAGCCTTTTATGCAGCTGAATGTTTGAACCTGATAAAAGGTAGGATTGGTCAAGAAGTTAGAACTGGTGGAGCGAAAAATTCCAAGGAAGATACTGGGAGCTCAAAGAACAGAGGATGGATAATACAGAAAGAAAGCAAACCAAGAACTGTACCACATGATAGAAAAGATCTGACACTATCTGGAAGAGGAGAGCCATGTTCTTTGGACACATCTATAGAATGGACCCAGGAAGACTGACCAACCAGATAGTAAGGTTTTTAGAGACCAGGAAAACTGTGGTACGCTGGCATCAGGAAGTGAAGAAGGAGCTGACAGAAGCTGAAGATGTTCCATAATCGGAACGAAACATGTTCTATTTAGTGTACACCTAGAGATTAAGCTTGATTATGTCATGTAAACAATAAACTAGCTATAAGAAATTGACAAGTATTCGAAGGTGGGAATCTCCTTATAACTTAACCTTAGAAATGGGAATACAAAGATCGGAAATAAGCAACGTGGAAACTTGCATGTTGGAAATAATGAACACAAAGAGTTTCCAAGGAAATGTTAGTTTGCAGACCCAAACACCATGGACGGCGGAGAGAAGAAGGTTGTAGAGTGAAAGAATGAAGGATTACTGGGCGCAGATCAAAGCCCAGAAGCAGCTGAAATCAAATCAACATGGTCCACAGTTGGCCAAAATGAAAGAAAGAAGGAACGCACAAAAATACGAAGACTGGTGTTACCTGTCACCTATGTCGTCGAAATGTGTGCCGCAATCATAATCAGCATAAGGTTACCTGTGAAAAGTGAAGTCAAGAAGCTGAAGATTGAAAACTAAATTTGCTTCATTTCATTGGGAACAGTAACCTGCTATTTGATTTCATAACTATGTAGAGCAGTCCCATGTTTGAATTTCTTGACTTGTGTTTGCATGTTCTCTAAAACAGGTTCAATTTCATAAATTTTATGTATTTTTGCCTTTTTAGAATAAACATTACATCTTTCAATCATTTAAATATATTTTCTTAATCTAAAAATTATAAAATGCACACGATGTTCAAGAAAGTTGGCAAACTACGTTGTGCTGTCCAAACACCACCGCATGCATAGTAACATAATACGGAGTAGCATGTGGTCTAGGATTAATTATAAATAATCACTTGAAAATGTTATAATACTTACATTTTTTAAGTTCCAGAAAGTATTCTTCAGGTTAGGTAGACCAATCTGAGTAGTTCCCTCTAAACTGAAATCAGCTCTCTGAAAATAAGTTAATCTTCTCAGTGAAGAACCCCACCTATGTGGCTACAATGTGAGAAAAAAAAAGGCAAGTATTTTGAGAACATTAATACATGAATTTCTAATGATGTTAACAAGCTAGACACTCTTAGTTCTTCTTCCGGGGTGAACCGTGTTTTTTTCTTTACATTCCGTACAGTTTGCTGATGTTTCAAATACATTGCAGTATTCTTTGTCAAGGGGACTGAAATACCCCTACTCAATCCGAGGTTATCAGTCTCACAGGCAGCAATCACTAAAAGAGTGGTTACTGACCTTCGCCTTATCCTACCCTCTCTGGCTGACGTCAGTCACCTTGACAAAGAATACTGCAATGTATTCTAAATGTCCGCAAACTGTACGGAATACACAGAAAACAACATGGTTCAACCCAGAAGAACTAAACAACTTTACACACCATGGAAGTCTCACTTCTAAAACTAGAAATATTTCATACATACATTTTCAATTCAAACTGAAATGAGTGAATTTGTAATTTCACACTACTTAAAGATGTTTTTTGGTCAACTCTTTAACTGAGTTATTTATAGGGGTACTGAGTTAGAAACACACACATTTTTTTAATAGTGGCAACAATGCTGAAGCACCATCAAGAAACAGAGGCAGGCAATGTTTTTTATACCACAGGTAAGTTAAATGTCTACCCTCCGTCTAAAGCAAATGGACACTCCCTTCCCACTCCATGCACATTTGCAGTGATAACTGGAACAGAGCAGTTGTGAGAGAATGATTACAGAATACAGTCACAATGTCTTTGAAGCAACAGTATAGGAGCTGGATAAAAATTGAAAGTGCAAGGTTTCAATGAAAGAGTGGCACCAAGAACTGCATTACCATTTAAGAGACCGGAGCCAGATCTTCCTAACCAAAGCTGAAATGCCAGTCAGCCGAGTGGCATCAATGGGAGCCACTATTAACCTCATTACACTGATGATGATGATTCTTGTTGTTTAAAGGGATCTAACATCTAGGTCATCAGCCCCTAATGGTATGAAATAAGACTAAACAAAATTACAATTTAAAAGTCCAAAATTATCCACTCACAATTCAAAACATGACTAAGAACGAATGGGTGAATATGAATTTAAAACAATCAGTGAATCAGACCTGCAATGCCCCACATTCCCAGAAACTATTGTATAACAATAGTATTACTGACCAAGGGACTGCTTCTCAAGCACAATCCTGAATCGATGATGCTTGTTGTCTAACGGGATCCAACATCCAGGACATCAGCCCCTCATAATAGTACTTATCGCTAGTAAAGTAGAAAAGTAGTGCAGACTCGCAGTATTCCACACATTATGGTATTACTCACAGGTAATATAATACACACATGTAACGCAGACCTATGGTGTCTCACATTGTGGCACCATTTACAGGCAACTCAAACCTATGGTGTTCCTCACATAGCTGTACTAATCACAGGGACTCTTACTATTCCATGGTGTTCCTCACATAGTGAGTACTAATCATAGGCAACACAGACCCATGGTGTCACTCATATAGTTGTACTAAACAGAGGCAACGCCCAGACCCGTGGTGTTTCTCACAATGGTACTAATTACAGGCAACGTCAGCCCGTGGTGTTCCGCATGTACTGGTAGTAATCACGGGTACTGTAAATCCCACCCTGATTCACTCTGTTGCTACTAATCACAAACCTATTGTGTACCGGTACCTAACATAGTGGTACTGCTCGCAAGTAAAGGAGACCCATGGTGTTCCCCGTGTGATGGTACTAAATTACAAGTAGTACTATGATTCTAATTCGTTCATTCCTTGGTCGCCTCCTATGACAGGCAGAGGATACCGTGGGTATTTTAATCTTAATATATTTAATGCAGCCAAATAGCCATAACAGAGAATATAGGTTACATTGATGGGTTACATATTTGCATAATCACTTATAGACATTGTTCTTCTTGTACAGAATTCAATGTGGTACTGTTCACACGTTTTTCCACATAGTTTGCACTCACAGTCTATACTTGGGTCATGGAAGTGTTTTGATTTGCAGAGTAGGTGATGAAAACCGTGAACTGCTAATCTTGTAATGACATGTCTTAATTCAAAATTAGCTTTTGTCCACGAGCGATCTATCATTGCCCCTGTGCCATAGAAGTCTGGTTGGACTACTTCTCTCTTCTCCGTCAGATTTGCTAGCAGTTTCTTTGATGCTCCGGTGTTCGGTAGTGGCATACTTGTCCTGAGATCTTCTATGAGAAATTATTCCCTTGCGAGGAGATATACAAGTCTAGATCGTGTCGTTTTTGATACACCTATCACCTTCTTTATATAGTTCGCTTTCACCTTTTCCAAGGTTGATAAGTTCCTCGTTGTTAAATGTGTCCAGATAATTTCAATGCCATAAGTCATTATTGGAAGAATTTTTACTCTGAATAGTAACATTGCTGTCTCCAGACTAAGTGATCTAATGTCTTTTATTTCATGCATTGCCATCATTGCTTGGGTTGCCTTTTCTGTGACATGTTTTGTGAAACAATATGCACTCGATTGCAGGGTGATGCCTAAATATTTGAAGTCTGATACTATCTTTAATTTTTTATCCCGAATGAAGGTCTCTGCTGAGGCGGGTACTCTCCCTCCTTTCCTGAACACCATGGTGTCTGTTTTTGAGATGTTTATGAACATACGCTGATATAAATATGGCAAATGTAATTTTAAGTTCTCAGCCATTCAATCATATAATCATCATCCAAGAGATTTATAATTAATTTCCAATCTGTCAGCTTTCAAAACTAAATTAAAGGAAGTGCTAATGAATCGGTACCTAAGTACACAAATTTTGTGAGAAGAGTTTCTATGATTATAATATAAAGGAAATATTGAAATTTTTTAGTTGAAAGATTATTATAACAAAATTAACTTATTTGCACCCAATGAATATGTATTATACAAATTGTAGATGCTTAACAAATTTTATTGTACAATTCCTGTATATAAGCCTTCAGCCCATTGGAATTAATAAAATATAATGTAATGAAATTAAGAAATGAGTATAAGCAGATAATCTCAGGAAAATCAAAGGAACAAAAGATACAGGGTTTACACACACATTAAAAAACCAGAAACGTAAGACAGACAGAAGGAGAGAGTGGGAATCCAGTGGGTAACAGTGTGGATTATTACAGCAGGGGTGACCAACCCAGAGCACATACGCCACTAATGGGACAAAAATTTTAACTGGTGCTGAGTGATAAAATGAAGTCGTGTCAATATTCTTACTAGATCATCTTGTGAAGGTATGTACAAATTTTCAGATTTTTTAGGATTTACAATATTATACCAAATATAAACTGGATTTTATTTTTATTTACATTAATTTATTGAAAAACACAAGGCAATTACTGCGCACTTCAGTGACCTCAGGACTAGCACATGTTTATTTAGATCACACATCTCACAATGTGGGAAATTATTACAAGCTGTAAAAAAAAAAGTTTATCTGCCTGCTAACTACAGGCAAACTAATATACCGTATTTACTCGAATAATACCCGCATATTTTTTTTTTTAATTGAGGCACAAAATTGGGGTGCGGGTTTTATTTGGGTCAATGTTGGCATTTTTTTTTTTTTTTTCAAAATCAGCCTTACTAAAGTTATGGTGCAGGGATTATTCGCGTAAATACGGTACTGCGTCATCTTACATACATTTGAATGTAAGAAAAGAAAGGTGCAAATTCAAATCTGATGAAGATCAGATATGGGAGCGAATGTGTTAAACAAAATCTCAACAATAAAATTTCCAATTTATAATGACTAGGTGCATTATTTTGACAATACCAATCATGTGTTATGCATTCTACATTAAAAGTTGATGACGTACCCCAAGACAAAACCATTTGATTCTTTTGTTTCTTGTAGAACATCCTCGGAACTTCCCCCTTTCCCAATGTCAGTCTAATCCCTATCATTCCTCAAGCAGAGGTCCAGCTTGCACTCACAGTCTTGGGGTTGGTGTTCCAACATTCCTTAAATGAAATGGAACAGGGGTTACAGATATACCAGATTACAAGCTACATATATCTGAATTAAAATTTGCTCAAAGCCCTTCTCTGTATCTATAGAGGACATAATTTCCCTTCTGAAGAAGAGACCAAAATTCTGGAGCTTCAAAACAACTCTGCAATTAATTGCAAGTTCAAGGAATTTATGACCTTCTGAAAGTGTCCTAATCTCTGTCCGTTTCCAGCACTGTGGAACTTGACCTTGTGATACTGTTGTAGGTTTGATACACAAGTGAAACTATTATGAGCATGGAGAAAAACTAGAATCAATCTATCAACATTCACCTATCACTATCTTCAAAACTCGCTGCTTCTGACATCAACAAACACTAACTTTGAAGAACAAGTGAACAACAAAAGACATCCAAAAGCCTCGCTAAGAACTGACCTTGGTTACTTCCATGTTAGTGCTATCACAGAGGAAGCAATTATTTAATTTGTAGATATTTTAATATATTACTTCTTTAATTATGTTTATCAAGCAAATATGTGACCCATTTTGAGAAAAGAGACCTAAGGTAAGATTTAAATTTTTGAAGTTGTAGTTCTAAAATATAAGGTATTGAGCATTTTAGAAGAGTTCATACTTCTAAGTGCAATACTTCGCAAGATGTTAAGAAAAATTTTGAGAAAAACAGAATTACAGCTTTCACTAATTTTCTTACCAATTGTACAGCAAGTGGCGAAGACTTGAACTGCTGCGTAACTTAGTTTGTTAACGAGACCCATAGTTAGCACAAGAAGTAAAAAAATTGAAATGCAAGTTTTACACCACAGACATTTGTTCAGCTCTGCTGTAAAATTTCCACTGCCGACTTCGGATCCCTTTCTGCACAATTGGTCTCTCACACATTTCATTAAGTATGTAGTGGTCATTACAAGAAATGTCCGACTCGTTGGCTGAATGGTCAGCGTATTGGCCTTCGGTTCAGAGGGTCCCAGGTTCGATTCCCGGCCGGGTCGGGGATTTTAACCTTCATTGGTTAATTCCAATGGCCCGGGGGCTGGGTGTTTGTGCTGTCCCCAACATCCCTGTAACTCATACACCACACATAACACTATCCTCCACCACAACAACAAGCAGTTACTTACACATGGCAGATGCCGCCCACCTTCATCGGAGGGTCTGCCTTACAAGAGCTGCACTTGGCTAGAAATATCCACAGGAAATTATAATTATTACAAGAAATAAATTTCAGTATTAAGCCTGTATTGTTAACCTTAACAGCATTATGGTACTTTATTGAAAAACTTCAACTTTACAGTACAAATATCTCATTCCTTTTTAGAATAACATTATCATATTTGAACATGTTTCGTCCTCATAGGGACATCTTCAGCCACAGTTCCAAGACAAAAATGGAACAAGGATACATTGTTGTTTGCCCAAACCTTGTCCCGTTTCTCTACGGGGTATGAGGCAAGATGAATCTGTCTTTGCAGCTTTATATGACCAAATGCCCTTCTTGACGTCAACCTCATCATAGAAGTTAATGAGTTGAAATGAATGACGTGATATATGATAACAGGAAGTTAGAGGGTGAAACCCGGTGCCAGCACCAAGGGGTCTGATCAAGTCTTAACGTCCCCATCTGACAGGCAAATCACCATTAACAGCAGAGTCATAACCTCACTCCACATGAGCTCTGCAGAGAGGTTTGGAATTTAATCCAGGCTTTTGGCATGCAATCTAGTGATTAGGAATTGTATACCACCATCTCCCCTACCCTGTTGGCCAACATTCTGATGACGAAATTTTTTTGACCAACGGGACTCGAACCGACTAATCACGGTGTCAGACTGTTTAGACTTCAGTGCCTTAACAATCATGGCCACCAAGCGGGCTAGAACAATACATTAATACACATTAAAGTACACTGGGTGATCCTAATGCGTTATTCTATCCATGTGCTGATTAAAATATGAAACTTTGTCACTTTTGTTATGCATGAAACTTACTGTAAGTTAAAATGTATAGAATTGGTCACACTCCATTACGATATTCACCCCTCATTTGTAAAAATTTTAGGCATAAAAATACAAATAATCAGAAACTTTAACATCTCCAGTGGAAGTTTGTGATGGTGAGACAAGGTGGAGTGGCAGATTGGAAGTGCTCAACATAAAAGGTGGCATGCTGTGTGCTGTAGGTTAGTCACCCTGCATTATGCTATCGAGGGTACAAACAAGGTTGAACAATGTTGATTTAGAGGGCTTACCTTTTGACAGTAGCTGTACACTTTCAGATCTATCATGAAATCTCTAGAAAGATTTGAGAAAGTGTAGTTTCCTTGGAAAGTGATCTTCATGTGTCGAATCTTGGATCTTGCTGGAGTTGCAAACACTGTACCATGATGAGAAAGTACGCATACATACCATATGGAGTCTCGTTCAGCTGCAACAATAAGCAGTTTTCAAAGAAAGACATTCACATTCATAAAAATATAATAGGAATAATTTATCATTATTATTATTATTATTATTATTATTATTATTATTATTATACACTTATGATTAGGGACACAAACCTTACACTGTGATACTGTGTACCCCACAAAAGAAAGATTTTGCACATTCAGAATTACAATTTCTTTGAAAATCAGATGAACCGAATGAAATGGAGTGTTTTCAATATGTAAATACTGCACCAATTTGAATATTAGGAAAGCTCTGTATTGCAAATATAAGATATAAATTTTCCTCATTGATCAGAACTTCGCACTATCACCCGGGTGGTGAATTCCCTGCGTTTTCATCCCACATCTGCAGGTGCCATCTATTTTGCTCATGGAATTGAACGTTTTATGGCCGGATGCCCTTCGTGATGTCAACCCTATGTGGAGGGATATGATCACTATTGCGTGTTTCTGTGGTGGTTAGTATAGCTGAGACGGGAAAAACATCCATTGGCATTCAAACAGTTCGGCAAACGTTTGATCCCTCGGCCACTTTCTTGCCCAGTGGATGATGATTTATGACTGTGGTGGGCTTTAAAACAGAAGTTCTCATTCTCCAACAGAAATCCTCACAGCTCTGTTGCTAATGCACCTCATATTAAATAGACTCAGTCTCTTTTTTCACTACAATAATTCACACGTGCTTTGTTCGCTGTTTGAAAGTCTTGTAATATTTGCTTCATTAATTAATATTTGTGTATTGCTTTTCACTTAGCTTCATGTAATAGTGGGAAAGTCGTAGGAATCAAACTTGAAAATTAACACCCCATAAGATACTGAATTAAATCTGCCAGTGCACACAAACGATCCACAACCAAGCATCAGTAGCACTGATACTCAACCAAATAGTACTGGTTTGCTGCCCACGAGTGATACTCAACCAAGTAGTAGTAATTCTGCGAAGAAAAATAAAGGAGACTAAAACTTAAAGTAAGCAAAGTCAACGGCTGATATGTAATGCATATGAATACATTACGAGGAACAACGAATGCAAGCATCATCATCATCATCATCATCATCATTGTTACATAGATCGAGTCTTAAGTCATGGCAACTATTTTCTTTCTCACGAACAAGAGACAACACAGAAAATCTAAGATATGCAACTGGAAACGTACGGTATTGTCCCCGTTAAAATTGGCGATATTGTGCATATTTTCAACAAGTGGAAATTAAAAGTTTTATTGTCTGCTTGGAACTGCAATGTGTCATTGGGGAAGTAGTGGCGAGCTAAGAATGAGTTTTTTATTCGTCATTCAGAGGGGTGATACATGGCCCGGACCGTGCCAAGGTCGAGGCAAATCACGTGACTACCGCCGCACGCGCGCAACTCATGTTCTGAATCTGGAATAGTCTGAGCCAATTAAATGAGACCCATCAGCCAATTATCGTTCTCGTTGAAGATCACACCTCCCAGGCCGATAAGATAAAAAGGCCTTGTTACGAGTAAATTGCTCTCTCTGAATATCCTTCGCTGTATTGCTCTCTCTCTCTCTCTCTCTCTCTGAACATCCTTCGCTGTATCGCTCTCTCACCCTGAATATTCTTCGCTGTGCTGCTATTCTGAACTCTAGGCTTGGATGTGCGACTCTACGTTATCCGACCACGTGGAGAAATGATTTCCAGTTCAGTCGACGCCCGTTCTGCCAGAATTTAGCGAGATAATTAGCGAATTCCTATGGAGTAAAACACGCATTAAGAACTAAGTTAAGTGTGACTGTATAGAAGAGTTATTAACGTTCGACATGTGCTTGTGCAAATACTTAATCTTGTCATCTCAGTCACAGCTTGTCACCGGAATTCTACAGAAGTCGTCTTAGAAGCTGAACACTTCAAGATGGACAATTCCACAACCACCTATAACACAACTTCATCGAGGGACACCTGCTACAAAGCCTCCATGGAGCTGTAAAATGCGAGGCGTATCTGGTAATTGGAAGGAGACTGACTGAAGGAAAATGCTGGAATAATTGACTGTCGACGGGGACCGAACTCCATCTAAAACTTGAGTACCTTTTAATTTAATTTATCTGTCTCACCTTTTGTACAACTAGAGGTCTTTCTTCTTTAAGTCGTAGATCTATTAGTTTCTTGTAGTTAGAAACATTTCATTTTTCCACTTTTTAAGGTGTCGTGGTAGACTAGGTACGTGTGAATGAAATTTTGAATCTGTTAGAGTAGACATGTAGGTTGTCTTTGAATGATTTCCCATGCTTAGGAGCTTAATATTTAAAAATCACTGACCACAGGATAAATCTACTTCCCTTGTAATGTTGAAAGTTATTGGACTGAAATTTACGTGTACATTTTGAGTGAATAGGGTTGAACCTAGTGTCTTTCAAGATCACTTGCTGTATTTATGATGAAGTCATCTAATTTTATGATATTCCACGAGGATCAGTGGATGTAATAATCACTTAAATAATAATAATAATATTGACTAAAGATCGGGTAAAACAGAATTAAACGCTCGTGAGCCATAAATTTACAGTAGAGTCCTTATATGTGAGATTGAATGTGCTCTGTTCATGAAGGGTCTGGAATATGACCAATCCTGAGGGATATTTGTTGTATAATTGAGCGATTGATGATTTAATGATATTTGACTTATTCTTGTGTATTGGGAGCGCAAGACAGATTATAATTATTGGAGTACGTGTTGCGAGTGTATTTCACAGGTAGGGAATAAAAATAATACGATTAAGGCTCACGCTCGCGATAGTTTCAACCTGTAGCCCAAGCGATGGTAGTGCTTATGGATTTTACTAGAATCTTCCATTATAATTTCAAGAGTTAGATGAACTCGCATCGATATGTGAAATGTGTTTCTACCAAGTGATACCCATGACTTCGATCACTAATCACCATTAATGAAGAATAATTTCAGTACACAGATTATTTCTGCTAGATATTACGTAACCTGACCACTCGTAAAAATCATGAATAAACTTGCCAAAACAGGATTCGATATAAATAATGTACATAAAATACGTGTTTCCTAGTGTGAATGTGTGTGTATATGTAAATACGTATATTTCTCTTGTATTATGTTGGTCCAATTTAATTTGATCTGGTCTTGCACTTGCTGCGACGCAGATTACATTCATCGTTGTGTGCTGCCTTAAGAAGTAATTTTCATGCCCTTAAGGGAAAATTTGATCAACTTAAGTCAAGGAAGACTAGAAAAGGTTTTTTTTTTCATTAGCGAGATTTAAAAGGAAAGATCATCTCGTTATCTTACGAAGGCACTCGATTTGTAAATAAAATGTATTTAACTTGCTCACACGTGGATAACATAAATTTCTGACACATTTATAGTTGAACTTTGAAAAATTTTAAGATTAATTTGAATGGAAATGCAATACAAAGATCAGAAGTAGAAGTTCGTTAGCTGCATAATTACTTTGAGTTATGGTGAAAATAAGTCATAATAATTAATTGGAAAATAATTATTCTGGAATGTTAATGACGATTGTTAGGTAAATGATGCAGTGGAAAATTAATGAGAACATGATCGTGTGACAGTGAAGCATAGGTTAATTAAATGATGAGAGATTAATAATAATAATAATAATAATAATAATAATAATAATAATAATAATAATAATAATAATAATAATAATAATAATAATAATAATAATTAATTTTGAGAATTTTGAAATCAATTTTCATTTTCTACTGAAGTTCATGTTCATGTCATTGACTAATATTAAATACTGTAAATGATGAATTTAGTTGAGTTCATCTTAAAACCACGTGATGAGACTACTCTGAATTGGTAAAGCTTTGAACACATTTATTGTAAAACCCTCGTTAGCAAGACAGTTGTTTAATTATTTTATGAACCCCTATGTTAATTTTTTAAATTTTTTCAATCAAATATTTTGATTTGGAAAGGCAAGAGGCCTAATTTTTCTTTGGTTTTCATTACAGCACAGTAAGGCTGGAGATTAAGAACACGTGACACTCAAAATTGAGGAAGAAATAAAATATTATGGAAGTTCAATGTAAAAAAAAAAGAATATCAAGAATATTTTCATTTATTATTTGCTTATGTGAATAAACGTCAGAGTGTTGTTTTAACATTTCTTTTTATCCTGCTTGGTCATCAACCCTTAACTTCCCTTAAATGCCTCTAGAAAGTGATAGCCAACGATCGAACGGTCCACCTCGGGATCTCTCGCTCGCTGGCTGGGCTTAGCTCGGGAAAAATGGGGACAGTATGTACTTGTACTAGATCAGGGATGGCGAACCTTTTCCAGCTAGTGTGCCATTTTAAGTCTGGTTTATTATTCTCAACTGCTTACTGTGCCACTTGTCATTTTCTTTTAAGGAATAGCTACACACACACACACACACACACACACACACACACACACACACACACACACACACACACACACACACACACACACACACACACCCAACGACTTCCTTTCTTAATTCCCAATTATGTTTCATAATGTGTTATTTATTCATTTAGTGATTTATTTAATTAATTATTTAATATGTATCTTGTAAATACATTTGATTGCTTGTTTCGTGGTTGTAATTTGCAAATACATCAAAAAACATTTTTAAGTATGTAAGTTTGGAGAATACCTAACATTACTTGTGAAAATATATATAATACGCTCCCATTGCAAAACACTTCGTCATTAAATATTATTAGATGTAACAATTAAAAATACTAATATTGCTAATGGACTCTAAGTGAAATATTTTTCTCACATTTAGTACCCATATAATTTATATTAGGTTCATAACTTCTTGTATTCTATAACACACAGGAAGCATTTAGGTCTGAACCAAGATGGTTCCCAACTGTTGACTTCACAACGGTCATTGTGGAAAATAGCTGTTCGTAGGCATATGATGACCCAAAAAAGTAAGTAATGCTGTAGCAAGTTTCTTCATCACCGAAAACTTTTGTGGGAGGCTGTCCGATTATTCACGTATTAAGCTATCTGGCTTCTGGAGAGAGTATCCACCATCAACAGCACAGTCTATTTTCACCCATGCTTCACCAAGTTGTACGAATTTGTTTACCCATGCACTGCTTTCTTCACATTCAATCAACTCCATTCCTAATTGGTCAGTAAAAATTGACCTTAATGCCACTCATTTGTGGAATGTGAGGTTTTGTAATAAAGAGCATTGTTTTCTCCAAATCTCGAAAATGGGAAAATCTCTTGGAAATTATTTTGAATTTTGTTATACGTCCACATACTTCTTTTTTCCAGCACCGAAAACATGTTTGTGAGGACGTATACAAATGACATTCAATAAACAGTAACACACAACGAATAATTACGAGTTACTGGCTACCACACACAAGTCAAACTTCACTCACTGACTGACTGACGACCAGGTTTTCGATATTTATTTCTTACACGTGAAACACTATGATTATACGATCCATGAGATATGTACCTATAGTCTGTAGCACAAGACGTATATAAAAACTTTAATATATTCATGTGGCGTGCCACCGAAATAGTGTTCACGTGTCACCTAGTGACACGCGTGGCATAGGTTCGCCATCCCTGCCCTAGATGGTGTATGTAAACAACAGTGTGGATCTAAGCATGCCCCAAAGTTCAGTGTGTGAGCTAGAGCATCACAAAATGGAAGTCAACAAGTAGGAGCAACGATCGTATATTTAAATAGCAGTTCTCTGCGGCAGAAATGCTCGCCAATGTCAAGAAGCCATTACGTCGACAACGGTTTGCTAACAAAGAGGACCTCGTAACAGCATTTCGGAAAGAGGTGTCACACATTAGCGATACTGTTAGCGTCTTGACTTTGGGTCTCATGTAACGTCAAGGAATTGACAAGAGTACAATATTAAGCTGTTTCATAGAACTGCCAAGTTAAAACACATTTAATTTAAATTTATATTTTCAATCTTGACCAACCTACAAGCAACAATCAGTTCAAATCTCCACTTATTGTTTACGACACATCCTGTCACCAGACACGGTACGTCAAGAACTTAATATGATGTAGGGGTCACATAAACCCCGATTTGTAATCCTCTTTACCGAAAAAAAGATCCATTTTAGGTTTGGACATTTTTCATATTAGATAGATTAGGACCAAAAAACTTAACTGTATTAACTTATGTTACCCATCTTAACAGTTCATTAATGTTTGTATATATTGTATATAATTTATATATTGTATATAGTGTATATATTGGTATGTTTATATTGGTTAAATAAGGTCCCAAACCTTGACCTAAAGGTTGTTTACAGGCTGAAAATGCCCAAAATAATGGGTGAAACATGTACCTGACCAAATAAGTCTACATAAAATCATGTAGATAATAACCACATTAAACGTGGAAAGTATTGAATAGGTGGTTTTTTATTAAATTATCCTTGATATCTTTGCCTAACATACCACTTAGTCAAGCAGCTCTTCTTTCTCTCAATTCTTCCCAACCCAAACATTGCAACATTTTTGTAACGCTACTCTTTTGTCGGAAATCACCCAGAACAAATCGAGCTGCTTTTCTTTGGATTTTTTCCAGTTCTTGAATCAGGTAATCCTGGTGAGGGTCCCATACACTGGAACCATACTCTAGTTGGAGTCTTACCAGAGACTTATATGCACTCTCCTTTACATCCTTACTACAACCCCTAAACACCCTCATAACCATGTGCAGAGATCGGTACCCTTTATTTACAATCCCATTTATGTGATTACCCCAGTGAAGAGCTTTCCTTATATTAACACCTAGATACTTACAATGATCCCCAAAAGGAACTTTCACCCCATCAACGCAGTAATTAAAACTGAGAGGACTTTTCCTATTTGTGAAACTCACAACCTGACTTTTAGCCCCGTTTATCAACATACCATTGCCTGCTGTCCATCTCACAATATTTTCGAGGTTACGTTGCAGTTGCACACAATCTTGTAACTTATTTATCACTCTATAGAGAATAACATCATCCGCAAAAAGCCTTACCTCCGATTCCACTCCTTTACTCATATCATTTATATATATAAGAAAATATAAAGGTCCGATAACACTGCCCTGAGGAACTCCCCTCTCAACTATTACAGGGTCAGACAAAGCTTCACCTACTCTAACTCTCTGAGATCTATTTTCTAGAAATATAGCAACCCATTCAGTCACTTTTGTCTAGTCCAATTGCACTCATTTTTGCCAGTAGTCTCCCATGATCCACCCTATCAAATGCTTTAGACATGTCAATCGCGATACAGTCCATTTGACGTCCAGAATCCAAGATATCTTCTATATCTTGCTGGAATCCTACAAGTTGAGCTTCAGTGGAATAACCTTTCCTAAAACCGAATTGCCTTCTATCGAACCAGTTATTAATTTCACAAACATGTCTAATATAATCAGAAAGAATGCCTTCCCAAAGCTTACATACAATGCATGTCAAACTTACTGGCCTGTAATTTTCAGCTTTATGTCTATCACCCTTTCCTTTATACACAGGGGCTACTATAGCAACTCTCCATTCATCTGGTATAGCTCCTTCGGCCAAACCAGATGAACTGTAATGCAATTTTGATTTATTTCACAATTGAAAAGGCCTAACATTTGCAATTGATGAAATTAAATTATGGTTTCCTTCTGGAAACCTTATTTTTGATATTAAGGAATTGTTTCTAATGCATATTTTAAATTATCAAGGATTAAGTGTGTCTTGTAAAATTATTTTGCAAACAGTCAAGAATATTTAGAGTTTAATTTTTTCTAAACGAAGGGAATGGGGTTGGGAATCATGGCATAAGTTGTTTGATATAACTTATAAACCAAAGCGCATAGATAACTACAGTTTGCACAGCAACATTCCTTGGGATCCACTCTTTAGTAGAGGCAGATTCGTGCATGCTGAACACTTCTATTTGGGATGCTGAAGACTTATTTGGAAGTCATATCACACAAAATATGCCTCAATTTCCCCCCAACCTTGACTAGAAAGAACACTTCTGAAAAAGCTCTGATGTTTTCATGGGGCATTTAATCCTTGATAACAATCCAGCAATAAATCGCAATTTAATCACAGTTACTCACAAGGGGAAACTGCCGAATGTAACAACTCTATTTGCAAGGATCTAGGTACTCTCTGTGAAAGAGGGGTTGAAAGAAACACACGTTTCAGATCATCTGTAAACACTCTACCGTTTGAGAAAATGACGGCCGAAGTTGACTTGCTTTAAGTGCCCGTTGATGCATAACAAATTCAACCAATGCGGTGGCACAGGGGCTTTCCTCGTGACCTCATAGTTTTGCACCCCGTCTTCAAATCCTGATGAAAAATATTTTTTGATTCATTTATTTACTTTTGCCCATTGACAATTACTCCACAAATGTCTCAACATATTTTGAAATATTGTTATCCTCCTCATCTATTAATGTTCTGTCTGTCAAACATTAAAACATCAATTGTTTTACACTCATTGCACAGCAAATGGCTATTACGACTAGATACGATGCAATAAAAATCCACGCATTGATTCGTTATCAGCTGCAAGCACCTGTAAAAATGATCCATTATGCGTGGTTTGTCTCAAACTTATTGCCAACACGTGAACCTTCAGTAATATTAATGACGTTTCTTTCCCGAGTGACATTCCCACCTAGAAATGTAACTGTGGCAAACCTACTCGTGCTGTGCAAAGTTTCTGTATTCTGAATGTTTCTATGACTGGTATCATCCAAGGGAATGCACCACATCTCCCTGATTTGTTAATACAAGAATGAAGTTACAAAACATTGTATTCCCGAAAAATACCATATAGGTGTATAATAAATGCATAACACTTATTGTGATACGATGTTGATAAGGAACATCTGTGTAGTGATTATCATTGGATATAAGTACATAAATGAAACAAAAAAAGTCAAGATTTGAACACAGGGTGCGGAAGTGTGAAGCCGCGGTGACAGCCACTGCGCTATCACATCAGCTGAACTTCTTACTCTCTGAAAGACCAGTAAAGTACATCGGGAACTTTGACAGTCATTTCCTCGGAAACTGTCAAGTGTCTGCGGATAAGCCGAAAGGTGTTCGCTTATTTTGGTCCCTGTTTCACTGAGAGAAGTTTCTGGGAAATCTGGTTGTTGCACTTGGCGGGCTCCCCTCATCAGTTATTTTGCATTTTGTTGTTTAAAAAGTAAACAAAATGTAGAATTTTCTGGAAGGGGTAACCTTTGTATGTTCAAATTTTAGTGTCCCTGTATTAACTAAGTCAAAACTGAAAACAAAACTGTTTTCACTATAACACACACAAAAACTTTAAATTTCATTGAGCATTTCATACAACAGCATTACTATTAACGTTAACATTCAACCATGCTTTCACTTAAGCTGTGAATCAGATTACTCTTCTCTATTTACTTGAACCACTTACATGGCCAACCTGGTACAATAGCTATAATTTCTATACACGATTTGTTCCTTTCTGTTATATACTTCACATAACAAAGTACAGTTTCTCATCTACTCACCCTTTATTTGAGCATGCTCATCTTGTAAAAGAAGAGTAATTTCAGTCACGGTTAATGATCCTTCTTCGCGACTGCTTGCCTCTGCATTATCTTGGGTTTTAACTCTGTCTATTTCATTCCTGAGGGCTTCAATTTTGTTACCTGGAACAGCACATCAAAACAACTTTCAGTCCAAAAGTAACTGAAATTAATATCCCGTATCATATCTCAGAGATATTCCTGATCAGAAAAATAATGCTAAAACTATTATTATAATAAAGTTATTGGTATTATGTACCACTAACTACTTTTATGGCTTTCGGAGACAGAGAGGGGCTGGCATTTGCCCTAAATTGTTACCTAAACATCTGCATTGAGGATAACTGTAGCCACAAAATTATTCTTTAATCATTGCTTTGGTTAAGAAATATGACTCCAGCTGCTACTACACCTACAAAATAATATTGTCATAAAATAAGCCTGTTTGTATAGCATTATTAAATAATATTATAATATAATATGTCTTTGCTAGCAAGACCTAGTGTTTACAGTGCACTATGTCTTCTGGTATGGGTTAGAGAAATTTTGTTACTTCCATTGATCTGTCTCAGTCTTACCCTTGGCTTTGACAATATGAAAGCGACTGCGGTATGAGTGATGCTAGTAATGCCATTCCTTATGCAGCCAGTCCCTGCTATGAATGGTGTGCAAATGTTGCTCATAGAGTCAGTCAGTGCAGGCACTTCGGTGGACTTGGCGGACTGATACGCAATACCAACTTCTGGCTCAGTGAGGAAAGCAATGAGAAACTACCTAACTAGTTGTATCCCTTGTACACCACTTTAGTGATGCATAGGCCATCTATGACAGCTTATGGTGAAGCTGTTGAGGATCCACCCAGCCTTCAGGCTTAGAACGGAACATACATACATACATACATACATGGAGAGTAGGAAATATGTTTGAACGATTGATGTTTGATTGACTTGTTAGAAATTAGAGTGCCTATTCTATAACTTAGTAGATTTGCAAATTTCGAGCTTTAATGGTAATTTTCTTTTCTGTTTTTGCTTGGTAATAACCTGTTGTAATTTGAATACGTCTGAACATAGTTTAAAATTATTTTAGTGTATTGTAGTATCTGTACTTAATCTGAACGTAGTTCAAAATTATTGTGTATTATAGCATCTTATTAGAAAGTAGTGTGTTTATTCTATTACTGTGAAATATTTGTGTAGTATAGTACCGTTTTTGTGGTATCTGTAGTAACTCTTTTACTACAATTCTGTTGTAATTAGGGTAGACTTTAGTGCAGTTAAGAATTGTATAATTCTTGTGTATTATTCTCTGCTTCCAGTAATTAACAGCAATTTTCATCCTGTTAGGGTGTTGTAGGAATAAAAAATTGTACAATTAAGTAGTATTGCAGCATAGTAGTAGCCTATATTAATTAACTTACTGTCGTGTGATCTTTGTGAACTAATCTAGACAATATTTCTTTCCTTTCAATTTTATCTTGCACAGAATGTTATCTCATTTTTCCTTTTCTTTTCATTATTTAGTAAAAAATGGCTAAGCAGTGCAAGTGTAGGAACTGTGGGCGTGGCCAGGCATTAAGGAGTATGAGGGAGGAGTTGGAGAGCTTGAGGGAGATAACTAGGATTCTCTCAGAGGACAGGAAGGAAAGTAGGCCTCCAAACAATGTACAAGATACAGTAGGGGTAATAGAGAGATGGGAAGGAAAAGGGAGAATTGTAGAAGACAGGTGGTCTAATGTTTTGAGGGGAAGGAGATTGCAGGCATGTCGGGAAAGGGGGTGGAGGAAAGGGTACCAGGTTAGAGTGTTATCCAGGAATTAGGTTAAGGCAGATGTTGAGGAAAGTAGAAGAGAGGGAGGAGAGAAAGGAGAAGGTGGTAGTGTTTCACATTGGTACTAACAATATAAGACAAGCAGGTATAAGTACCAACATAGTTGGGGATGTGTGGGATCTGGTAAATGCAGCACGGTGAAGTTTAAGGAAGCGGAGATTGTTATCAGTGGAATACTGTGTAGGAGGGATACTGACTGGAAGGTGATTGGGGATTTAAATGTGTCTATGGAGTGGGTATGTGGGAAACTGAGTGAGATCTCTAGATCCTAATAGGTGGGTAGGAGATAGGGATCTGTACTCAGATGGCCTTCACTTAAACCACAGTGGTACATATAAGTTAGGAAATTTGTTTAGAAGGGTTATAGGGGTGTACATTCAGGGAAACAGGGTGGCCTAGAGAGCAGTGTTAAGGGAACAGGGAATTGGAAATCAAGTAGGGATGACATAAAATTGTTAGTGCTCAACTGTAGAAGTATTGTAAAGAAAGGACTAGAATTAAGTAATTTAATAGATATCTACTTACCAGATATTGTAATAGGAGTTGAATCATGGCTGAGAGGTGATATAATGGATGCAGAAATTTTCCCACAGAACTGGAGGGTGTATCGTGGATATAGGATAGGAATGGTAGGAGAGGGAGTATTCATTCTTGTGAAAGAAGAATTTGTAAACTACGAAAAAGTTAAAGATGACAAACACAAAATTCTACGGGTAAGGCTCATCTCTAAAGATAATAGCCAACTTGAATGTCTTTGGAGTGTACAGACCAGGAAAGGGTAGTGCAGATGCTGATTCAGAATTATTTGATAAGGTAATCAGCTATGTGGGAAACAATAAGGAAAGGAACATGTTTGTAGTGGGGGATCTCAATTTACCAAATGTCAATTGGGAAGGTAATGTGAATGACAGGAAGCATGACCAACAAATGGCAAGTAAGTTAATATGGGAAGGGCACCTGATTCAGAAAGTGATGGAACCAACTATAGGGAAGAACTCTGGATGTGGTGCTGGTAAAACCAGATGAGCTCTATAGAGAAACTGAAGTAATAGATGGTATTAGTGATCACAAAGCTGTTTTTGTGGTAATTAAAAATAAAAGTGAAAGAAATATATTAAAATTAGGACTAATACGCAGTACTATATGGCCGACAAAACAGGCATGAGGGAGTTTTTAATGTAACTATGATTGGTGGAAAATGGTAAATAAAAATGTAAACAGACTCTGGGATGGGTTTAAAGCAATTGTTGAGGAATGTGAAAATAGGTTTGTACCTTTAAAGGTGGTAAGAAATGGTAAAGATCCACTATATTATAACAAGGAAGTAATGAGACTGAAGAGGAGGTGCAGGTTGGAAAGAAATAATATTTAGAAATGGCTGTGGAAGTAAGGAGAAATTGAAGGAACTTACTAGGAAATTGAATCTAGCAAAGAAGTCAGCTAAGGATAACATGATGGCAAGCATAATTGGTGGCCATACAAATTTTAGTGAAAAATAGAAGAGTATGTATACGTTCTCTAAGGCAGAAGTAGGTTCCAAAAAGGACATTCCAGGAATCTTTAATGAACAAGGGGAGTGTGTATGCGAGGATCTTCAAAAGCCAGAAGTATTCAGTCAGCAGTATGTAAAGATTGTTGGTTACAAGGATAATGTCCAGATAGAGAAGGTGACTAATAATAAAGAAGTATTAAAATTTACCTATGACAGCAATGATATTTACAGTAAGATACAAAAGTTGAAAACTAGAAAAGCAGCTGGAATTGATAAGGTTTCAGGGGATATACTAAAGACAACGGGTTGAGATATAGCACCATATCTGAAGTATTTATTTGATTGTTTGGTTGAAGGAGCTATACCAAATGAATTGAGAGTTGGTATAGCAGCCCCTGTGTATAAAGGAACAGGTGATAGACATAAAGGTGAAAATTACAGGCCAGTAAGTTTGACATGCATTGTACGTAATCTTTGCGAAGGTACTCTTTTTGATTATATCAGACATGTTTGCAAAATTAGTAACTAGTTTGATAGAAGGCAGTTTGAGTTTAGGAAAGGTTATTCCACTGAAGCCCAACTTGTAGGATTCCAGCAAGATATTGCAGATATCGTGGATTCAGGAGGTCAATAGGACTGTATCGCGATTGACCTGTCTAAAGCATTTGATAGGGTAGATTATGGGAGACTACTGGCAAAAATGAGTGCAATTGGAATTGACAAAAGAGTGACTGAATGGGTGGCTCTGTTTCTAGAAAACAGAACTCAGAGAATTAGGGTAGGTGGAGCTTTATCTGTCCCTGTAATAATTAAGAGGGGAATTCCTCAAGGCAGTATTATTGGACGTTTATGTTTCCTTATATATATCAAATTGCAAGATACCCGTGCTTTGCTACGGTATTATACTGAAATTTATAATTGAATGCTTAACTTTTTATATGTAATCCGCTGAAATTCACGATCTGACTCGTTTTCTGAGAGAATCCACCAAAATTCGCTATCTGACTCGTTTGAGAGATTACGCAAAGTTCCTCCCATTTTCCAATCTTTCTTTCCAACAATCGATTTCGTACATCCCAGGATAGGTCCAGGTATTTCACCCGGTCAGTTGGGTCCCTAAATCTATGCCATCTTTTCCTATAAGCATTTTTAATACGGATAAAATCCTTGAGAAGATCCAGCGTAGTGTCTTCTTGGGTTCTTTGGCGGTACTGGACCCACGGCTGCATTGTTTTCGTAGTCATTACCCATCCAAGACAAGTTTCCAGCGCGGTCCACACATTTTAACGACGGTCATCTACCGGTGAGGATAGGTATTGTGCAGGCTGCCGAGGCCTGTCGCACTCCTCTGGGGCAATGATTAATGAATGACAAAGGAAATGAAATTGGAGTGTGTTGCTGGAATGAACGATGACAGGGAAAACCTGTCCAAATCTCACATGGAGTGACCGGGATTTGAACCACGGAACCCAGTGGTGAGAAGGCGCGTTTCTTTATGTTTATTAAAGGACATTCCAAATACCAATGTTCACGTCTGTTACCTTCAGTTTTGAGATGTAAGTATCCCCATAAACATAATTCATTTTTTTCACTTCCTTTCACCCCTCCCACTTTCAGTGAATTTTCCAGCAAAAAGTATTTGTTTCTTTAATAGTAAAGGATCTTCTAAATGCCAATTATCACAACTAACATCTTCATGAAAGGAATTAAACTCCTTTTCACTCCCGCCCACCAAGATGATTCCCCCCCACCAAAACGCATTTTCTTTGTTTTTACTGGAGATCCAAATACCAGTTTTCACGTCTGTAACAACTTTAGTTTTTATTAGATGTAAGTATCCTCTATTAATTGTATTAATTCTATTAATCTTTCAATTCTTTCAAATCCCCCCCATTCATTGGATTTTCTGAGAATAAGTGTTTCTTTTACTGTTAAAGCAGCTTCCAAATACCAAATTTCACATCTGTAACATCTTCAGTTCTTGAGATGATATTATCCTAATTAGAAGAATTCAACCCCATTTTCAGTCACTTTTACCCCTTCCCTGCCCCCACCCCCACCACAGTGGTTTTTCCAAAAACTAAAAATACACATTTCTTTGTTTTTAAAGGAGATCCCATATACCAATTTTCAGGTCTGTAATATCTACAGTTCCTGATATATAAGTATCCTTATTAAAGGCATTCAATCACTTTCTTACCCCCTTTCACCCGTCCTACTGGGATTTTCCTAAAACAAAATAATATATGTTTCTTTATTTTTAAAGGAGATTCTAAAAACTAATTTTTACATCTGTAAACTTTTAAAGTTTTGAGATATAGATACACTAATTTTAAAAATGCACCCCCCTTTTAACCCCCTTAGCGACGGAATATTCAAAAATCCTTCCTTAGCGAGCACCTACATATTAATATGAATGTATCCCCAAAATTTCATTTCATTATGTCTAGTAGTTTTGGCTCAGCGATGATGAATCAGTCAGTCAGGACATGTTCTTTTATGTATATAGATATGTGTAAAGTAGAATCAGAGATAAGGCTTTTTGCAGATGATGTTATTCTGTACAGAGTAGTAAGTTACTAGATTGTGAGCAACTGCAAAATGACCTCTATAATGTTGCAAGATGGACAGTAGGCAATGGTATGATGATAAATGGGGATAAAAGTCAGGTTGTGAGTTTCACAAAAGGAAAAGTCCTCTCAGTTTTAATTACTGCGTTGATGGGGTGAAAGTTCTCTTTGCGGATCATTGTAAATACCTGGGTATTAATATAAGGAAAGATCTTCATTGAGGTAATCACATAAATATGATTGTAAATAAAGGGTACAGATCTCTGCACATGGTTATGAGGGTATTTAGGGGCTGTAGTAAGGATGTAAAGGAGAGAGCATATTTGTCTCTGGTGAGATCCCAACTAGAGTATGGTTCCAGTGTATGGGACCCTCACCAGGATTACTTGATTCAGGAGCTGGAAAAAATCCAAAGAAAAGCAGCTCGATTTGTTCTGGGTGATTTCCGACAAAAGAGTAGACTTACAAAAATGTTGAAAAGTTTGGGCTGGGAAGACTTGGTAGAAAGGAGACAAGCTACTCGACTAAGTGGTATGTTCTGAGCTGTCAGTGGAGAGATGGCTTGGGAGGACATCAATAGACGAATAAGTTTGGATGGTGTCTTTAAAAGTAGGAAAGATCACAATATGAAGATAAAGTTGGAATTCAAGAGGACAAATTGGGGCAAATATTCATTTATAGGAAAGGGAGTTAAGGATTGGAATAACTTACCAAGGGAGATGTTCAATAAATTTCCAATTTCTTTGCAGTCATTTAAGAAAAGGCTAGGAAAACAACAGATAGGGAATCTGCCACCTGGGCGACTGCCCTAAATGCAGATCAGGACTGACTGACTGACTGAAGATGGAAGAATGGCACCATCAGAAAGTCAAAGCTCCTTACTATAGTCACAGAACTATGCAAAAACAAATTAGATTACACTGTTAATCAAAATGAAAATCTGCAGCAGCAATTTACCATAGCTGCATGGGAGATTTCTTTTCAGAATGATTGTAAGGCTCAGACACGCGAGACGCGATTTTATCATAATATAGTTTCCGTCAACTGTGAGAAAGTCGAGATGACTGCTGACAACGGGAATCATTCAGAAGGGAAAACCTCCAGGAAAGACCTCACAGCAGCAACAGAAAGGATCACGGCAGCAACAGAAAGGATCATGGAAGCATTTGGGAATAACCCCCAGAAATCAATATGCCAAGGTGCATGTGAACTTTACATCAGTCAGTCCAGCGTCTCTTGTGTTTCGAGGTGTGAGAATTAGAAAGCTGATTAGTGTTCATGAACTGAGTGAAGATGACCTTGACAGGTGGTTGCAACTGTGTTAAGGGAATATGAAGTAAATTAATCTTGGTATAAAAATTTGCATATTTCAGATGAAGCTATGTTTCAGGTGAATGGGAATGTTAAATCGACACAACTGCCATTGTTATGCAAGAGAAGTTCCTAAAACTATTGGAGAGAATTCTATGAAATGCAGATAAGTGATGGTTTAAGCAATCATTGGATAGGAAGGATTACTGGGCATGTGAATTTTGGAAGAGAGAGTTAACAGTGAACGGTATTATGAAATCCTCAATGAGGTTGTAATTCAATGATGCAAAGTGATGATGAACCTACGACCATCGAATTACTAGTCCAAGCTATTACCGCTACACCAACTACTGCTCGGTGTGCGCACTAACGTAAGTGGCTTATACGGTGCGAGAGCCGCGTCAACATTTTTATTTTCTATACGCTTGGCTATCTGGAGTTCTCACTTTGCGTACTTTCATTTCTAGCCAAGCCCTGCATGTTCTATAAATTTAAGCGAAATCTGTGGCGACGAGTAGGGAATGCCTCTTTGTTAGTTCGAGTTCAAGTGATGCATGTAGTAGTGCTGATGACGCGGGAAGTGATACAAATTATGACTGTGGGCAAGTCT
Organism: Anabrus simplex; assembly: GCF_040414725.1. Classification (NCBI taxonomy): domain Eukaryota; kingdom Metazoa; phylum Arthropoda; class Insecta; order Orthoptera; family Tettigoniidae; genus Anabrus; species Anabrus simplex. Next base: position 416,614,360 of record NC_090269.1, read on the forward strand.
ACGGCGAGACCACGTGACCTCCCGAGAGGCCGTAGTTTTGTGTAGGCTGTGGATATGTCATTTAAGATCTACATGCTTTTAACTCCTGAAGGCGTAAGACCCCTCAGTGTGTTTTTGTGGTGCCGACTTCATCGTGGCCCACATCCTCACAGTGTGTGCCGTAGTAAAGGATTTAAATGGGTTTTCTCAGTGAACTGCTATGGGTATTTAAATAGGATGCGAATGGGTTAAGAGGCACCATGACTCAGGCGACAGCACGCCGGTCTATCACCACTGGGTTCTGTAGTTCAAATCCCGGACACTCCATGTGAGATTTGTGCTGGACAAAGCGGAGGTGGGACAGGTTTTTATCCAGGTATTGGGGTTTTCCCTACTATCTTTCATTCCAGCAACACTTTCCTATATCATTTCATCTATCAGTCATTAGCCATTGTCCCAGAGGAGTGCAACAGGCTTTGACAGCCAGCATAATTCCTATCCTTGCCACTAGAACAGGGCTTCATTCATTCCATTCCTGATTTGTTTTTGCTATGGGCTTTACATCGCACCGACACAGATAGGTCTTATGGCGACGATGGGATAGGAAAGGCCTAGGAGTTGGAAGGAAGCGGCTGTGGCCTTAATTAAGGTACAGCCCCAGCATTTGCCTGATGTGAAAATGGGAAACCCCGGAAAACCATTTTCAGGGCTGCCAATAGTGGGATTCGAACCTACTATCTCCCGGATGCAAGCTTCACAGCCGCGCACCTCTACGCGCACGGCCAACTCGCCCGGTCATTCCTGATTTGGTCAAGTGACAGGGAAAAGGCAGAAGATTTTCATTTTGTGATTTTTAAATGAATATTTTCAAAATGTTATTGCCCATTTTCTAAAATATAACTGCTACTTGGCTTCTTATTGGCCAAAATAAATGCCTGAACTTCTGTTATTTCCGGTGTCCATTGAATTCTTGACTTTTCAATTATCTCTTTTACATACCATATGAGTACGCCTTGCAAAACAGTTTAGAGCATAATTCAAGTTCAAATTTCTCTTATATCTGCTCTAGAAGTAAAGAAAGTTGGCTGCAGTTCCACACTCTGCTACATCCATGATTCTCAGTTCCAGAAGACATTAAATCCTGGCAAGAATACAGTAAGCAAAAACCATTATATCCAGAAGGTTTGATGAAAGGCCAATATCTAAATTAGTTTCCAACTTCATTCATTTTAACTCCTAACTAATAATTTAGGCCTACCAGAAGGAAACTGAATGCCCGCCCGTACTGCTAAAGCCCATTAGTGTATCTTAGCAATTGATTGCAGGCAATCTGTTTCTCTAAACTCCCCTGTATGCTGTAGTAACTTTTCACTACTTCTCCCTGTAGCAGTATCAAAAGGAACCCAATGAATGAATGACAGGTTCGTGTGGGAAGAGGGAGAAATGGCAAGGAAAAAAGGAAAAGGGCAATCTCAAAATTTTCAGACAGTGCCATCTATATAAAAATCTTAATGACCATATGTCTGTACATTGACTATTTTGACAAAATTTCCATACAGTTATCTGTTTTGGGTGTAATAATGACCATCTGCATAGGTTTTAGCTTTGGTGTCTATTTGTCTGTTTGTCTATACATGAAAACTACTGTATATATTTCTACCAAACTTCATATTTAGAATCCAACTGTCCTTGGGTAGGTTTTAGGGCCAATATTGTTTCTAAATCACTGAATTCACTGGGGGTTTATACAAAACCAAAACCACCATTTTGAACTCCCACAAAATATACACAACCAAACTTAATGGAAATCCAGATCGACAAATGCCATATATACAGGTTTACATACATTATACAGTAGACTGTTGTGACTTGCACTGGTCAGTCTGCAAGCCTCTGAATTTACTATATGCCTTAACAATCCTTCATTTTAAAACTATCTCTGCAGCCTCATTTAGTTTCCTTACCTCATATTTAAATCATTACAAACAGAAACTAACCATCGTCTGTCTCCCTCTACTTCTCTTACCCTGACTGATTGCATTATTCTCCTAGGCAACCTATCCTCCTCCATTCACCTCACATGACCCCACCACAGAAGCCAGTTCATGCATATCATTTCATCCATCAAGTTCATTTCTAACTTAGATTTTACCTCCACATTCTGAGTACCCTCTTGCCATTGTTCCCACCTGTTTGTACCAGCGGTCATTCTCACCATTTTCATATCTGTTACTCTAACTGAATCCACTGAATTTCCACTCCCGTTCAGCAAAGTGGGTCTGAAAATAGACCAATGTACCAGGTGTGTGCATAAGTATTTTCTGGTTTCACTAAGAGATGTCACCAGTGAACAGTATACAGGGTATGAATTACACACACTCATCAGTTTGTCTGACATTAACCTACCAACACACGCAAGTTGAGTCCGCCAAACACCAGCGTCTGTTGTATCGTTCAGTGATGATGTTGACGCTTGTGCCTGAAAAAGAACATTTGTGGCACACAATGCTTTTCTCATTTAATCAAAAGAAAAATGCTGTGGATAGTCATAATTTGCTAGTAGAAATATATGGTGGACACGCTCCATCGATTAGAACATTTGAGGCATGGTTTCAACAATTTCAAGGTGGTGATTTCAATGTGAAAGACAGCGCACGCTCTGGTAGACCACAAAAGTGAGAAGACTCTAGAAGCCTGGCAAAACCATTAATGCACAACGCATTCATCAAAAGATGACTGGAATGGGCCAGAAGACATGGCAAAGTGATTTTGTTAGATGAGAATGCACTGTCTCACACAGCAAAACAAGTGAAAGACAACTTGAAATCACTTGGATGGGACATCCTTCCACACTCAGCGTACTTCCCCGACCTGGCACCATCTAACTCCTCTTCGCATCGATTGTCCACCTTGTCGATACATAATTGCTTAAGGCAACTTATTGGTTAAAAGTGGTAGGTACACGTTTCGTATATTATTAACATCTTCAGCCACATAACACTGTTTAGATGAAAAATTCATTTAATGACAAAGTATCAATGCTTAAGAGGAAGTGTCCTTTATTTGACTTTGTTTAGACTGATTCAGAGCGCCATCTTTTAAATGGAGTATGCCCAAGTCCTGCAGGAGGAGGAGGATCATGTATACATATTGCAAGTGTATTTTATTATACCAACAATGAATATTCCTTCACCAAGAACAGTCCACCACAAAGTTATACCTTAAATTCATGATTCCATTTAACTAAATTAAGTGGCAAGACACATTTAATTCATCCAGGGGCCGCACGCAGCATATAGAAGTAATCCTATGATCTTGTTCATATCAACAGCTTCTCTTCACAGTAGCCTATATTTAGTTCTTTTCTAGGGCTTTACTGTTGGTTTGCTGAATTCCCATTCTTTAACTTTCCTTTATGCTACAAAATCATTTTTTCCTAAACCAATACATGCTTTATCATCTTTACATTTATATTTCAGTGTTCTGTTCTGATCTACCTCATTCTTTAGTCGCATATTTCTAATTCCCCCTCTTAATTTCCTACATTCTTCTACTAAAGTCTTTCATTATCCAAGATTTAGTATTGCCAGAGTTATACACTAATTTCTACTAGATTTTGTGTTTGTTTATATGTTTTCATCTAGAATTCACTTGTCACATCTCTGAAGTTACTCTTGATCTACGAGGTTTCTCTAAGTTTTTCAGTAATGCCTTCAGCAAAACCGTCCCTGAAAATTTCCCTTTTAACCTGACATAATTCATATATGCCTGCCTACTTACAGTACTATAATGAAGTATGTCTAATGGAAGTAGATAATATATTTGTCAGAGGATGGTGCTGATGAAAATTGCCTATTTACCAAAATGTGGTTCATATGGAGTCAGTACTCACACGTAAGCAGAATTATCCTTTCACATTCTACAATCATATCTGAATCTCTGTATTTTCGAGATTGGGAGCACAGGTATTTGGCCTTTTTCGCTTGGTCCAGAATTTTCCTTTGTGCTGCAATCTGAAAAGAATGAGGGAAAAATAGATTTAAAAAAAAAAAAAAAAGAAGAGTACATTAGCATTATAATTAGAAATAAAAATACAAAATCATCATTTATTGTAGTTTCACTCATTTTATTTTGTTACATTCTCATTTTTCTGGAGAGGTAATTTCACTTCATGACCAGATTGTTTCAGAGGAATAATGACTGGGTTCTCTTATTTAAAGCTGCTCACCAATAATTTTAATGTACAACGCTAGAAATAAGTTACGCCCAGAATCTTATTTAGTTATATACTCCATTCTTTTAACTGTAGACAATTAAAAATTAAAATTGTCTGAATTGCAGTTCTGCTATGGTTATGCCTGGGTTTCATTGTACATATTTTACATAATCTTAGTAATATTACACATTTCCACATGTATATGAAGAATGTAACATTTTGGTACATGTCTGAGTAATTACTAAATAAAAACAATAAATTTTACATTTTATCAGCTCGTTTAATTTACAGACTATAGTAAAGTAATTGGAGAATTTCATCTTGTATAGAATGAATTTCGAATGGTAAAGTAGCTTTTAAAATTCCTTATAATTGGGATTTCTAACACTGTCTGTGAAATACAACAGCATTAATCCTTTCTCAGAAACTTGGGTTACTGTACTAGGGGCCTTTCTTCGGTCAGAGTTTGCAGTCTTGAAATGAAATCTAGGTTATTCAAGCTCCGTATCTGAAAAATCATTAGTGGTGAACAAGAAGAGCCTCATTCCATAACCAGTTAGTTTTTTCATTTAAAATATGCACCGGTGCCTTCCTGCGATGTTGAACGGTCCTTCTTAGCCTACAAGAGAATTTTATTGGATCAGCGCCGAAACATCACTCAATGGAAAGCATGGTGACACACTGTGTATGACAATGTAAAGTTACTGTACTATTTGTGTTTCTTAATAGGGATTCATTTTCAGAACATGAGGGCAACAGGAAATTAGCTACAACAATGTATTGTGTAACATACTCTGACTTACAGTGCATAATATTACATTTAAATATTTGAAGTATTTTGATTGTACCTTTATTTTTATTATTTCATACTGCCAAAATTAGAAAACAGACTGTGTAAATTATCTAAAGCAATAACAATGACTAAAATAAAATATGGAGGTATTTAAAACAATTTTATTGTCTTACTAACTCCTCTGCGAACCATGTGACCTTGCCGCGGTGGGGAGGCTTGCGTGCCCCAATGATGCAGATAGCCGAGCCGCAGGTGCAACCATATCGGATGAGTATCTGTTGAGAGACCAGACTAACGAATGGTTCATCGAAAGGGGGGTAGCAGCCTTTCGGTAGTTGCAAGGGCGGCAGTCTAGATCATTGACTGATACGGCCTTGTAATAATACTCAACATGGCTTAGCTGTGTTGATACTGCTACACGGCTGAAAGCAACGGGAAACTACAGCTGTAACCACCTCCCGAGGACATGCAGCTCTCTCTGTATGAATGATGTACTGATGATGGCTTCCTCCCGGGTAAAATATTCCGGAGGTAAACTAGTCCCCCATTCGGATCTCCGGGTGGGGACTACACGAGAGGGGGCGATCATCAGGAAGATGGATACTGACATTCTGCGAGTCGGAGCGTGGAATGTTAGAAGTTTGAATCGTTGTGGTAGGTTAGAGAATCTGAAAAGGGAGATGGATAGGCTAAAGTTAGATGTAGTTGGTATAAGTGAAGTACGTTGGCAGGAAGAACAGGATTTTTGGTCAGGCGACTACCGAATTATCAACACGAAAGCAAACAGGGGTAATACAGGAGTTGGTTTAATAATGAATAAGAAAATAGGGCAGCGGATAAGCTACTACGACCAGCATAGTGAAAGAATTATTGTCGCCAAGATAGACACCAAACCAATGCCCACCACAATAGTGCAGGTCTATATGCCTACTAGTTCAGCGGATGATGAAGAAATTGAAAGAATATATGAGGAGATAGAATATTTAATACAATATGTCAAAGGTGACGAGAATCTAATTGTGATGGGAGACTGGAACGCAGTGGTAGGACAAGGAAGAGAAGGTAGCACAGTAGGAGAATTTGGATTGGGACAAAGGAACGAAAGAGGAAGTCGGCTGGTTGAATTCTGCACTGACCATAATTTAGTCCTCGCCAATACTTGGTTCAAACACCACAAACGACGGCTGTATACGTGGACGAGACCTGGAGACACTGGAAGGTATCAAATAGACTTCATTATGATTAGACAGAGATTCAGAAACCAGGTGTTGGATTGCAAAACTTTTCCAGGAGCAGACGTGGACTCTGACCACAACTTGTTGGTCATGAAATGCCATCTGAAATTGAAGAAATTGAAGAAAGGAAAGAATGCAAAAAGATGGGATCTAGACAAGTTGAAAGAAAAGAGTGTGATGGATTGTTTCAAGGAACATGTTGCACAAGGACTAAATGAAAAGGCTGAAGGAAACACAGTAGAGGAAGAGTGGAGAGTCATGAAAAATGAAGTCAGTAGGGCTGCTGAAGAAATGTTAGGAAGGAAGAAAAGATCAACTAAGAATCAGTGGATAACTCAGGAGATACTAGACCTGATTGATGAACGACGAAAATACAAGAATGCTAGAAATGAAGAGGGCAGAAAAGAATACAGGCGATTAAAGAATGAAGTGGATAGAAAGTGCAAGGTAGCTAAGGAAGAATGGCTGAAGGAGAAGTGCAAGGATGTCGAAGGCTGTATGGTCCTGGGAAAGGTAGATGCTGCATACAGGAAAATCAAGGAAACCTTTGGAGAAAGGAAATCTAGGTGTATGAATATTAAGAGCTCAGATGGAAAGCCACTTCTAGGGAAAGATGAAAAAGCAGAAAGATGGCAGGAGCATATCCAACAGTTGTATCAAGGTAACGATGTAGATAATTTCGTTTTGGAACATGAAGAGGTTGTTGATGCTGATGAAATGGGAGACCCAATTTTGAGGTCAGAGTTTGACAGAGCTGTGAGTGACCTAAATAGGAACAAGGCACCTGGAATTGATGATATTCCCGCTGAATTACTGTCTGCCTTAGGAGAAACCAGCATGGTAAGGTTATTTCATTTAGTGTGCAAGATGTATGAGACAGGAGAAGTCCCATCCGATTTTCAGCAGAATGTTGTTATACCTATTCCCAAGAAAGCCGGTGCTGACAGGTGTGAAAACTACCGCACTATTAGTTTAGTATCTCATGCCTGCAAAATTTTAACACGTATTATTTACAGAAGAATGGAAAAACAAGTTGAAGCTGAGTTGGGGGAAGATCAATTTGGCTTCAGAAGAAATGTAGGAACACGTGAAGCAATCCTGACTTTACGTCTGATCTTAGAGGATCGAATCAAGAAGGACAAGCCCACGTACATGGCATTCGTAGATCTAGAAAAGGCATTCGATAATGTTGATTGGACCAGGCTATTCATGATTCTGAAGACGATAGGGATCAGATACCGAGAACGAAGAATTATCTACAACCTGTATAAAAATCAGTCTGCAGTGATAAGAATCGAGGGCTTTGAAAAAGAAGCAGCAATCCAGAAAGGAGTGAGGCAAGGCTGCAGTTTGTCCCCTCTCCTTTTCAATGTTTACATAGAACAGGCAGTAAAGGAAATCAAAGAGAAATTTGGAAAGGGAATCACAGTCCAAGGAGAGGAAATCAAAACCTTGAGATTTGCCGATGATATTGTTATTTTATCTGAGACTGCAGAAGATCTCGAGAAGTTGCTGAATGGTATGGATGAAGTCTTAGGTAAGGAGTACAAGATGAAAATAAATAAGTCCAAAACAAAAGTAATGGAGTGCAGTCGAACGAAGGCAGGTGATGTAGGGAATATTAGATTAGGAAACGAAGTCTTAAAGGAAGTAGATGAATATTGTTACTTGGGTAGTAAAATAACCAACGATGGCAGAAGTAAGGAGGACATAAAATGCAGACTAGCACAAGCAAGGAAGAGCTTTCTTAAGAAAAGAAATTTGCTCACTTCAAACATTGATATCGGAATTAGAAAGATGTTTGTGAAGACTTTTGTGTGGAGCGTGGCATTGTATGGAAGTGAAACATGGACGATAACTAGCTCAGAAAGAAAGAGAATAGAAGCTTTTGAAATATGGTGTTACAGAAGAATGCTGAAGGTGAGATGGATAGATCGAATCACGAATGAAGAGATACTGAATCGAATTGGTGAGAGGAGATCGATTTGGCTAAATTTGATGAGAAGAAGAGATAGAATGATAGGACACATCTTAAGACACCCAGGACTTGTTCAGTTGGTTTTTGAAGGAAGTGTAGGTGGCAAGAACGGTAGGGGTAGACCAAGGTATGAATATGACAAACAGATTAGAGCAGATGTAGGATGCAATAGCTACGTAGAAATGAAAAGGTTAGCACAGGATAGGGTAGCATGGAGAGCTGCATCAAACCAGTCCATGGACTGATGACTCAAACAACAACAACTAACAGCTGCCCGTGGCTTTGCCTGCATTTATTAATTCAACTGTGTTAGATGTTTCTAGACCGTTTAATTAAATGCAAAAGAAAACTATATTAACATACATCGTTTTCACTTTTAATATTGGTCGTTTTATATTATTTTAATATTTCACCCCCTTCCCACCCCTATCTACCTTTGCCTGTATGGGTGCCTTACCAGTTTTCTTTCCCAAACCATAAGTCATGAGTATCATGTTTGGTTGAGAGCTATGTTGGAACATGCACACATACATCCATGATCCTTGTCATTTTGGACATTCCTTTAACCCCTTCTAACCCTCGTTCTGATATGAACTTTGGCTCAAACAGCATCCACAGTGTCATGGTTCATCTCAGCTATCCTAAAGACTATGAACTCGCCATTAATATTGGTCATTTTTGGATTTTTACATTTCTAGAGGTTTCTTGCCTCTACAGTAATTTTTCCGGATAGTAATCTATATGAGTATCTAGTATGGTTGAGAGCTATGCTGAAACAGACATTCACCCATAATCTGTCATTTTCGACATCATCTTTTGTGACATTCCACTATTCCAGAAGTGAAATTCAGTCGAGTTGGAGTAAACATGATTAGCCACAACAAAATTAAACATAGTGAATAACTTTATAGAATATCACAGAAGCTCAGGTTAACAAAATGTCAAAATACATATAATCATTATGGCAGTGAAAAAGACAAAACAGGGATTCGAATTGCTAAAATACCAACACTGCACAAAAACACAAATAACTGTCTAGCTTAGTGAGTAGATGTATCACAATTAGGAAGCAATTTGGAATGTAAAAATATATCAAGAAAAGAAGGCAATTTGAGAAAAGAAGATATCACCAGCGATAAAACGATATAATACCTAGCATATCAGAATATCATAAAGCACGTTATTTTCATTTAAAACCCATGACAAGATTTGGAGACTAGCCATATTAAAGATAAGAAGATAGTATTAACCAGAGAAGCAAATGATCGAGATATCGCGATATTATCATTAGAAAATTGATTAAGTAAATCCATATAACATATATATATATATTGTGATGTATATACAGATATCTTGGAGGTCTGATAGATATTAGAGATCACACAAGGAAACATTTTTATAGTATGTTAGAAGGCTTTGATATGATTAACATGCAACAGCTGATTTCACAATTATATTTTGTCTTTATATTTGAGCAAGACAAGATGACGATGGCTTTCTAAAAGATGGGAGGCAGGCTACCTGGATAAACCCAAGCTAAACCGAGCTGGACCAACATTGCATATGACATCTACATAGTCAGCCATGCAGCACGACAATCGCCCTCGACAGCAGAGCATGAACAAGCCATAAAATCATTCCAGAAGTGAAGGAAAAGAGATAAGTTTCTTAAATAGAAGTATGTAGATTGGTAGAGGTTATGAGTTGATCAGCTGCAGCTAGAATTTTGAACTTGTGTCTTTTTAGTCTTCAAAATAACTAATTTATGTCAGATTCTCATGAGTGATTGCATTATTATATCGATATAAAGAGAATATGGTCGACCATATGATATCAAACATCCCTGATGCATATGTTATAACGCAAAAAATAGGATGAGAAAGGCGATACCACCCAGTAGTAGGAAAATGGCCAGCTCATAAATTAACAAACAGGAATTGTCAAAGGTTAATTGAACTTTGTACAGACCTTGGATTTATTTTGGAAACTACCAGATTTAAGAGGCAACCACACAAATTAATGACCTGGAAATGTCCTAACATAAAATTGGGGGAATTCCAAATTGATCATGTTGCAATGGATAAAAATTATTATAAGAAAATTTATAATGTCAGAATTCTCCGTGGAATAGACATTGATTCAGATCATTATACATCTGAAATAAAAATCAAGTTGACACCAAAGAGAAAACATAAGCCTGCCCAATACAATAGGAAGAGAAATTATGACCCCACTTATTTAATGAATAATTAAGTATACTTGGAGAGATCTAAAACACAACTAAGTGATGACTTAGAGGTGTTAATTAATAAATTGAAATCAGGAGCTGAAGAACTTGCTCCCATTAAAAGGAGGAAGAAACATGTCTGGTGGAACAAGGAGTGTGATAAGGCAATTCAAACAAGGCAGAAAGCATGGTTAAATGATCAAAGAAAATCTGACAAATCCAGAGCAGAACTAACTAATGCTAGAAGACAAGCAGCTAAAGAAATTTGAAGAATTAAAAGGAATCATCAGAATGAAATGCTCAGTACAATAGATGAATCATTCAAGAAACATAAAACGAGGGATTATTACAAGACGTTTAAACAGTATCAATCTAAGTATACTCCACCAACACTTATGCTGAGAAATGAAAATGGGAAAATGGCACATAACTAAGACAATGCAAATATCTTGGCAGTCTACTTCAAAAAATTACTCAACTGCAAAGACCAAAGAGAATATCTGGAGTCTGACCCCACACAAAAAAAAAACCATCACTAGAAAAGGTTACACCACCAACATATGAGGAAGTGATCAAAGCCATTAACTTGCTCAAGAACTATAAAGCAGCAGGAGAAAATCAGTTGGTTGCAGAATAATGGAAGAATGCCAATTATCAAACTCTCTGAAACTTGTATAAATGTATTATTGATGTAGGTGATAGGTCAGATCCCAATAATTATAGAGGGCTATCTCTTGTTGAATTCACATATAACATCTTTTCTAAAATTATTTACTTAAGAATACAGGAACAACTGGACCACGAACTTGGAGAGTACCAAGGAGGATTTCAGCCGGGCAGAAGTTGTCCAGATCAAATCAGTTTTAAGTGCATTATGAAGTATCAAAGAGCTCGAAGTAAGAATCTAGTCATCACTTTTGTTGACTTATTTTGTTGACAGTATTTATTGGGAGCCGTTACTGAATACCCTTCAAGAATTTGGTGTTCACAGAAAACTGATCAACCTTATTGGAATCACTCAAGAATACTAAAGCAAAAGTTAAATTTAGAGGAAAATTGTTAGAGGCATTTACAATCAAAACTGGACTTCGGCAGGGGGATGGTCTCTCACCTATTTTGTTTAATAGTGTACTGGAGAAGGTCATGCAAGAATGGAGAAAGAAATGCCAACCAAACATCAAAATTGGTAGAAATATAAAACTAAACTGCTTAACATTTGCAGACGATCTTGCACTACTGGCAAATAATGTGGAAGAGGCTAAAGTCCAAATTGAACAAGTAGAAAACATTGCAGCAAAAGTGGGATTACAAATTTCATTTGAAAAGACATTATGCTAACCTTTGAGGTGTCATTCAACTAAACGATGAAAAAATTAAGGTTGTAAAAATGTTCAAGTATCTTGGGGAAATTATAACTTGAAACCTAAATGAGAAAGCCTCAATAGAATACAGAACAACAAAACAGACAAGCACAACAAGTCACATGGTCAATACATAAGAAGAAATCTCTCTCGATAAACACCAAATTCAAACATTATGGTTCAGAAGTTAAACCTGAAGCAACTTCCGCAAGTGAAACTCTAAGTTGAATACCAAAGCAACAACAGATAAAATCCAAAAAATAGAAGTATCATCTGGACAATCATCAATTAAAAACATCAAGTAAATGGACAATGGAAACTGCTGCCTAATGAAATAGTCTATCGGGAAAATGAATCAATTGTGGATACAATGTGAAAAAAGAGAATTGCCTTTTCCAGCCACATAGTAAGACTACCAGAGACCAGACTACTGAAACAATTATTCAATTTCTTTTGGAAAAGTAAAACCAAGAACAACTGGTTTGTTGAGGTCCAGAATGATTTAGAAGAGCTGAATATAACAATGAAACAAATTGCAGAGAGAAAGGAGAAGATTATTCTGAGAAGTAGAGATACAAGGCTGAAATTAAAAACAGTCAAACGAAAACAGTACACCATTAATGATGAAGAGAGGGCGGCCAGGTCAGAAAAAATGAAGTTCCGGGAAGAAAAGAGGAAGTTGAGGAAACATTACAACTAATATTGTGAAGATTATAGTATATATGGATTGATTTAAGTGCTCCAATGTGGGTGTAAACTATGTAAATAAATAATAAAGGGAATAGGTAGTCTTCGTAAAGAAATGTAACGAAACTCCAGTAAGAAAACGGGATATTCTATCCAAATGATATGCCATAGCAGACGTGAAGTCCTTACAAGTAGAATACTTTATGATGTTAAGAATCCAAGTGATATGTTAATATCTATGTAGGTCACATGTAGATGAGACATATAGGTGTTACATTGTCTTAATAAGTTAGGGTAACATGAGATTATGGGAAAATTCCTCCCATTTTTCAATCTTTCTTTCCAGTGATAGATTTCGTACTTCTTGGGCTAGCTTCACGTATTCCGGCCGGTCAGTTGAGTCCCTAAATATTTGCCATCTTTACCTATAAGCATTTCTAATATGGATCAAATCCTTGAGGAGATCCGGCTGATGTCGTCTTGGGTGCCTTGGTTGTACTGAACCCGCACCCGGACTGCATTCGTAGTCATTACCTGGCCAAGACCCATTTCCAGCATGGTCCGCACATTTTGACAACGGTCCAGAACATTATTATTATTATTATTATTATTATTATTATTATTATTGATGTTCTGGACCCCACATCAAGATGCAAGACAGCTATTTGGCAGTAAATTACATCTGCTGCCATTGTCATTGTTGACAATGTGACCAGCACCATTGTTGCACGAAGGCAAGTGCGCCAGATTTCTGGCGATATGAATGATATACTTCCGTGCATTATTGACCTTATTATGGAGGTGAACAATTGCACGGTCAATTTCATTCCTATCGTTTATTTCAAATGCGTTTAATTTTTTATTTATATGCCAGCAGAATCTACTAAGTTCTCCAAAAGAAAAGATGGCTCTTATAAACGAACCCAGGAAAGATTAAGAATTATCAGTATATGGTCAGAGTCATGTATATTATGAACAGTAAAATCAATTGGTCTCACCTCTTTTTTTCACCCCACTGCCTTTAAGTTGATTCCCCCCCACCCACCAAAAAAGAAGGCATGTTTCTTCATGTTTAAAGGAGATTCCAAATACCATTGTTCATGTCTGTTACCTTCAGTTTTGAGATATAAGTATCCCCATAAAAAGAATTCACTTTCTCTTCCTTTCACACTCTCCCTCTTAAGTGAGTTTTCCAGAAAAAATACTTGTTTCTTTAATAGTCAACAATCTTCTAAATACCAATTATCATGACTAACATCTTCAGTTTTTGAGATATGTGTCCTCATAAAAGGAATTCAACTCCTTTTCAGCCCCATCCCCCAACATTATTTTCCCACAAAAATGCATTTTTCTTTGTTTTTAAAGGAGATCCAAATGCCAATTTTCATGTCTGAAACAACTTTAGCTTTTATTAGATGCAAGTATCCTTATACAATTAATTCAATTAATTTTTCAATTCTTTCACAACCCCTCATTGGATTTTCCGAAATCAAAGGAATACATGTTTCTTTACTTTTAAAGCATACTCCAAATACCTATTTTCACATCTGCAACATCTTTTGTTTTTGAGATAATAGTATTTTATTACAAATAATTCAACTAATTTTCCAGTCAACCCCCCTCCCCTTTAAGTGGATTTCCAAAAACAAAAAAAACGTATTTCTTTATTATTACTAGCAAATGTACCCGTGCTTCGCTACGGTGCTCTACATTGTATACGGATACCGAAGTAAATTAGTGCACATTAAGTGAATAAGATTTTTAAATTGGGTTTGTCTTGGCTTTATCCGAGAATCAGTATTGTGAAATCCACAGACGTTGTTTCCAATGAAAGTGTGATTTGCGGAATTGCGATGATAACGGCAAGTCCACTTGTTTACTGCAATTCACAACGAAGAAAGTAATTTTCATATAATGGCAGACCCCATTGCCTAGTGCGCGGCCAAAATTGATTTGGGGAGGTTTCATTACAATGGCAGACCCCAATTCCTACTTTCAGATAGATTACAGTTGAGGAACTTTTATTATATTTGCAAGGACCTTCCTTACTGCCAGTCAAAAGTGAGTTGCGTTCTTATCTTTATAATGGCAGACGCATTTTCTAATGCCAGTCAGCTTCCTGCCAGTCACACCGAGTTGGTGAGATTCCATTATAATAGCAGGCCACTATGCCTATCGTTACTAAGATTTTAGATGGGTCAATTTGTTTATAATGAGAGACACGCTCCCTCGAGTTCTGCTAGTCGAATCGAGAAGGGAATTATGCATTAAAATAGTGCACAACCCCATTCTTATTGCCTGTCAAAGTCGATGTGGGGAGGACTGAAAACAATAGCAGAAGGCCTCCTTCAGACATTCACTATCGATTTGCAATGTATTTAATACCAATGGCAGACAAACCCTTTCTAGATTGCTACAAATCGACGTCAATGAAAGAATATAGTCGTCATACGGAAGTATAAGGATGTTAACCATCATTTACAGAATAACTGCTGCTAAACGGTACATCAAATCGAAAAACGGATTGTACGATAAGACGCACTTTCTGGTCATATCTTGGGGTCACCAGCTTCTCCCGTACCAAGTTTCAAATTTCTGAGATTTCTGGAAGTGCCTCATTAATTCACGTCTTTTTTCATTTTTAAATATTTATATGTACATCACTCCAGCCAGACTTGCTTTTATATATATATAGATGACGGATAAGTATGAGATTCATATCTCCTAAATGGTTCATGATATTAAGAAACGGTTTGCGCCTCATGTATCGCTCTACATGTTTGTTTCCGCACTATTTCATCGTATCTCCCATATTAAGTGGGTGAATTGAGTTCAAAATTTGAATAGGGTGAAATTTAGGTTCATTTTTAACATTTTTACATTACTTTTTGCCTACTTATGTATAAGCTAGAATCATGAAATTTGGTCCACATATGGCCCTTAATCGTGCCAATGTGCCCACCCAACGTAATGATCCTATCATTCTTATAAGTGTGTCAAACAATGAAGTCTTAAGTGCGGCCAGTATCCAGTATTCGGGAGATAGTAGGTTCGAACCCCACTGTCGGCAGCCCTGAAAATGGTTTTCCGTGGTTTCCCATTTTCACACCACGCAAATGCTGGGGCTGTACCTTAATTAAGGCCACGGCCGCTTCCTTCCCACTCCTAGCCCTTCCCTGTCCCATCGTCGCCATAAGACCTATCTGTGTCGGTGCGACGTAAAGCAACTAGCAAAAAAAAAAAACAATGAAGTATACTTGTAAAAATCACCAAATTTACGAACAATCCAGAAATACGGCCAAATTTAACGTATAAGGGAGAGAGATACGACAAAATGTCACAGGACCAAAGTTGTATATCACTCCGAATTGAACAGACATCGTGCCATCCGTTTTGTGATACGACTTACCGTTTAGCCAAAAAATAGCTCAAAAGGAATGTCTGCACACTCATTAAAATAGCCTCCATATTTCGATATCTTTGGGGGTAAAAAGTGAAAAATTTGATCATCTTGGAATTTTCCCGTCGGTTAGGGACCAAAAGCTATAATTTCACCAAATTTCAATTGTCTACCTGGTCTGGCAGGTTGTGCTGCCATCTTGATTTGGGGATGGGGGATAAAACTGAGGAAATTCCCAAAAAATTTTAAGCCCACGAAACCTATAGGTTATCGTTTTGGATATACTATACCACTGTGTTCTTATGCTTAGCCCAAAATTTGAGCCCACCCCCCAGCGTGCCCCCTTCAGGGAATTTTGAGAATTTCCGATTTTTCTAGGGATCCTGGGGTCATCAGTTTCTCCCGTACCAAGTTTCAAATTTCTGAGATTTCTGGAAGTGCCTCATTAATTCACGTATTTTTTCATTTTTAAATATTTATATATACATCGCTCCAGTTCGACTTGCTTTTATATATATAGATTATTATTATTATTATTATATTATTATTATTATTATTATTATTATTATTATTATTGAAGAAGGTTCTAAATACCAATTTTTACATCTGTAACATCTTCAGTTTGAGATATCAGTATCCTAATAAAAACAATTCAACCCCATTTTCAGTTATTTTTTACCCCCCAACCAAGTGGTTTTTCCAAAAGCAAAAAGTATGTGTTAATTTTTTGAGATATACTGTACACATGCTCATTTTAAAATTTCATCCACTTTTTAGTTCCCCTTAAGTGGAGCTCTGAAAAAAAAAACAAAAAAAAAAAAAACTTATGTTTCTTTACTTTTACAGGAGATTCCAAATACCAATTTTTACGTCTAACATTTTACGTTTCCGAGATATACTGTACATATAGTCTTTCTAAAAATTCATCCCATTTGTCACTCCTGTTTAACCCCTATTAATTGGATTTTCCAAAAGAAAAAAAATACACGTTTTCTCAGATGTTTTTCATTTATTTTTTTTAAATATATAACAAGAAACTTCGAATTACTCTCTCAAACTCAAAAGACGCTTACAGACACGAAGTGCGCCTGCGCTATGATTTGAGTTATTGATAGGTGATTTGCTGTTTCTACATTGGTTGTTCCCCTCCTGTTCCTTCCCCTACCCTTCTCAAGCGTAGTCTTGGTGGCTGGTTGTGTCCAGCGTTTGTGTCTCAATTATTTGTCGCTCAATCTGAGCGTCTACTAGGGGGTTCCTTTGGAACCCGAGGCTGCTGGGCTGCGAACATCGGAGCGCAAGTCATGAGTGAATGATGCACATGTATGTTGAATGAAAGGTTAATGCTTGTGGCAGTGAATGGGTGTATAATTTGGTAAGAGTTGTGCTTCTGTGTGTGCTGTGCTGTGTGGGTGTGCTGGGTTCGTAGCCCAGGGACTACATAATATGTATTTCTTTAATGTTACATGCTAGTAATACTTTTATTTCTTTTATATTACCTGTGGGTAATAGACCTGTTTTCTGTTGAATGTACAAGGCCAATAGAAGTTTATTTGTTTACTATTGATAGGGTGCTTCAGTTATGATATTATAAATATTTTGTTACCTTTGAATAAATGACGGATGAATTTACGGATGGAGAACTCCCTAACCTCGGTCCACCTTGCTTCCCCTCTGGGTCTGTTCCTTCTTCCTCCTTCTCAGTTTATTTTTAAAGGAGATTCTAAACGCCAATTTTTACATCTGTAAACTTTTAATGTTTTGAGATATAGATACACTCATTTTAAAAATTCACCCCCCTTTTCACCCCCTTAGTGACAGAATATCCAAAAATTCTCCCTTAGCAAGCACCTTCATTGTAATATAAACGTATCCTCAAAATTTGATTTCCTTATGTCCAGTAGTTTTGGCTCGGCAATGGTGAATGTGTCAGGCAGTCAGTCAGTCAGTCAGTCAGTCAGTCGGGACATGTTCTTTTATATATATAGATAAGATTGCTTGTGCATCAAGAGAGGTTAATATGTGATGAGTTTAGAGTAATAAGAAGCGATATTATTTGAAATGAGTGATGAAGAAGGTGTAATGCTGTTATATGACAGAAATGAAAAATGAATTGGAGATATGTGCTACGATGAAATAAGAGACGGAAATAGAATATTTGAAGTGAATTGAACCCCAAGGTCGAAAGTTTGACCTTGCCATGATGGTACACTTTTTCCTTTCCTTTTTTTAACATTTCACTTATATTGATTACATTTTACTATTTCAAACTCTCATCCCTCTACACGAAAGACACGCTCCAGATACCTGAGGTACATTGGAGTTAAACGGGTATATTCCTATCGTGTGTGTCCAGCCGAGCCTAATACTGAATTAACACTTTCTACACTGCTCACGTAAGTTGTGCTTGGTATGAGGATATTGGAGTTCTTTTGCTATATTCAGGTTTTTATTGAAAGATTTTGAAATTAATTGCTACCATGAAGGAACACTGCCTGGGTACAACAGCGAAGTACTGTAGATCATCTTGTTGCTGGAAACAGAACTGTGGTTGTTGCAAAGCTAAGAAAATGTTCAATCTGTTTGCCACCTGTGGGCATGTTCCTTGAACGGACTTCCGACTAGGGAAGTTTGAGTTTTCACAATCAGGAAAATCTGCTTACTAGACAAAAACCCACAACTCCACAAAGGAGTTGACTGACAGCCGTCAACATATGAAATGACATTCCACTTGCTACTGAAGACTTAAGACAGTGGAGCATGCGGATATTTGGTAAAATATCCGTCAGTAATTATGGGTGGATTAAGCTTAGATCCCACCATTTGCTTTGAAAGAAGCTTGAATCAGGCTCAGGATGTGGACATAGAAAAGCCGGCTATTTTTGTACTGTGCTTGCCTTATCCGTCATCAAAGTACGAAATATCTTGATCGGTGGATTGTTAGAGGCTTGCTATTTAGAGCAAGAGGCACCCTCCCTAGTCAGACATCAACCTTGCTATAAAATTTGGAAGTCTCATTCTGCAAAGTACAAAATATAGAAACACATTCCTAGGAACTTTCTACAAATAATTCATTTCCATCTAAGTTATACCCAAGAACGTAATTCCACCCCAGTAGAAAAAAGAAAGAAAACAGCATTAACAATTATAAATTTCCATGTTTTGATATTTTTAATTTCTATTGAAATTGTAACCTTGACTGTATTCCAGGTCTGAATTGTCAATCTCACTGGAGGGCAGATTATATATTTTTAAATATCTCTCTCTCTCTCTCTCTCTCTCTCTCTCTCTCTCTCTCTCTCTCTCTCTCTCATATATATATATCCCCCATCCCCTCACTAAGCATTATAAGCAGCCTGGTTCATTTAAATTGTGGAGTATATTGTGTTACTAAAACATCAGGGATTGTTTTTTAGTTTTCAAGACTGAGTAAGTTCATTGTATCACATTGTTTTATATGTGGTTAATTTGTTGTTCTTTTCTCTTAATACTTCAGGTTAAAATTAACCAAGTTCTATTGTAGTACCAAATAAAAACTTATAAAAATGTCTTCTTTAATACCTGTTGGAACAACTTCTGCAACGTCTTTTCCCTTTCTTGCTCTGGATTTTGTGGACGCCTTGCTGCAAATTCCTGAACCAAAAATGATGATTTTGATAAAGGAGACCTTATTTTCTGAAATGAGACCAAAAATATATTAGATAAATATATTAGATGATAGCTCTATAAAAATGTACTCAATACACCAGCAATATGAAGTACCGGGTATCAACTTGTAAGCAGTGTCCCACTCACTACCAAAAGCAGCATTTTAAAAATTTGTTTTTTATTCGTATCATTAGCTTCATACATAAAAATTAGAATGACAAAATAAAAAATACACTGAAACCTTGATATCTGAATCACACTGGGAGTTAAATTTTATTTAGAGTTAGCTAAATTTCGAGATAAAAGAACACCATTTTTGAGTATCATATGTATCTACGGGCTTATACTGAATACATTATTTTTAAAAGTATTTAAGAATAAGCAAACAAACAATTTTACGGCATTACTTTAATTATAACCCTTATTATGGTAACTTTTTAGAAGACAGGATGCAGAACATACAGTGGTGAAACAAGAAACATACCTCCGTTAACACCTTTGGAAAAAATCCGATAGTCTCTTCCGTTTGTTACTGTTAACCTTTCCCCCCTTTATGTTGAAACTTCTTGTCAATACCATGTAGCCGAAATTCATAAACGGAGCTTGCCATCCGCAACTTTGGGGATTGCTTTCGTTTGTGACAAGTAATTAATTCACACCTGAGAAACAGTGAGGCTTAGACGATTTTCCGATCATTAGGAGTTTTAGGTTTTCTGTACCCATCAAATTAGCTCCCTGCACTTGTTAAACTGTTCCTCACAAACCATAAATGCCATATTGCAAAGTTAATGTTGTACAAAATTCGAGTCAGAGTATTTTTTGCTTCAAGAGAGGAAACGTTTGCTTCGAGAAATCGATATATTCGTGTAACCAAATTTTGAGTAATAGAGAAATAAATGCACATGAATAACAGGCCAAACGGCCAGGAAATGTAAGTTACTTCGAGATACTGAAAATTCGAGTAATGGAGGTTTGAGATATCGAGGTTCGACTGTAGTTACGATGCATCAGCCCAAAGGTTGGCGACATCTGTGACGTTGAGGCTGGCAAGTTCTACATCAAGTACTGGTATGGATACAAGGGACAGTTTAATAGGTGCCAAGCCACGCATTTGGCACAGTTGCTCAAAGTGTGTCCTCTTCACAGAAAACCCACTTCTCTTGAATCTCCCAATTCCTACTTTAACCTATTTGTTGACTTCCCTCTAGTCAAATATTACATTTCTTTAAGTTTCACTTGCTTCAGGTGGTCTGCAAATTTAAAATTCCATGGTTCAACTCTCGTTTTTCTCTGATCTGCAGCTAAAAGAGTTGATGGGTGCATGTAACTGGTCCCGAACTTAAGCAGTTGGACTAGACAAAAGAGTGACCTGATTTGTTGGCTATATTTGTAGAAAATAGAACTCATAGAATTAGAGCAGGCGAAACTTTATCTGTCCCTGTAATAATTAAGAGGGCAATTCCTAAAGGCAGTATTATTGGACCTTAATGTTTTCATATATATCTATCAATGATATGAGTAAAGAAGTGGAATCAAAGATAAGGCTTTTTGCAGATGTTATTCTGTACAGAGTAATAAGTTACAAGATTGCGAGCAACTGCAAAATGACCTTGATAATCTTGTGAGATGGACAGAAGGCAATGGTATGATGATAAACGGGGTTAAAAGTCAAGTTGCGAGTTTCACAAAAAGGAAAAGTCCTGCATTGATGATGAGAAAGTTCCTTTTGGGGATTATTGTAAGTACCTAGGTGTTAATATAAGGAAAGATCTTCATTGTGGTCATTTATTCATCACATAAATATGATTGTACATAAAGGGTACAGATCTCTGCACATGGTTATGAGGGTATTTAGGGGTTGTAGTAAGGATGTAAAGGATAGGGCATGTAAGTCTCTGGTGAGACCCCAACTCGAGTATGGTTCCTGTGTATGGAACCCTCACCAGGGTGACTTGATCCAAAAACTGGAAAAATTCCAAAGGAAAGCAGCTCAGTTTGTTCTGGATGATTTCCGACAAAAGAGTAGCGCTACAAAAATCTTTCAAAGTTTGGGCTGGGAAGACTTGGGAGAAAGACGAGCTGCTCGACGAAGTGGTATGTTATAATGGTCATAAATAAAAAATAAGATAAACTACCTTTCCAATACTTATCAATCCTTATATTTAGGATACAATCATTACTACTGGTGTTATAATGTTCTCATTAGTGACAATCATTAACCGTATAATTAGTGTATAAGCTTCTAACATTTTCACATAATTAAGATAATAACCTACATTCATTTTGACGGAGGTTAAAATATATCAAATTACATAAGCTGATAATAAAGAAAAGAGCCTCCGTGACCCAGGCGGCATTGCGTCGGCCTCTCACCGCTGGATACCGTGGTTCAAATTCTGGTCACTCCACGTGAGATTTGTGCTGGATAAAGCTGAGGCAGGACAGGTTTCTCTCCGAGTACTCCGGTATTCAGTCATCTTTCATTCGAACAACACACTCCAATATCATTTCATTTCATTAATCATTCATTAATCATTGCCCTAGAGGAGTGTGACAGACTTCAGCAGCTGCCACATTTCCTAGCCTCTCTGCTAGAAGCCATTCCTGACCTGGTAGAATGACTGGCAACAGGCTGTGGATTTTCATTTTTCATTCATGATTCAATCACTAACAAACTGTTTTCCAATACTTTTAAAAATCATCTTTAGTTTTCGTTGAATGAAGTATGAGGTAAAATTAAAATAGTCTCAAGCTAAATCTCATTCTACTGCATAGAAAATGAGAGTCAGGTATGAAAAATCACTTAATAGTTAGTTGACAAGTGGAATAAATCACATCACAGAATTAATCACGTCTAAAACTGCATGTGTGTGTACAGGCAAGTATCCAAATTTCCTTTAATAATAAGTTAAAGCCAAAATAGGTGTCCGAGTTCCTACAAGAAAAAATTGAGCTGCTTTTCTTCGGAATTTTTCCAAGTTTTTGAATCAAGTAATCCTGCTAAGGGTCCCATACACTGGAACTATATTCTAGTTGGGGTCTTACCAGAGACTTACATGCCCTATCCTTTATATCCTTACTACAACCCCTAAATACCCTCAACCATGTGCAAAGATCTAGCAAAGAAGTCAGCTAAGGATAACATGATGGCAAGCATAATTGGCAGTCATACAAATTTTAGTGGAAAATGAAAGGGTATGTATAGGTACTTTAACTCAGAAACACGTTCCAAGAAGGACATTCCAGGGATCATTACTAAACAAAGGGAGTGTGTATATGGGGAACTTCAAAAGGTAGAAGTATTCAGTCAGCAGTATGTAAAGAATGTTGGTTACAAGGATAATGTCCAGAGAGAGGAGATGATTAATGCTAAAGAAGTATTAAAATTTGCATATGATAACAATGACATTTACAATAAGATACAAAAGTTGAAGAGTAAAAAAGCAGCTGGAATTGCTAAGATTTCTGGGGATATACTAAAGACAATGGGTTGGAATATAGTACCATATCTGAAGTACTTATTTGATTATTGTTTGCATGAAGGAACTATATCAAATGAATTGAGAGTTGTTATAGTAGCCCCTGAGTACAAAGGAAAGGATGATAGACAAAGGTGAAAATTACAGGCCAGCGAGTTTGACATGCATTGCATGTAAGTTTTGGGAAAGAATTCTTTTTGATTATATTAGACATATTTGCAAAATTAATAACTGGTTCAATAGAAGGCAGTTCGGGTTTAGGAAAGATTATTCCACTGAAGTTCAACTTTCAGGATTCCAGCAAAATATAGCAGATATCTCTGATTCAGAAGGTCAAATGGAATGTATCGCAATTGGCCTATCTAAGGCATTTGATAGGGTGGATCATGGGAGAATACTTGCAAAAATGAGTGCAATTCGACTAGACAAAAGAGTGACTGAATGGGCTGCTATATTTCTAGAAAATAGATCTCAGAGAATTAGAGTAGGCAAAACTGTATCTGTCCCTGTAATAATTAAGAAGAGAATTCCTGAAGGCAGTGTTATTGGACCTTTGTTTTCTTACATATATATATAAAAGATATGAGGAAAGTAGTGGAATCAGAGAAGGCTTTTTGTGGATGATGTTATTCTGTATAAAATAATAAAAATGTTACAAGATTGTGAGCAACTGAAAAATGACCTCTTATAGTGTGGTGAGATGGACAGCAGGCAATGGTATAGTCATCATCATCATCATCATCATCATCATCATCATCATCATCATCGGCACAACAGCCCTTTGTGGGCCTTTGCCTTCTGAAGTAGTTTTTCCCATTCTTTCCTGTAAGTGCATAGCTCCTCCAATTCTTGATTCCAATTATCTTTATATCCCCCATCACCCCTTCTTCCCACCTTAACTTTGGTCTGCCAACTTTTCTGGTTCCTTCTGGTACTGCATTAAATATCTTCTTTACCATTCTGTCATTAGAACGCAGCACATGTCCTGCCCACTCCAACCTTCTGATCTTTTTACAGTTAACAATGTTTGGTTCGTTATATAAATGACACAATTCATGATTATATCTTCTTCCCCACACACCATTTTCTTCCACTGGTCCAAAAATTTGCCTCAAAATCCTTCTTTCAAATATACTGAGCTGTCTCATCAGATTTTGAGAGTGTCCAGGTTTCAGCACCATATGTTAATACAGGCTTTACTAAAACTTTATACATCAGGACTTTAGTTTTCCTGAACAGCAGCTTAGACTTCAGATGTTTTCTGAGGCCATGATAGCACTTATTAGCAGACAGTACACATTTTTGGATTTCAGAACTAACATTGTTCTTGGAATTAACTTCTGATCCAAGGTAGGTAAAGCTACGCACAACATGAAACTTATACGAGCCAATTTCTATGAATGTAGATCCAATAGGGTAGTCTTTCTTGGTTATGGGCATGTACTTAGTTTTTCCCTTCATTAATCTGCAATCTTTCTTGCTGCTTTTTCGAGGCTTGTGAAAGCTTCTTTCAATGCTCTTGGTGTTCTTGCGATTAAATCAATATCATCTGCATATGCCAAAATTCGAACTGATTTATATAAGATGGTTCCCCTTATGTTGATACTTGCGTCTCTAACAACTTTCTCAGAAGCTATATTGACCAAAAGGCATGATAATGAATCTCCTTGGCTAACTCCGTTCTTTGTCATTACAGCACTTGATAACATATTCTGGATCTTAATTTGATTCCGAGTGTTTTCCATGGTAGCTTTCACAAGAGCAATCACTTTCTTAGGGATCTTGAACTCTTCCATTGCTACATAGAGATTACTTCTATCAATGCTGTCATAGACTGATCTGAAGTCAATGAAGAGATGGTATGTATCAATTCCAAATTCTTTACATTTTTCAAGTATCTGGCGAATTGTGAAGATCTGATCAATAGTAGATCTTCCTTGGCAAAATCCGCATTGATAGTCGCCAACCACACTTTCCACGTAAGGTACCAATCTGCTAAAGAGAATATTGGAACATATTTTATAAGCAATGGGTAATAAGTAAATACCTCTATAGTTAGAACACATCATGATATCACCTTTCTTATGTATCGGGCAGATGATACCTACATTCCATTCATCAGGGATTGTTTCAGCTACCCATATCTTGCCTACTAGTTTGTGAAAGTGTTTAACAAATTCTCTGCCAGCATTTTTCACAAGCTCTGATTGTATTAAATCCATTCCCGGGGTTTAGTTATTCTTTAACTTCTTAATGCCAAGCTCAACTTCCTCAGTAGTAGGTATCGGTACTTCTATGTCTGATTTTGTTGTATGTACAGAAGGTAAGGTTACTAGGTTATCACCTGGACTTTCATTCAACAGTTCATCAAAATATTGGGCCCATCTTTCTAGTATTGCTTCCTCACTGCCCAGTATTATACCATCTTTATCTCTACACAAACTTGTTCTAGGCTGGAAATCCTTACGACTTTTATTTAACTTCTGATAGAAAGCTCTCACATCATTCCTCCCTTTCAACCATTCTGTTTCTTCTAATCCTTTCCTCTAATACTGTCTTTTTCTTCTTTTGTCATCCCTTTTCTTCTCTTCTGGAAGTTCTATACTCTTCCACAGCTTTTTGGGTGATTCCTCTGTTGCATTCTCTTGTATGCTTCACTTTTTAAGGTTGTTGCTTGTGCACACTCTTCACCAAACCAATTGTTGTGCCAGACTCTCTCTCCCCTTCCTAAAACTTAATTTACAGTTTTTAATAGTGCATCTTTAAGATTATTCCAGATTTCATCAATACTCTCACTATTAGTTAAATCGGTCAGGGCCTCATTAAGCAAGCTAGCATATCTGAGAGCAGTTTCGGGCTCCTTCAGCCGAGCACTATTGAACTTTCTTGCATTGGTTCCATGTACCTTTCTTGCATTAGATATTCAGCTTCTAATAGTTGCTACCACAAGGTAGTGGTCAGAATCAATATTGCCCCCCCCCTATAACTTCTAACATCCGTCAAGTTAGAGAAGTGTCTTGCATCTATGGTATAGTGATAAACGGGGTTAAAAATCAGGTTGTGAGTTTCACAAATAAGAAAAGTCCTCTCAGTTTTAATTACTGCGTTGATGGGGTGAAAGTTCCTTATGGAGATACTGGAAGTACCTAGGTGTTAACATAAGGAAAGATCTTCATTGGGGTAATCACATAAATGGGATTGTAAATAAAGGGTACCGATCTCTGCACATGGTTATGAGGGTGTTCAGGGGTTGTAGTAAGGATGTAAATGAGAGTGCATATAAGTCTCTGGTAAGACCCCAACTAGAGTATGGTTCCAGTGTATGAGACCCTCACCAGGATTACCTGATTCAAGAACTGGAAAAAATCCAAAGAAAAGCAACTCGATTTGTTCTGGGTGATTTCCGACAAAAGAGTAGCGTTACAAAAATGTTGCAATGTGTGGGTTGGGAAGAATTGAGAGAAAGAAGAAGAGCTGCTCGACTAAGTGGTATGTGTGGTACAATTCCTATAGTTTTGCCAATTGCCACCTTTTCAATACAATAAAAATATGTTACAAACTTACATATACTTCATTCAAGAACTGGAGAAAATCCAAAGAAAAGCAACTTTTGAAAAGCAACTATTTGTTCTGGATGATTTC
Organism: Anabrus simplex; assembly: GCF_040414725.1. Classification (NCBI taxonomy): domain Eukaryota; kingdom Metazoa; phylum Arthropoda; class Insecta; order Orthoptera; family Tettigoniidae; genus Anabrus; species Anabrus simplex. The sequence continues at coordinate 416,641,002 of NC_090269.1, forward strand.
TGGCAAAAGAGTAGTGTTTCAATACTTGCAGCCTGATGGCCTTCATTTCTTGCTATGTCGTTGGTTCCACCGACAATAACTATTACATCTATAGAGTGATAAGTTACAAGATTGTGAGCAACTGCAACATGACCTCAAAAATGTTGTGAGATGGACAGCAGGCAATGGTATGTTGATAAACGGGGTTAAAAGTCAGGTTGTGAGTTTCACAAATAGGAAAAGTCCTCTCAGTTTTAATTACTGCATTGATGGGCTGAAAGTTCCTTTTGGGGATCATTGTAGGTATCTGGGTGTTAATATATGGAAAGATCTTCATTGGGGTAATCACATAAATGGGATTGTAAATAAAGGGTACAGATCTCTGCACATGGTTATGAGGGTGTTTAGGGGTTGTAGTAAGGATGTAAAGGAGAGGGCATACAAGTCTCTGGTAAGGCCCCAACTAGAGTATGGTTCCAGTGTATGGGACCCTCACCAGGATTACTTTATTCAAGAACTGGAGAAAATCCAAAGAAAAGCAATTATTTGTTCTGGGTGATTTCTGGCAAAAGAGTATTCAAAAGTGTTGCAAAGCTTGGGCTGGGAAGACTTGGGAGAAAGAAGACGAGCTGCTTGACTAAATATGGTATGTTCCGAGCTGTCAGTGGAGAGATTGCATGGAATGACATTAGTAAACGAATAAGTTTGAATGGTGTCTTTAAAAGTAGGAAAGATCACAATATGAAGATAAAGTTGGAATTCAAGAGGACAAATTGAGGCATATATTCATTTATAGGAAGGGGAGTTAGAGATAGGAATAACTTACCGAGGGAGATGTTCAATAAATTTCCAATTTCTTTGAAATCATTTAAGAAAAGGCTAGAAAAACAACAGAGAATTTGCCACCTGGGCAACTGCCCTAAATGCAGATCAGTAGTGACTGACTGATTGCTTGCTTGCTTGCTTGATAGTTTATAAACCCCCAGATGTAAGACACATATCTGTCTTTGCTTAGCCAAGTCAAATCCACTGCACAAAAATTACAATTATACTTGGAGATCTTAATACAAATCTGTTGACTGCCACAAATGACTCATTACATTTTAAAAATGTGTTTTATAGCTTAGACCTACACATCCTACCTCTAAATGCTACTAATCATCTTCATACAGTAAACTGGATGACTCACTCTTTGATTGACTTGATCATAACTAACAATCTTCAGAAAGTTTTAAATCACAGCCAGCTTGCAATGCCAGGTATTTCTACCCATGATCTAATATGTCTGCTATTCATTAAAGATTCCAAAATATGAAACTAAATATAAAACACACAGGGATGTAAAAAATCTGGAGAAGGAAGGAATATGACGCGAATCATATCTGCCATGGAACAATATTTTACACACTGATGATAGTGATGTAAAAAGAAAAATTATCTCATCTGGTGTTAGAAGTATATGACAGATTTGCTCCCAAGAAAGAGATCCGGGTAACTCAACCATTTTCTCCATGGTTGACTAGTGAGATTAAATCAGAAATGGCAAAGCGCAACTCATGGTACAGAAGTTTTAATTGACCGGGTAATGCTAATGACTTTGAAAATTACCGCGTTCTCTGCAACAGGGCTAAACAGTTCATCAGAAACAGTAAATATAAACACGTATGTCAAGTATTGAAATGCAAGAACTCGACAGAAATATGGAAACAATTACGATCGATGGGTATAGGTTGAAAGTTATTAAAGCAGGCGCTGAATGTATCCCTTGATTTAAAATTTACACTTCACTTTAGCCAAATCCATTGCAACAGCAAATAAATAATAATAATAATAATAATAATAATAATAATAATAATAATAATAATAATTTTTCTTCTATTCAAGATAAATTTGTATTTAAAGTTGGTATGAATGACGTAAAATGAGTTGTCTTCTCTCAGATCAAATGCTGCTGGACACGATGACATACCTTTGTCTTTCTACAAATATATCATTCATGCCATTCTGCCGATCATAACACACATTATTAACTACTGTTTGACCAAAGGAATTTTTCCTATGGCAACGAAGGATGCTCTTATCATCCCAATTCCAAAAAAGGATGCACCAAGTATTCCTTCAGATTACCGATCAGTTTCTATCCTACCCCTGTCTAAAGTGCTGGAACACCTGGTACATGAGCAAATCCTTACATACTTACATAAATATGTATTACTCTACTCTTACCAATCGGACTTTAAGAGAGAACATAGTACTATGAAAAGCTCTGCTGAAAGTTATAGATGACAGATACGCAATGGACAACAAACAAGTGACAATACTTGCTCTTTTAGATTTCAGTAGCGCATTTGATATTGTTGAACCAAGGTTGCTCCTTTCCAAATTACAGTCCTTAAACTTTAGCCAGAAAGAGCTGAAATTTTTCTATTCTTACCTCACAAACCGCCAACAGTGTGTCATTGCGAATAACAATAAATCAACATGACGAACAAATGTGGGATAGCGCATTAATATGACAACACTGTAGGGCTTGCGGATAGCTTGCAAGACTTTCCCTGAGAATGTCTTCTGTTAATGCTGTTGAAGGGTGGGTTGAAAGGGGCAACTAGGGAGGGGGTGGGACCAGGTCACTGACATCAAGGTCACTGCAGTCTGTACAAACAACACTTGTATTGTGACTAACCGTAGTCTAGGATATACTTCTGCCTACTCAACATATTTTCTCCACAAGTACTTCCAGGGCCACAATCACTTTCACTCACACACATACACACATTTACTTAAAACTACAACATTATGCCTTAATGAGCCCGTATCAGTAGTCACAAGGAAATAAAGAGATTAAGAAGGAAGTGCAGATTAGAAAGAAACAAAGTTAAGAATGGTTGTGGGAGTAAGGAGAGATAGAAGGAGCTCACTAGGAAATTGAATTCAACAACAACAACAACAACAACAAAAAAATCAGCTAAGGATAACATGGTGGCAAACATAATCGGGAGCCACATGAATTTTAGGGAGCAATGGAAGGGCATTCCTGGGATCATTAATAAACAAAGGGAGTGTGTATACGAGGACTCACAGATGGCAGAAGAATTCAATTAGCAATGTGTAAAGGTAGTTGGATATAAAGATTGTGTCTTGATAGAGAAGGTGACTAATAACAGTGAAATACTGAAATTTAAAAAGATACAAAAGTTGAAATCTAGAAAGGCAGTTGGGGTTGATCAAATGAATGGATGGTTGCAATAGTAGTCCCAGTGTACAAGGGAAAGTGTGACAAACAAAGCAGAAAATTATAGGCCAGTCAGTTTGACATGTGTAGTTTGTAAGCTCTGGGAAACCATTCTTTCTGATCATATTAGACATGTTTGCAAACCAACTGATTTGATGGAAGACAGTTTGTGTTTAGGAAAGGTTATTCCAGTGAAGTTCAACATGTAGGATTCCAGCAAGATATATCAGATATTTTATTTTCAGGTCAAATGGACTGTATCACTATTGTTCTATCCAAGGCTTTTGCTAAGGTAGATCATGGGAGATTACTGACAAAAATGAGGGCACTTGGACTAGATAAAAGAGTGGTTGAATGGGTTGCTACATTTCCAGAAAATAGAGAATTAGAGTAGGTAAAAGCATTATCTGATCCTGTAATGATTAAGAGGGGGGTCCCCACAAGGCAGTATTATTGGACCTTTGTTTTCTTATGATGTGAGAAGATTTGGAATCACAGATAAGGATCCATGGTATACTGTATAGAGTAGTAAATTAATTGCACGATTGTGAGCGACTGCAGGGGGACTTAAAACAGTGCAGTGAGATGGACAACAGACAATGGTATGAATGTAAATGGGATGTAAAGTCGAATTTCAGGTTTTACCTAGGAGAAAAGTCCTCTCACTTTTAATTATTGTGTTGATGGGGTGATAGTACCTCATGGAGAACAATGTTAGTACCTAAGTTTAAATACGGTAGAACACGGCTTAACCGAACTAATCTCAACCGAAACCTGCCTTAACCAAAAGGTTCTGGCAAAATTGTATTTTAACATTTTGTTTTACCCCTTTTTAGCTGACGATATTAGTAATTCTCCTGTTATATGTGCTGAGAGCTACTAGGCAAACCCTACTTTGACAATAGCAGTTCTGAGAATCGAATTACTGCAGATGATGGATTGAATGCATTGGAGGTATGATTAATTTCGAATTTTTATTAAAATACAATACCACACGCTTTAATTACAGTACTGTAATAAAATTACTGTATTACTGTATATGGTATTCAGTTCAGTAGTAAGAAAAATTGTTTCATTATATCAAATTGCTTTGCGCTTTGTTGAACAAAGCAATGTAGGGTTGATTAAAAAGTGGCGCGACATAGCTGCACGACAGCGCTGCACCAAGAAAATTCAGAAGAAAATCGCTGATTTTATACAATAAGCGACATTCTGTAAACATTTTAATGTTAATATACAGTATGCACCTTTGTTTAACAGAGTTTATGCAATTATTGTATTTCAACATTTAACTTCCATAAATATTTACCATGTGCGATCCGAAAAACTGCGTCAACCAAAATGGGTCTGCCCCCTTTATTTCGGATAAACGGGGTTCTACTGTATAAGGAATGATCTTCATTAATGAGGTTGTTAGATCTCTTCACATGGTTATGCGAGTATTTAGGGCAATGTAAGGATGTAAAGGAGAGGGGTTATAAGTCTAGTAAGACTGCAGTTGGAGTATGGTACCAGTATATGGGACCCCTCACCTGGACTACTTGATACGAGACCTGAAAAAAATTCGAAGGAAAGCAGCGCGATTTGCTCTGGGTGATTTCCGACAAAGGAGTAGTGTAACTAGACTGTTGCAAACTTTGGGCTGAGAAGATTTGGGTGTAAGGAGATGAGATGCACGACTATGTGGTATGTGATATAGATGTTAGTTCCCATAGGGAACCCAAAATATTTGTCCTGAATGTATTATAAATTTACTCGTTCAGGACAAATATTTCTGGTTCCCTATGGTAATTAACATTTATATCATCTGATGGCCAGGCAGGCATCAATTTTTGGTAATGAGACAAAGTCTCTCATAGTGCATTGGCACTGCCAGTAGCTCCAAGTAGCCTACACAGTGGCTTCCATGGTATCCACTAGCCATGCATCTTGGTAGGTGTGCTATATACCAACTGACGAGCCCAACTTACCACACTGGGGCAAAACGCTGGCAACCAGGAATGAGTTAGGTGGAAAATTTATAATGTCCAATAATGGACCATTTATATTGGTATGTGGTATGTTCCGAGCTGTCAGTGGCGAGATGCCGTGGAATGACATAAGTAGGAGAATAAGTTTGACTGGAGCTTTTAAAAGTAGGAAATATCATAATGTGAAGATAAAGTTGGAATTCATGAGGGCAAATTGCAGCAAATATTCATTTGTTGGACGAGAGTAAGGGATTGGAATAAATTATCAAGGGAAATGTTCGATAAATTTCTTTCGTTGAAAATATTATTAAAAAAAGCTACATAAACAATTATAAATAAATGTAAATATGAGGTAAACAACTGGTAGGGAAACTGGGCAACTGCCCTAGATGCAGATCATTGATTGATTTGATTTCATCCTGTACATCCTTAGTACAACTCTAAATGGCAAGCTCCCTGCATTAGCTTTGCTGCACTCCTATTCAGTTTCAATTACTGTACTACCATCCTGCAAGAACACACTTCCTGAATAGTTGAAGTAATCCCCTGTTCCAGTTTTGAATTCCCGACCAGACATTCCGACGTCTTAGATTCCTTCTTTACTGGCATTGGTTTAGTATGTGATCGTACCATACTCTCTGCACTTCTTTTCATGGCCCAAGGTCTTGTGTGAGCGAAATGTAATGAAGATAATACAAACACGTGTTAAAATGGCAAAGATCATACCTGTCTTGTTTGTCGCAGTAGTTTGCGGTAGTCGCTGACCGTGAGATACATTTCTTCTTTCACAGGTGGACGAACTGGGCTGAACCTGCAGGATTCCTCATTCTCACTTGAGAAAAGATTTTCATCCCCCAGAGCATCTTTCAGAAATCTATCAAGAATATATTGGGTCTCAGGAGAAATCTGAAAAAATTAGGAATCATTTAAAGATCGGACAAAAAAAATAATCATTGCGCATAGGGAAAACATCAACTCATCATTACAGAAATGTTTTACTTGAAGTAGTCTAGTGAATATTGTACAGTATGCAGCAAAACAAACAGAACTGAAATGGCGAACATGCTCTGTAGGCTACATGAAGGAAAGGTCAGAATATGGAGATAAATTTGGAATCAAGGGGACAAACTGGGGCTGATATTTGTTTATAGGAAGAGGAATTGGAAGCATTTACCTAGAGAAATGTTGCAGCAATTAACTGATAAATGTATGTATGTACTATCTGTGAAACTTTTAGTGACACGGAGGGAACTCAACTCTTGCAGCAGAACTGCCAACTGAATGGAACTGAAATCTGAATTGCATCGATAGTGTGATATGAATTTTCCAAACCTTTATATCTAAATCCTGCCAACAATTGCATCACAGATGCACACGTGTCTTTACAATATGCACACCTTTTAGTGATACATGCACACCCTAGTGCTGAATCAGTCGACCTCTGTTATCTTCAAGATTCATATTGGCTGTATATAGGATAATATCTTGTTTATTTCCACCTATTCAATACATTACAAGAAGTTGGCATTTATTTTAAAACATTATTCAGATGAGACATGTTTCGCCTCTCACTGTTAGGCATCTTCAGTCATTATCAAAAACCTTATTATTTTACCAGGCATCTGGTTAAAGATATTCAAAAATGTGCTTGATGATTATAAGAGAGGTAAGATTTACGTTAGTTATAAACATGTTCATGAAGTAACTAAAAATCCAATATATTGATAAAAACATATGTAGTTCTTTGTTGAATAGGACTTGTTTGATTCTACTATAGTAAGAGAAGGTGGCTTGAAGCCGTAGTCATTAATAGATGTCTAATACATAGTGGAAGGCATAAAATATCAGTTCTATGAGAATATACATTACATTCAAATGATACTAAAAACTAGTGGATTCAAAGGTAGTACATATAAAATGTTCAATAAAATAACTATTGATCTAATAAAATGATAAACACATATGTAGTTCTTTGTTAATTAGGACGTCGTAAGATTGTACGGCTTAAAGCCGTAGTCATGAATAGATGTCTAATACATAGTGGAAGGCATATGAAATCAGTTCAATGAGAATATATAATACAAACAATTGATACCTAAAAACTGGTAGATTCATAAGAGGTACATTTAAAAATGAAGGCGTCATGTGACTATAAAAGACAGCCATCAACTGTCTTTTATAGTCACATGACGCCTTCATTTTTAAATGTACCTCTTATGAATCTACCAGTTTTTAGGTATCGATTGTTTGTATTATATATTCTCATTGAACTGATTTCATATGCCTTCCACTATGTATTAGACATCTATTAATGACTACGGCTTTAAGCCGTACAATCTTACGACGTCCTAATTAACAAAGAACTACATATGTGTTTATCATTTTATTAGATCAATAGTTATTTCATTGAACATTTTATATGTACTACCTTTGAATCCACTAGTTTTTAGTATCATTTGAATGTAATGTATATTCTCATAGAACTGATATTTTATGCCTTCCACTATGTATTAGACATCTATTAATGACTACGGCTTCAAGCCACCTTCTCTTACTATAGTAGAATCAAACAAGTCCTATTCAACAAAGAACTACATATGTTTTTATCAATATATTGGATTTTTAGTTACTTCATGAACATGTTTATAACTAACGTAAATCTTACCTCTCTTATAATCATCAAACACATTTTTGAATATCTTTAACCAGATGCCTGGTAAAATAATAAGGTTTTTGATAATGACTGTAGATGCCTCACAGTGAGAGGCGAAACATGTCTCATCTGAATAATGTTTTTAAAATAAATGCCAACTTCTTGTAATGTATTGAATAGGTGGAAATAAACAAAAGATATTTTCCTATATACAGTTTATGAAACTTTCAATACGGATGAAAAATGATTTTCATCACTTGTAATGTTCATATTGGCAACCTTTAAAACACAATCTATGAATCGCTTATGCATCACTGTGCGACATCTGGCGTACACTTTACATACTAGTACTGTTGTTGATTACACAGCAAAGCCGAACTATAGAATTCATGCTAGGAACAAGATTCGCATTGAGAAATTTTATATAATGTTAAATAATGTATGTGTGACACAGTTGTTTGTGTAAGATAATAACTGTTTAGAAAATTCATATTGATCGATCATATTATTGATTCAATTCAGATTTCAGTTCCATTCAGTTGGCAGTATAACCAGAACCGGGAGAGCTCCCCCTTACTCCTTGCTTCCGTACAATATAATATCACTAAAAGGTGCACAGACTATAGTCTTGCTGTAACAGTTTTCTTTATTATCCATATAGTATTAATCATGATGAAATAGAGGGGCCCACCTCTTTTTACTAGAGGTGTGTGGATAGGCAGGAAATTATTTCTCTTAATTGTGGAATCAGATTTTCTAGTATATGCAGCAAATCGTTCAATCGATTTACTGTGGGGGAGGAGCAACTGTATTTTCTTTTTTCTATATCACAACAGTCTTCTACGTCTGCTATTATCTTTCTGCCCTTACTGTGTATAGACCATGACGTCCTTTTCCAAGTAGGAGTTCTAAGGTGTTCATGTGATTTACTTAGATTTTAGTCAGCCATTGCAATAGGTTTCAAAAGTTCATTTTTTGCCTATATTCCTTTGCTTTATTGTAAAAACAGCAATAGTATTCAAAGTTTTGCGACCACACCACCAGATGTCTTACAGCAGTGCATATTCTATTCACTTTTGGTGTCATAAGTTTCCAATCCGTATCTCAAAGATAACCGAGGTCTACCGAATTTGCTCTAGGAAGCCGAAGTGTCACTCAGAGTAATGTGGATACTATGTATGTATGTATGTATGTATGTATGTATGTACAAACTGTATTCCATTTTTCTCTGGGTCAGCTGTGAAGCAAAATGAAAGTGTAGCAAGCTTTTCAGACTGGATGTCCTTCCTAACATCAACCTCATCAGAGAAGTTAATGAGGTGAAATGAATGACCTGATAATTGATAGTAAGAAGGGAAGAGGGTAAAATTCAGTGCCAGCACATAGCCTACCCTGTTGAATAGCACCACGGGGTCTGCTCAAGGCTTAACGTCCCATTTGACAGGCTGATCAAGAGGCTCATATGCCCCCGAACACTTTGGAAACGTTTGGAATTGAATCCAGGTTTCGGTACGCAATCTAGTGATCAGAAATTTTATACTACCACCTCTTACTTTGCCGGCCAACATTCTGAAAACTTTTTCAAACAATTGAACTTGAACTGGATAACCGTAGTCTCAAACCATATAGACTTCATGCCTTCATGATCACAGACTCCAGGAGGACTAATTAATTTATAAATAATTAAATAAAAACAGCATAAATAACAAGGAGAACCTCTGAACAGCTTACAGCGTTCTTCAGAAACATAGCAATGCCAGATGTTTATCCTGCAAGGGTTATTTTACGTACAGGTCAAACCACCACTAAAAGCCTCTTCCATTTTAGTGCTTTAAATGCAAGTATTAGAGGTGTCTTCTTGTGTGAAAGACAAATTGAATTTAGTCTCCAACATTTCAAATGTCAGCACAAAGTGCTGGTATATTGGTATGTATCATAAAAGTTATGAAAATGCAATGAGAACTGAACAGTTGCAGTATATCTAGAGTTATGGCAAGTCATAACCCTTATGCCACAACACTTTAACACTAGAACCGCCGGAACATATTGTATACCTAGAACCGCCGATGCGGTCATTTTGACCGCTGTATTGGAATTATAATTTTAATTCTAAATGCGTATAGTAACTCATTGTCATACTTTCAAATATGTGTTACTAAGTTTATAAAACATTAATTATGGGATCTAAAGCAGAAAAGAAACAAATTATTTCATTGTATTGTAAATGTAATATTTTCGTAATTTATTACAAACACATATGTTTCTCTAAAACACACTTATCTAATAAACAAACATTGCTTTTACTTCAAATTCTTTTAGTCTAAACTGTAAAATAGTTATTACACATTAACAGGAAAGAAAATTACTGTAACATTTTATTTAGTGTAATTTATGACCTGAAACATGTTTGCCAAATCCACGTACCACACCATATTTTTGAAACACTGTCTTTCTTTTCCTTTAGTGTATTTGCACACGCTGATGCAATTCTGTGTCTTTAGAAGCAGGAACTACATACCACGACCTTAGTTATGTCCTTTGAGCAAGAACCACACACTCGCCATTTGCACTTTCTGCAGGTAAAGTTTGTCTTATTCCTGCATTTCTTCATTTGGCATTGCCTCCTCTGTACATTTCCTTCCACAGGCTCCCTAAATTCGGGTTCTCTTTCCACATACTTAGATTTCGATTCCATGTACCCCATACGAAGCTCCTCTGCTAGCTTCAGGATGTAATTTCGGCGACTGATCTTCTTCCCGGTCACTTTTTTGAAAATGATCCAGGAATTGATTGCTGCCAAGTCAAGAGTATTATGAAATACATGAACAGGCCATCTTCGGGTAGCGGATCGAACAGTATATTTTCTTCCCATTTGATCCACCACGTCCACACCATATTTTGTATTGTTGTAGAAGTCTACTGTTTCGGGAATCCTTTTGGGATTAGCTTGAATTTCAACTTCTGAGTGCAAAGTACTGTATATAAGGACGTTCTTGTTTCGTTTACCTTGATAAACAGTAAGTGTGTCATTGGAATGTTTCAGGAGAGTTGAGTCGTAAAGACTAGCTTTCATAGCCTTCACAGCTTTAGGTATTTCTCTCCTTGATCGTCTAATGGTTCCAACAATACTCGTACCACTACTTTTCAACTTCTTACCAAGTTTCACTGTTGTAAAAAAGTTGTCTGTAGTCACGTTTCGCCCCTTCTTTTGAAATGGTTCCATCAACTTCATTACTACACTTTCGGGAAGAGTCTCGTCACGTCCTCTGAGATCGTCTTTTCCTAGGTAAGGAAACCCATTGCACAGAAACTTTGAGTCAACGTCCACAAGAAGCCAAAACTTAATTCCAAATTTATCTGGTTTGTTCGGCATGTACTGTAAGAATGGACACCTTGTTTTGCTTGGGAAAAGCTGCTCATCAGCCGTCAGATTTTCACCTGGAATATAAGTCAATTGACAATTTTCAATGAATTTGTTCCATACTTTTGATACTAACGCAAATTTATCAGTCTTCAAACGTTCTGATCTTGTAGTTCTGAGGTCGAAACGCAAAAATCTTTGAATTTCTCGAAAACAATTCCTCCCCATTGTTTCACTGAAAAATGGTGGCCCCCACTTTTTAGACCAGAGTTCATCAAGTTCAGTGTTACTGGCTCCAAGAACACCACGAGCATACACTAAGGCAATGAATGCCTCCAGTTTTTCTAAACTTACACTCCACAATTCATCACCTAGAACACGTTTTGCTTCCGTTTCCGTACAGTGTTTGATGTATTTCAATATAGACTCATCAATAACAAGACGCCATGCACTCGCTACACTGTCGTCAGAAACATACCGCTTTGAATATGGAGTAGGTCCTGGATTTTCTTTCAAGATGTTGTGACAAGCCATCCTGCCAGGTGTAGTCTTCCCAAACTCTCCTACAGTCCACTCCGTGATGCCGTCTGTACCTAGTAACGTATTACTTGTTCCTGGGAGGCTTGTGTTGATTCGTCCCCTCTTATTTCCAGATTTTTGTACTACATTTTCTGCTGCTGTAATAGAACAAATGATAACTTTCAATTCTCGGCCTATACCAGGCATAATAATTATGCCTGCAATTATTGCAGTCTAAATGTTGAATTTCAGTACCAAAGTTGAAATGTTGACATCAAGATAACGTATATCATTATTGTAACTTACCTGGTTCAACAATTTGGTATTCAGCATCATCTGAATCACTGCTTTCAGAATGGACACTTGGTTGGTAGTAATCTTCGTCCGCAGCTTCTTCTCGTAGGTCCTCTACATCTGGGTCACATTCAACTTCAGACATATCATCTGGAATGTCATGCAGTAGAGTGAGTAATTCTTCATTGGTAAGGGTCGGTGGTCTACGAGCCATGGTCTGCGACAAGCTGACGAAGCTGTGGCTCCAGACTGACGAGAGAGATTAGTTGACAGTTGTCCCAAGGTTGTGATTGCCTCACGGAGAGAGGAGGGGTGAGGGAGGCCTTGAAGGGGATTGTGAGAGCAGAAGAATGTTCGCTACTCTCAGAGGAGAGTGACTAATTAGCCCTCGTAGCCGCCTTTCAATAAATGAATAAAGAGGAAATTGAACAATGGCCGTGCATAGACTATCAGAGTTTCATTGTTGTGCTTACATTATTGCAGGAAGAATAATTATAAACAAATTTTATCTCAACCAGAGGAATAAGCACATGTTCTAACGCATTTTATTATGATAATCAATACAGCGGTCAAAATGACCGCTCTGGCGGTTCTAGGTATACTCGTTACCTACGTCCTATCCAATGACGCAAAATTAATTAAATTTAATACGGATGATTCTGACCGGTAATCAGGAAAAGTCACTGAAGCTCTTTACAATAGGACAAAAAATGTGGTCAAAATAAGGCTTTGAAAATGTGTAGCGGTCATTTTGACCGCTCCGGCGGTTCTAGTGTTAAATAAAACAAAATTATACCATTAATAACTGATGTCATGAAAAAAAAAAAAGGAAGAAAAAGCTACCTGTTACTATTCATCATCAAATGCATAACGACAAACATATTTTAATAGGTTCACTGTCCGACTCCATAGCTAAATGGTTAGCATGCTGGCCTTTGGTCACAGGGGTCCTGGGTTCGATTCCTGGCAGGGTCAGGAATTGAAACCATAATTGGTTAATTTCACTAGCACGGGAGCTGAGTGTATGTGTCATCATTTCATCCTCATCCTGATGCACAGGTCGCCTATGGGCGTCAAATCAAAAGACCTGCATCTTGCGAGCCAAACTTGTCCTTGGACACTCCCAGTAATAAAAGCCATACGCCATTTCATTTCATTTTGTAGGTTCACTTTTAAAAACTCAGAATGGAAAGATAATTTCAGCCCTTGTGCTTCTCGGCTTACCAAGTGACCATCGCTCAGCCTGCAGGCCTGCAAGAGTAAAGAGACTACACTTGATCAGCATGATTAATAAAACAAAAACAAAATTCTAGGACTTAAATATCCACTTCATACTCACAAGAAAGAAAATTCGACACAAATATTTTCAATAATACCAAGGTCACCACGATCTGAACATAAGATACTAGGAGGACCACAAGGCTTGAACAGTACCCTTTGAAGAGATTTGGATAATTCAGTGAGGTCAAATGAAGAAGAAAAGTTCAACACAATAATTAGTCCTTGAGTTTTCTACATTCAGTATCACACAAAAGTTCCAAATTTTTAGTTGCCCAATGAAGGTGCAAAACAGCAGCAGGCTTTGTCGTAAAACTGCTTTATGTACTGCGCATGTGGTTGTTGTATACTCCACGAAGTTTTCTGCTCCTTTAGCAGTCTATTGCATGTGTATTGTCAAATACACATCATCTTTCTTTTTCATGTCATAAAAAGTTGTTACATCCAAGACTGAAGACTTTCACTCTATAACAGACATAAAAGCTCAAATTGCCTTAGCCAAGGAAAGTTTCAACAAGAAGAAAGAACTGTTTTGTGGCCCGCTAGAGAAAGATCTGAGGAAGAGGCTTGCAAGGTGTTACATATGGCGCTGAAACAGGGGCATTAAGGAAGGAAGAATAGAGAAGAATAGAGGCATTTGAGATGTGGATTTGGCAAAGAATTGAAGGTGTAAAGTGGGAAGATAAAATATCAAATGAGGAAGTTCTGAAGAGAGTGGGAGAAGAGAGGAGCATGATGTCCGTAATCCAAAATAGGAAGAAAAACTGGATAGGGCATAATCTAAGACACAACACCTCACTACGAGTAGCAATTGAAGAGATGATGAAAGGAAAACGAGGAGGAGAAAGGAGACTATATCAGTTATTAGACAGCATTAGAAATAGAAAGGAAGATTATGCAGAAGTGAAGAAAAGGGCACAAGATCAAGAGATATGGAGGTCACAGCCATGATTGAACCTGCCGAATGGCAGAACAACCTATGATGATGATGACATCCAACATTGTATTTAGCAGCAATGACTTTCTGCAAACAAATATTTTACTCCTTGCAATTATCCTTTTTAGCATTTTTATTCTCATACACTGAACTGAAAACTGTAGCCCTACCTGTTTAAAATATTTCCAGTTTGTGCTTCATATTTAATGCAACGTGCTTTCTCCTGTACTGTACTGTACACGAAGCCAGAGATTGAATTAAAAAATTTTTAACACATTATCAGTGTTGAGTAAATAAATAACTATAACACAGCTGTTGATAGGAATTTTTACCAGCACAAAACTCATCTCTGCTTCTTTATCGAGTGAGGTGGCTGTGCAGTGAGGGTCGTATAGCTGTGAGCTTGCATTCGGGAGATGGTAGGTTCTAATCCCACCGTCGGCAGCCGTGACAATTTTTTTCTGTGGCTTCTCCATTTTCACACCAGGCAAATGCTGGAACTGTACCTTAATTACCTCTTAAAGGGCAGAATTTAATATATTAAATCTCATAAGAGGTTGCCCAAGAGTGAAATTTAATTAATATATTACATGGTCAGAGATCCAGAACCTCTGGCACACGTGATATAAAAAAATCTCAACAGATGGTAGCAAACAATATTCTAGGGAAATCCTCTAATGGAGTTATCTCCCAGCTAGCTTTTATTACAAGCTGCAGTCAAGCATGTGTCACGAGTAATGAAACACACTTTCCAATTTATGTTATTTTGAGACATATTTAGTAAGAAGAGAGTCAGCAAATATGAGATGGCTTCAATTTTGGACTCTTACAGATGTAGATGAAAGCAATTTTTCATTTGAAGAGTTCAAAGTTGGAAATTCAAGTAGAGAGTCTTAGCAGTGCAAGAGTGACATGAGTGCCCTGGAAAACGAAACAGGTAACGAATGGGCTGACATGAGCAACTTTGATCCAAGACCTTCAAGTACAATTGTGATATATAATAATGTTATTGGTTTTACATCCCACTAACTACTATTATGGTTTTTGGAGATGCTGAAGTGCCAGAATTTAGCCCCACAGAAGTTTTTATGTACCAGTAAATCTACAGACACGAGGCTGTCATATTTGAGCACCTTCAAATACCACCAGCCTGAGCCAGGATCAAACCTGCCATGTTGGGGCCAGAAGGCCAGCACCTCAACAGTCTGAGCCACTCAGCGCGGCATATATAAATCAAGGACCAATTTTACATTTGTATTTCGACATGGCAACCAAGCCTTTAGAGTACTTTTTACTATTTTTTTATACTGAAATATTTTTACATACTTCACCAGGAAACAGTAATTCAGGGAAGAAAATTGAAACAACAGGCAACAGCTCCAAATAGATGTAGAATCAAAGATTGGTCATCTCGAACACTATCTGATATAAGGACTTTGATTGGTACAATCATCAATAATTTATTTGCGGAATGAATCTTGTGCCTTTGATGCGCTAACATGCTGCCACAAAATATTTTATGTTAACCTACGCACCTTTGCGGCGGAGTACAGACGGTACTCGAGGCAAGTCATTAATATTACGTACGTATGTTCATGGCTAGTGTTTGATAATTCTGGAGAGTTTTAATTTGCCATATTTCCAGTCCGCGTACAGACAAACCACTTCTGCACACATAACATTAAGGCCACTGCCACTTCCTTCCCAGTTCTAACCCTTTCCTATCCTTGCTTCACTGAAATCCTTTGATGTGTTAGTGCGATGTTAAACCACTAGCAAAAATCTGCTTATTTAAGGTCATGGCTAGCAGGCGGATTACCGAGGGCCAGATTAGCAAGGGATGGCCTTTTCCGGTTACCTAGGTTTGGCACTTTGAACACTGCCTTTTGGCGGAGGCTAAGTGAATTAATAAACAGCCAGTCGTAGACAGCCGATCGCTCCGATAGAGTGTGTTAGACTTAGTTCCGGTTACCAGCATTGTCAATCTGTTGTTTACTATAACCATGTGCTATTAGTTGTGTGTTGTATTGTGCTCAATTCTTTTCACGGTCTTTATCAGGTCACTCGATCATTCTCGACAAAGCACCAGCAATGACTGCTAGAGATAATGAATTGATTGAGTGGTTGGAGGAGCAAAATATTTTGGTTCACGATGACATGAGGAAGGGGAGGATCTCGTGCATCTTGTCAAACAAAACAAGCCCTAACACCCAGTTTACCTGGTGAATGAAATAGCCAGGAGGCATGGGCATAAAGTTGTTCACTCCCAACGATACCATTACCATTTTAATGCCATAGAAATGATTTGCACCCAAGTGAAGGACTATGTAGCTGCGAATAACCAACTCTTCACAGCTTCGCAAGTAGAGACTTCTTTGGGAAGCTGTAGGCCATGTAAGTGCCAAAGACTGGAGTGAGGTTTTGAGACACAGTCCAAGATACATGATCTTGGGAAAAGGAAAGTATCACAGAAGATTACTTGAAGATATTGATGATTATGATGATGCTTGTTGTTTAAAGGGGCCAAACATTTAGGTCATCGGCACCTAATGGTACGAAATGAAATGACCAATTAAAAGCCCGAAATCCTCCACTGACCAGAATTCTAAAATGGATGGATGGATGGATGGATGGATGGATGGATGGATGGATGGATGGATGGATGGAAATTTAAAATGGTCAGTGGAACCGACCCACAGTGCCCCACATGCACAGATGCTGGCATAAAATAGTATTACAGACCAAGGGATTGCTTCCATAGCAAGATACTGAATCCATGATACTTTTAGTCGAAAGGGGTCCAAAATCCAAGTCATTGGCCCCTAACAATGGTGCTTACTGCTAGAAAAGGAGAACCATGGTATTTGTCATGTTGCGGTATGAATCAAAAGTAGTGTAGACTTAAGGTATCCACACATTATGGTACTACTTGCAGGTAATGAAATTCACACATGTATTACAGACCTACGGTGTTTCGCACATTGTGGCACCATTTACAGGCAATGCAAACCTATGATGTTCATCACACAAGTGTACTAACCACAGGGACTCGTACTATCCCGTGGTGTTTCTCATACAGTGGGTACTAATAATAGGCAAGCCAGAACCGTGGGTTCCCTCATCCCATGCTGTCACTCATAGTGCTACTAATCACAGGTACTGTAAAAGCCGTCACGCATTCGTTTGTTACTAATCACAAACCTATTTGGTACCTAACAGAGTGGTACTACGCACAAGTAAAAGCGACCCATGGTGTTCCCCGCGTGGTGGTATTAATCAAAAGTAGTTTCATGGTTCTAATTAATCATCCCTTGGTCGCCCCTTTTAGTCACCTCTTACAACAGGCACGGGATACCGTGGGTGTATTCTTTGTCTGCGTCCCCCACCCACAGGGGGTTGTGTGTTTGGTTTGCGAGAGGAATTTTATTTCCCTTAAGTCCGCCACCTGGGCCATGCCACGAGGGAGTATCACCTCTCTCCATGCTACGCCAGTGCAGCAGGTTCATGAACCTGAAGTTATTATCCTGTTATGGTCAAGCGACAGTGAAACCTCACCAGACTATGACAATGCCGATACTGACTTAGAAATGAGTGGTGTATTCCCTTTGTAGGATTTTTCCTCCCTTAGGAGATATTGAATCGATTAGCAGTGCAAGCTCTTCTAGATGGCAAGTAGAAATTTCATTTCATTTTCTTGCATTTTATCTGTTCAAGCATTAATGTATTTTTATCTTATAGCCTTATCTTAAATATGTTGTGTTATTGTTAATCTTATGTGAGTTATGCATGTTGCTAAAAAAATAATTGATTCTGGACTTATATTCGAGTATATACATTTCCATTCGTGTTGTATGTCGTGGACCAGCTGTTTGTACTCTTAATTCGGCACCAATGTCCGACTTCCGGTTAACTGTCATGTCAAAACTCACAGAAACGGAACTTTTATAATTTATCACAATCGTTATATCACATCACACACAATTTAATTTCTGGCACCAGAAACCCCTACAATCACAGGTTTATGAGGGATTTTCTCTTATGACAACTACCAATGTATTGACGTTTGTTCCTTCCTTCCATTAGTTACGGGCAGCAGCCAGTTAGGTTTAGGCAAGATTTATGGCTTTATGGTCTGAAGGCTCTTTATTATCACCATTCTCCCATACCACTGTCAAGGGTCGCATAATCACAAGCAAACATAAGAGTAATACCTGAGTGAAAATCAATAAACTTCATTATTTAGAAATTAACAACATAACTATCCACACTGCCATACAGTTTGCATCGTCCAAGGTGCTAACTTTGCAGGCCTCTAGCCATGACCTAGGCTGGGACCAGGTTTTGTTGAGGATATTCCTTCTATTTCTTGGCCTGTAAATATCAAAAGCAACACTTGTGGTTGATAAGAGTATGGAAAGATTGATTCAGTAACCATCCCAGGAATGAATGTCTACGAGCTTAAAATATCCTAACAGAACCGTTGTAAATTGCGATAGCAACAATTTGATGCTATTCACAATCATTATGCTGATAGAGTCTGGAAATGCAGATCTAGAAACAATAAGTATTTCGGCAGATGAACACTAGCTATGAGTAACCAAGGTCAAAGGATTTTCCCACCCTCCAATACTTCATTTTTAAAGCTAGCTGTTGTGCGTATACAAACATCTGTCAGCTTAAATCTTGCTGAACATTACAATAACAGAAACACACCTGATCATATTGCTAAAAATGAGAACTGCTGGCTGCTTCTATACAGGCAATGAGCTGTGGCAACATACAATAAGGCTCCAAATATACACATCAATGTGCTTACGCTTGTGCACGTGCTTACTTCGAACACCAGGCCTGTAAGCACCCTTGAGCTGATGTTGCCATGGTTAACAGCAAGTCATTTCTTCATCCAATTCCTACAGCAGGATAATGTGGTGCCACTATCTCAAAAAAATTGTCAGTGTCCCATGGGGACTGTCCAAGTTTTGTTCTTTGCAACGTGAGGCTTAGCATGTGCTTGGTTTTGGATAACATATTTAGTATTTCACTTATAATAGCTTATGTGCCAAAGAGCATAAATCCAGGTAATTGAAAGGGCTGTCCAAATTTCTTGATAATGATGCCAACAATGATATTTGTTGTTTAAAGGGGCCTAACATCTTGGTCATCTTTGCCAAATGGAATAAAATGAGATGAAATGTAATGACTATTTAAAAGTCCAAAATCATCCACTGAACAGAATGCAGAACGTGATGATGAAGAATGCACGGATGAATATGAATTTAAGACAATCAGCGGATCTGACCTGCAATGGCCCACCTTCCCAGAAGCTATCTGCTTCTAAAACACATTCTTGAAAATATGATGCTTGATGTCTAAAGCGGGCCAAAATCCAGGTCAACAGCCCCTCATAATGCTACTTATTGCTAGTAAAGTAGAACCATGATATTTGTCATGTTGAGTAGCGTAGACTCACGGTATTCCACACATTATAGTACTACTCACAAGTATCGTACTACATCGCACAGGTAATGCAGGCCTATGGTGTTCCTCACATAATGGTGCCACTCATAGGCAACGCAAACCAAGGGTATTCCTCACATAGTGGGTACTAATCACAGGCAACGCAGACCCACGGTGTCACTCGTATAGGGGTACTAATCACAGATACTGTAAACCCACAGTGAACCCACTTTCTGCTGCTACTAATCACAAAACCTGTTGTATACCTATCATAGTGGTACTACTCGCAAGTAAGGGCAACCCATGGTGTTCCCCACGTGATGGTACTAATCACAAGTAGTTTCATGGTTCGAATACAATCATCCCTCAGTCGCCCCTTACGACAGGCAGGGGATACTGTGTATGTATTCTTTGTCTGCATCCCCCACCCACAGGCGGTGCAATTTTTTTTTATGTCGCACCGACACAGATATGTCTTATGGTGACGATGGGACAGGAAAGGCCTAGGAATTGGAAGGAAGCGGCCATGGCCTTAAGGTACAGCCCTGGCATTTGCCTGGTGTGAAAATGGAAAACCATGGAAAACCATGTTCAGGGCTGCCAACAGTGGGGCTCGAACCCACTATCTCCCGATTACCGGATACTGGCCACACTTAAGAGACTGCAGCTATAGAGCTCTATGCAAATTTCTTGTAGATTGTCCTATCTAGAGGGTCCTAAAATTTAAGTATACAAAATTTGGTTCAGATTGGTGAAACTGTTTAGATTTGTACAAGGAACAGACATATATATTGTAAATAATGATCTGGTTTGAGATTAAAGCCTGAACCCATTTGACACACACACACACACACACACACACACACACACACACACACACACACACACACACACACACCCTAGGAAGTAATGAATTCCAGTTTTAGGAGTACTTACATTAGATTCTGCCTTTTCTGTCATTCCAGAAGTCCCTGGATGATCAGCAAAGGCACTTTGAGGGAATTTGTAGTAAATGTTGCGGCATTCTGATGCATCGCCCGCTATGCCACTGTCCAAAGGATCATGAAATTCTCCATCAAGTGGCTCATTACAAGAAAAGTAAGACTTCTGACTAATTTCACATGCATTCAAAGGAGAATTATATATATCACTGGAAAATATGGATTCGTTTCCTTTCTGCTCTTCTTCCACAGAACACCAAAGCTCATTTTTCACAAAAGAATTTTCAGATTCACATGATATATTATGACTGTTTTCCCCACTTTTATTGATGTTACATCCATTTTCAACAGTTAGTTTTAAAGTCTCTTTGACACTTATAGCTTCACATGGTGAATTACAATGATAGTCCCCACTTTTGCTGATATTATGGCCATATTCTACAGTATGTTGTACGATCTCTTGGACACCTACAGCTTCACATGGTGAACTATGATAACACCGCCCACTTTTACTGATGTTGTGACCAATTTCGACAGTCTGTTGTACGATCTCTTGGACACTTACATCTTCACATGGTACACTAAGATAGTCCCCACTTTTATCGACGTTATGGCCATTTTCCACAGTCTGTTGAAAGATCTCTTGGACACTTACAGATTCACATGATGGGCTATGATAACATTGCTCACTTTTACTGATGTTATGGCCATTTTTGACAGTCTCTTGGGCACTATCAGAGGAAGAGTTAGAACTAACACTGCCCTGATAATCTTTGGCTACAGTCTCCATATCAATCTCAATGAATGAAAATATATTCTGTTTATTATCTTTATTTGAAATTCTAAATATGTCCTGGGCTTCAATAGATGATTCATCCACAGCATAACTCAACTTCAGCACTGCTTCATGTAAGGAATATATTTCTTCCATGCAACCTGCACAGACAAAGGGACAAAGAATCATTACAATTAAGATTGATTAATATTTAGTAAGTAACTACATTTTGATCTTGTGTAAATAGTTTCCAGGTGCCATTATTATGGATTGATACATTTTATACAAAAAACAGAGTAAAAACATAAGACTTCTCACATCTGAGAACATATGACTACGTCAAAAACTTCCCTAATAAAATGAATTAGAACTCATTTACATCGCAAAATGTTATTCGTTATATTGTCATCTATGCTCCAGCTATTCGCTAGTGATGTGAACAGCTGGTCCGCAGTTTAGGGGTAGCGGGCCTGCCTCTTACCCGGAGGCCCCGGGTTTGATTCCCAGCCAGGTTAGGGAATTTTACCTGGATCTGACGGCTGGATCAAGGTTCACTTAGCCTACATGATTACAATTGAGGACCTATCTGACAGATAACTGCCCCAGTCTAGAAAGCCATGAATAATGGCCGAAAGGATTAGTTGTGATGACCACATAACACCTCGTAATCTGCAGGCCTCTGGGCTGAGCAGCAGTCTCTTGGTAGGCCATGGCCCTTCAGGGCTGTTGCGCCTTGGTGTTAGGTTTTCAATGATGTGAACTTTGGCCAGTCAGCACCTTTAAGAATCCATCAGGGAGGAGCCTCGATGGATTTCTGTTTCCATAAAGTAAGAATAATAGGGAAATGCCCACTGTCAAAGAGGTCATCATGTACATCCCACCGAAGCAGGAGAATAAGTGCTCGGCTGTACAGAATAATGTCAATGCGAGAGAAGGTGCCATGTGCTACGCTGATATGTGTTGGTTCCCCTCTATACAAAATGCATAAATCCAGCTCTTGTATTACCTGTTCCAATACCCTTCCTCTGTGGCAAGGCATTTTAGAGCCCCTTAAAGGATGATGGGCATTAAAATCACCCAATAAAAGGAAAGGAGATGGGAGCTGATCTACAAGATCAGTTACATCATTGATATTAACACGTTGACTACCAGCTCCTCAGCGGGTGTCAAACCTCCAGCCCAGCCTTTTTAAATCCCCTCATCTCTATAGTGCACTGTATTACATTAAGTGTTACTGTAGGAAAACTGAGTTCATCACCAGACTCATCATTCAGTATTATGTCTTCAATTTCCTCACTTCGTATACTGTGTTTGTAACTCATGTTATCGCAATAATAACTCGCTTCACTACACACCCTCACAAGAATACCATGACTGGCTTAGGTCTGTGTTTACCGAAAGAAAAAAGAAAAAGCATTGGAATGTACCCTCAGTTCAGGTAGTCAGGGTAAGGGATTGCTCATTTATATATCTATGGTTTTCAACACGAACTAAGACTTCATATGAATTTATCACTAAATTGGAATCTACGTTTACATCGAGTGGCCTTAAACGCCTTAACTCTGATACGGTCCTGCACATAGGCTGCTCTTATATGCCTTAAGGCATCTGAGTGAATGTGTTAAGTGGCTGGCCTGGTAGGAAATAAACAGTGCAAACTGTAGTTATAACAGGTAACTGAACATGTACCCCTAATGTCTCCAGTTGGATTCTTAATGGAACCACTTCACTATAGATGTCAGAACAATTCAAAATACCAATGCCACTGGAAGCCCGGTTTGCATAATCACGTTTTACAAGAAATTCAATTCTAATAAAAGAATTTAATGAAGGGTCTACCTAATCAATACCTGTCAGTTATTATGAGTATAATAAAAATTCTAAAACATCAGAACATGTTGCAGATATATTTCATTAACTTATATCTTTACACTGACAATTCACTTTTAATAAGCGTTTTGCTTAATTTTGTGTAACAGCTGAAGATGGCCAAATGGTGGGCCAAAACATGTTCTGGCTTTGTTCACAGGAGCAACAGCTACCTTGGGTGCAGCAATCATCACAGGTGTTGTTAAAGTAAGTGACGAACCTGTGTAACTGTTCAAATCCCGTTACAAGATGATATCAGTATTATTATCAATATTATTATTATATGGTACTATTATTGTTCGATTCACTTCTGTAATGAACAGAAGCATGCATGATTGTATTTACTTCATTGTGTATATATATGTGTGTGAATATTAGCATTAAACTATGTAAAGTAAGACTTACTGCATAATATCATATGGATATGCTTTGTAATAACTTTTGACATTGCAGCACATGTTGCAATACTGCTACCGTAACTGACGACAAGTTTGCTCTGTCATCGTGTGCATTTAGTGATGAGCTCATTTTTTGGAGAAGCCTAGTGAGCCTTAGGCTAATTGACCATAGTATGAAACACAGAGTTGGGTGAGAGTGTCATCATATTGCTATTTTTGGAGATTGCATAGGTGTGTCAGCTAATGGCTATATAAACTTGTATGTTATAGCGTGAGTCAGTTGAAAGGAGAGGCTCAAACAATGAAGTGTTCCAGTGAGTTAGATGGATGGAGCCTTGGTCGATAGTCATTTGCAAGGATAGGCCTCAGTCTGTCAGTCACTTTGAGAGTTCTAATAGTTGGAAATTGTTGAGTGGAAGCATATGGATGGAGAGATTTGCCATTAAGTCAGTGGAATACCGAGGCATGCCATACGGACTACTACCGAGATGGTAGTAGTCAGTCCGTGAGATGGAGAAGCAGCAGTCACATGGATAATTAGTCGTCAGCCACCATATGGATTATATGTTCGTAGTGTAAATCTAATTTCAACCCATGCTATATCTCTTCAGTGAAACAAAAAGAATACATCACCAAATTAGGCTTGAGATACCTACAACAGATGACACCAACTCAAAGGAATACGTCGTAATTACACTCAAAATGTTGAAGGTACTGTAAAGTGAACCAGTGAGGGATAAATATATATATATATATATTGAACCCTTTAGGTCCATATTGAGGGATACCTACCTTCCTTACCTATCAGCAAAGTTCATGAGATCTGTCTCTTGGGTCGTTTCGGGTTCTTCGTCACTTGCTGAGGTAAAGGTAGGGTTCATTAATTCTAATCTATCTACTGGAATGAAAGGTCTATTTAAAAAATTCCTATTTATTCAGGGAAATGAAGTAATTTACTATGTCAACGATGTCATAGTCAATTGTGTCCACTGGACACCACAATCATTTTTACATAAATGTCAGAACACTGGTGTGAGACTAACGTAATTGCCTGATGGGCATTCTTACTAGAAACCATTGTCTCAATTATTAATCATTTAAGAAAGGAAAGTCTGGAAATCCTTAAATTCGGCTTCCATGTGAGATCACATGTACCATCATAGTGATTCGTTATGGTCCAGCCCTCGTAACACGAACTCTGGACTCTGAGTATAATTAAGGCCGTCCAATCGGTGTGTGCCACACAGTGGTTCTACGGCATGGACCCTTAATTGAATCGATGTGACCTGCGTCTATGTCATGGACCGACATCTAATCTTCTAAGTTACTTTAAAGTCATTGTGGATGATGACCGCAAGGAAATGATGCTACGATGGCATATGGCCCTAATCTAAGTCACTGAGGTTGATGACCCCCTGACCATCCAAGTTTCTAGGCTGAAGGCTAAACACAATTAAGTTACATCGGTTGATGACCAAAGTTTCCACTTTACTATCCCCAGCACATTCACTGCTCAATCAATCAAAGTTCAATAATTACAACAATAGCAATGCTCACAAACTTTGTGGCAGAAAAATCCATTTCCTTCGGATATGTCCCTTTAATCTTTACTTTATTTTAATATTCCCCAGACAACAAACTAAAATTTCCAGAATGCATCTCCAAGTTATTCGCTTGATTAAAGTTATTTCAAAATGCGGTTCACTGAATTTAATAATTTAATAAATTTAAATGATTTAACGAAATATTAACCAACAACAAATTTCATCTCCGCGGACTCTGGTTTCCTCACAAATTTCTACGCAGATGTGATGTGAATCCAATATTGCGATGTTTATCTGGCTGGAAAAGAATTTGTTACATCATTCATGTCCAGCTATATATATCTCGTATCGTGATATCACACTTTAAAATCTAATCTAATCCTAACCGTTTAACACTTGGATATCCTAATAATCTACGTACAAACCAAACAACTCGCCATATAATTACGATGTCATATCTCGTCATTACCATTATGAATTTTGCACACCCCTCACAGACAAATCGATCATCACGACCATCGCTCTATATTTTGGACAACCCTGAAATTGGGTTACTCTGTTCCTTATACTCAAAGTTCATGGTTTCAAATGTTCATTACGTCCCCAATTACAGTATTTCACAAATTTAGATCATTACCGGCTATGAATTTTCAACTAAATCCAGCATTTTAACGTTTTCCTGGCCGAGAATTAAAGTACAATCTCGACTCCACTCCTATTCCCGTTATTATCCCCGCTGTCCGCTTAGGTCTCTCACCCCATGCTCGCTTGGCAGTTACAGGAACCACCTGGTTTATTCACAGATGACTGACTTCTCAAAATGCTCCCTTTAAACTCTGCCGACATGATTCAACAAATACGATATTCTACCCGACAAAATGCACAGATATGCTTCAAGATGCCCACACTAATTATACGCGTCGCCAATTATACCGCTATGGATTTCTATGAATTTCTTTCCATTCCCAACATTATAAAATATTCCTCGGGCTATCATATCCCGGCTTCAATGACAGGACTCTAACCTGATTCGCACATCTCATCTCAACTCATATAAAACACTCCTCGGGCTTCAGTGTCCCGGCTTCAATGACAGGTCCAACCTGATCCACAAAACCAACCTCTGTTTCCCAGCTCCACAATTATCATCGACCAAGAACTGGAATAAAATCCCCACTAGAAATACCGACGTATAATATCGCACAATGCATTAATCATGAATAACTTCGCATAAATGATATCGTATTTAATAACTTGATTTTTACGAGAAATGACTGAAACATTCTACTAGATCTTTTTATTGTCAGTCAGACACAGTTTAAAATGGGCATAGAAAAACGTTTCTCTCCGTGACCAAATTCATCCCCTAGGTTCTCACCCGACAGCGCGCTTCCACTCGATTGAAAATGAGTAACCATGGATTATTATTATTAACGTCAAATTGCAGACAGAAGAATTTTACGTCGAAAGAACATCTTACATTGACATCACAAAATACAGGCAGTACACTCACACGGATGACGATCTACATTGGACGTGATATCACTTCGGAATCCTATTCAATAACTTTTTACAACATTATACGGCCCTCGCAAGACTTCAAAAATTTATCCAAGTGGAAAATAAAACAAATGACTCTTTTAGTCGTACTCTCACATTTACAAAACTTAGTAGGGCGACCACTGCGTCGTATATCCCCATGCAAATACACTTTTAGAAATCACGATACGAGATATAAGAGGTAGTAAGATGGAAAGTCACATTACCTTATGTAGTCACACCATTGTTCGTCATAGGGCTCACCTGTGACCCTGGCATTTTATTTAGCCATCTTTACATTCATGGCTGTACATCTCATTATGTTTCTTCAGGTTTCCTGGAATAAAGCATAAAAAAAAAAGAAATACCCTTCACTTGTTTGCGGAGCGCACACGATGGATTATAATTATTCCCGCACACGAATTACTTAATCACATTAGAATATTTCAGTACTTTGACCGTCCTATCTGATACACTTATTTCTCTCAAGAAAACTATCTCCCCATGGAGTCAAGACTTAGCCGCAATGGCTAAAATCTGCAGTTGAACTCAGTCTACTTTCGTTGGTTTGATTTCGCAGAGCAGCTCAACAATTTCGTCCGCTTTGTATCACAAATGCCGGAGAAGGAAGCTTCGTCATGGCGTCCCTTCATATTTATAGCAGTTACCCCCTCTCTTCAGGTCTCTCCCTTTGCCGCCAAGAAAATTTCTCTAAATTTTCTGACTTACCTAAACTGTAATTTCAAGAGTTTTGAAAGTGACTACATGCTTGCTACATTTCTGACGATAGTGTTCATGGACATTTAGAAATTTTACGGGTTCGATTTGTGAGATGATCGACCTCCTTTGATAGGCACTATATTTTTTTGACTTGGCGTGGTCACGCCGTGTACACGCGCTTTGAAATAGTTCATAAAAATGACTTGAGATTCTTCCGCCGTCGACACGTGTGGTTGACGTCACGTACCCCATAGCGTGGGACCGAAGGTAATCACCCCCTCGTCACGTGTCAAATCCATGCTATCAAGAATCCAACTTTAAATTATTTTGTTACATTATGCATAATGTTCTTAGGGCACAAAGGTCATGGGTTCAATATATATATGAGTTTTGTCTGTACATTGCTCAGAATTTGAAAAGAATGGTATTTCTGTATCAGTCATGTCCATAGTAACAAAGAAATGCAATTTTTATTTTTCCATAATGTCTGTGTCTATCTGTCTGTACACGCATCACGAGAAAACGGCTGAAGAGAATTTAATGAAAATCAGCATGTGAAGTCAGGGGATGAGCCTCTACAATCTAGGCTATAGATCATTTTACTCATGCTTTTAAGGGAAGGCCTAAAAGTGAATTCTCAAATATTTATGTCAGTAGTGGTCCTAACGATAAATACTACATAACTAAAGTTATATAGAATTAAATTTCTGATCACTTACGTCATACATTGTTACTGTACCAGCTTTGATAACACAGATATTCATGAATCTGTATTTTTGTTGCGAAGTCTATATCAACACCGAACCACAAGAAAATGGTAACAGAATTTAATGAAAGTCTGTATATAGAGACGGGGAATAAGAAACTACAGTCTAAGTTATAAACAATTTTATTCACCCTGTATGAAATTGTAGTTTAGGGGAAGGCGCATAAAAAGAGTGACTGAATGGGTGGCTCTGTTTCTAGAAAATAGAACTCAGAGAATTAGAGTAGGTGAAGCTTTAACTGCCCCTGTAAAAATTAAGAGGGGAATTCCTCAAGGCAGTATTATTGGACCTTTATGTTTTCTTATATATATATCAATGATATGTGTAAAGAAGTGGAATCAGAGATAAGGCTTTTCGCAAATGATGTTATTCTGTACAGAGTAATAAATAAGTTACAAGATTGTGAGCAACTGCAAAATGACCTCGATAATGTTGTGAGATGGACAGTAGGCAATGGTATGATAAACGGGGATAAAAGTCAGGTTGTGAGTTTCACAAATAAGAAAAGTCCTCTCAGTTTTAATTACTGCGTTGATGGGGTGAAAGTTCCCTTTAGGGATCATTGTAAATATCTAGGTATAAATATAAGGAAAGATCTTCATTGGGGAAATCACTTAAATATGATTGTAAATAAAGGGTACAGATCTCTGCACATGGTTATGAGAGTATTTAGGGGTTGTAGTAAGGATGTAAAGGAGAGAGCATATTTGTCTCTGGTGAGACATCAACGTGAGTATGGTTCCAGTGTATGGGACCCTTACCAGGATTACTTGATTCAAGAACTGGAAAAAATCCAAAGAAAAGCAGCTTGATTTGTTCTGGGCGATTTCCGACAAAAGAGTAGCGTTACAAAAATGTTGCAAAGTTTGGGTTGGGAAGACTTGGGAGAAAGGAGACGAGCTGCTCGACTAAGTGGTATGTGATATTGTATTGAAAAGGTGGCAATTGGCAAAACTAAAGGAATTGTATCACAAGTAGATCTTCAATACGGACAAGGAAAATGAAGTTTATAACCTGCAAAATAAGTGGTATGTTCCGAGCTGTCAATGGAGAGATGGCATGGGAGGACATCAGTAGACGAATAAGTTTGGATGGTGTCTTTAAAAGTAGGAAAGATCACAATATGAAGATAAAGTTGGAATTCAAGAGGACAAATTGGGGCAAATATTTGTTTATAGGAAGGGGAGTTAGGGATTGGAATAACTTACCAAGGGAGATGTTCAATAAATTTCCAATTTCTTTGCAATCATTTAAGAAAAGGCTAGGAAAACAACAGATAGGGAATCTGCCACCTGAGCGACTGCCCTAAATGCAGATCAGTAGTGACTGGAAAAAAAAAATTAATTTTTAAATACCGATGTTATTGGTCCTATCGAAAAGTACTACATAACAAAAGTTAGAGAGAATACAATTTCCAACCATTTATGTTTTATTCAATTTTACCGTACCGACTATGATAAGAGTGGTATTTCAGAGTCGGAAGAAAACTAAATGTGAAGGCCTACAATAATGAAAGCGCATAACATTGATCAACAATAACATTACATTGACCATTGTTTCTGGTGATGTTCTTTGTCTCTTATGCTGCCGCTGAACTCCGATAGATGGGATTACTGCTGCATACCGAGTATAAAAGCCTGAGGGAATATTGACGGGAAATATCTGGGGAGTTAGAAAACTTTCTTCTTTAGCATGTCATTCCTCTGGTTCATACATTTGCTGATACCGTACTGCTGGTACATAATTCACTGGTTCATCGTAGTATTCCAGCTATTCGATCCACACTCTGATGCGCTATTTTGAATGAGCATTGTGCACTCTTAAGGCAGAGGCTCACTTAGTAGTAGTAGTAGTAGTAGTAGTAGTAGTAGTAGTAGTAGTAGTAGTAGTAGAATATGACCTGGTCTAGAATTACAGTTTAGGCATATTCCAAATTATAGCAAAATTCAACCCTGAAGAGAGCTGTTTCTTAAAAAGAGCTTCTTCCCCTTCTCTTTTATTAAATTCTACATTCATTTTATTCAAAATTAGCAGAGAAGAGGGGGTTTCTTCCCTGGCTTGGAGGAAAAAATTGCCTCCAAGTCAGATTTTTCCGCCGCCAGTGTAGTAAATAGAGATTTTCTGACTCATCGGGTACTCCTAGGAATCAGATTGGTAAAAGGGCATAGATTTTGCCATGGGACTCTCCACTATTCAAACCCCCCCCCTCCTCCGAAAAGAGGCTAAGAGTGTTCACGGATCACGGAACTTTGGAATGTTAGTTCGGCAGTGTAGTACTGTTCATTAAAAGTGAGAAAATGTGTGGTTTTCATTTGATCGAGTATTTCATGTGAATACTTTACTCGCGCCATTCCTACCGACGTCATTGTAATGTTACCTACGTTCATTTCAGTAGGGAAAACCACTAAGACAGTCTTTCTAAGGATGTAAAGAGGCAGGTGGAGAGCGAGTGTCTGCCATTATAATGCAATTCCCCAACCTGATTGTGACTCGGGCCTACTATTACAATGAAAATTCCGTAACGCCGTCTTCATATGAGAAAGGACGTTCGGTGATTTCTCGTCGCGTTTCCATGGTAAGGTTCGGTGATTTCTCCGTCGCGTTTCCATGGTAAGGTTAAGAGCTGAGCAATTTAATACAGTCTTGCTCACAACGTGAACTCTACATAACCTACTATTCTGTATACAGTGTTGAATTCCATAGCGAAGCACGGGTACATCAGCTAGTATCTTGTATAACTTAAATGTCCGGTCAAGAGGAATTCAAATTTAATGCCTAGTTTCTTTCTGTTTTAATATCATAATTTTATATTCTCATCTGATTTATCACAGCACGTCTTACTATTTGAAGACAAAATTTAAGGAATATATTTTGTTCAATATCAAATTAAATTATAGTTTTATTTCAATGGTAAAATTAAATAACCTCAAATTTAATGGGGAAACAAAATGAACATCTCCTTTTTTTAGAACCTATATGTTATGTTGTCTAAATAAGCTTATTACCTCACACCTTAGAGATATTCAAGACTCTCATTCTATTATTGCCGCATTGAGTTGCAGCTGGCACCCATCAAATATTGTATGTGTAAGTAATCAGGTAAGAACTAAGTGCAACATACATAGTCCAACAATTGAGTATTTTATTTCAGAAATATTTTAATGTATTTTCATTTAAATTCAATTTCATATTTTAAATTAGTGAGTATAGTCTAAAAATTTCACCTGGTAGACTTCTGCTATCATGCTGAAATTTAGTGTCTTGGTAGGTGCCTGCATGGAATTGAACTTACGGCACACTTCCTGGTCGGAACGACCATGCAGGGTCTTGATCACTTGGATCATCTTCTCGCCGAGATATACCAGACAGTCCCGATTTTGGGGAGAATGAAGACCAGGGCAGGAAGTGGACCTGTAAGGAGGTGTGCACTCTTCCGCGCCATGAGCTCCTCTTCCAAGTGTACCACACACACACACACTGATTCGAACAACGAGATACCATACCTTTGGCATTGATAGCAATGCGTTGGAGGTGGGACATATGGCCTGACATTGCAGTAACAGGCTGTTACCTTGACTTTTTCTGGTAACACTGACAATCTGAGGAAAACTATGGCAAGGTCTTCGCCGTTGATTTTGTGCATAATACACCAGATGTATGTCACGCCTCGGTGCTTCATGCCTTCCATCAGCTGATCGTCATTGTTCCAGACAAGATTGCGATGGAAAATGACTCCAATAACCAGATTTAATGTTCTGTGCTCTTTCACTTTAACATGGATTTTGCCACAGTGGTCACACTTGAGCAACCAATCAGCTTGCACGGCAGTGCATGTTTTTAATAACAAACTAACATTGAGCATTTTTTTAATGTCCTGCAGTTTATCGTAGAGACCTGTGTCTCTACTGAACAAGGTAGACTTCTTTTTCTTCTTATTTGGTTCTACAGCCAGGTTCCAGCCTTGACCGCCTCAACAATATGACTCCAGGTGTCCCGATCCTCTGCTTTCATCCTTCATCCTCTGACTCCAGCTCCCCTTAGATCCTTCTCCACTTCAGCCATCTCAGTGGGGGTCGTCCCACTCTTCTGGAGCCATAAGGTTCTGTAAATGTCACCTTCCTACAAGGATTATTTTAGTCCTTTTTATGCTCATGCCCAAGCCATCTCACTCTTCTTGCTTTGATTTTGCTTACAATATCACATTCTTTGAACAGTAGGTATAGTTCATGGTTGTACCTTGCGCGCCAGCATCCGTGATCATTGACTGCTCCGTAAATCTTCCGTAAGATCTTCCTCTCAAATATGGCCAATCTGCTTATGTCAGTTGTCCCAAAAGCTCAAGTTTCAGAGCCATATAATAGAACTGGTCTTATTAGGGTCTTATACATTTTAACCTTAGAGCTACGGCTTGTGTAGCATGATGTTAGGTTTCTTTTTAGTCTATAGTAACATCTATTTGCTATTAGTATTCTATGGTGTATTTCTGCACTGACTGTTGTCTGATGTCATCAGCGACACTAAGTACTCAAATTCAGTCACCTTTTCAAATTTATAGTTATCGACCTCAAGGCATTTTCAGTCTTGGATTTTCTGACACCACCATACATTTTGTCTTTTTCTCATTTACCATGAGTCCCAACTGTTTTGATTCAGCATTTAACCTAGTAAATGCTTCTTTGACATCCCTTTCTGTTCTTCCAATAATGTCCATGTCGTCGGCATATGCTAATACTTGTACTGATTTATGAAATATCGTACCCCTCCTTTAAATTCCAGAGTCTCGCATGACCATTTCCAGTGCAATATTAAACAGCAAACATGCCAATGCATCTCCCTGTCTGAGACCCTTTTGTGTGCAGAATGGTTCTGAGAGGTTTCCTTGTAGTTTAACTCTACATCGGACTGTACTGAGAGATGCTCTTGTTAAGGCTACAAGCTTTTCTGGGATACCAAGTAGTTTATCCCGTTTTATAACGTCATATGCTGATTTGAAATCAATAAACAGGTGGTGTGTGGTGATCTTGTACTCTCGGGTCTTCTGTAGGATCTGTCTTAATGCATGTATCTGATCGGTGGTCGACTTCCCTTTTCTGAAACCACATTGATAGTTTCCTATTGTCTCTTCTACATGCTGGAGTAGTCTCATATACAATATATTGGAGAATATCTTATACCCTATGTTCAGCAATATGATACCCCTGTAATTTGAGCAGTCCAATGGATTTCTTTCTTATGTATTGGGCAGATCAACCCTTCTTCCCATTCGCTAGGTAAGCGCTCATTTTTCCATATTTCTCAGATGACCCTGTGAAGCCTTTGCAA
The DNA here is from genome assembly GCF_040414725.1 of Anabrus simplex. Classification (NCBI taxonomy): domain Eukaryota; kingdom Metazoa; phylum Arthropoda; class Insecta; order Orthoptera; family Tettigoniidae; genus Anabrus; species Anabrus simplex. Next base: position 416,674,557 of record NC_090269.1, read on the forward strand.
GAGAGTTGGTTTTGCCATTTTAATGAGCTCTGCATTTGTATCATCAGGCCCAGGAGCCTTGTTGTTCTTCAATCTGTCGATGGCAAGTTCTAACTCTTCTATAGTAGGCAATTCATTTCTCCAATGTCTATTTGGATCTGGTTTCCAGCATTACTACATTTTTACAGTGAGCATCATTCTCTACTCCCTCAAGATGTTCCTGAAAATGTTGATTCCATCCCTCTAAGGCCTCCTCTATGTTGCCCATCAAGTCTCCATTAGTTTTTCTGCAGTTTAATGTTCTTGGTGTAAATCCTGTTCTGATATTATTGATCAAGCGATAGTACTTTCTCAAATCATTCTGGGTATTAACATCTCTTCTATTTCCTTGAGCCTTGCTTCATGATACTCCCTTTTCTTGTGTAACTGCTTTTCAATTCTTCTTGGCCCTCTGTCTGTTTCAACAGTACTTCTGGTACATGTATTGATCATTGCTCTGTAGGCTATATTCTTCCTTTCAGTTATTTTTGCACACTTTATCAAACCATGTGCTCCTTTTATTTCTGCCTACTTCACCAATTATTTCCTCTGCAGTATCTATCACTCACTTACAATCCATCCAACTTATGTCATTGGCTTTTGCAGCAGTTTCAACCATTGCAAAATGTTCCTTTATCCGCTCCTGATAGAGGGTATTAGTTTCTGGGTCTTTTAGCTTTTCCACATCATATTTCTTTAATTTGCTTTGTTTCTGATGTCTATAGTTAATAGTAATTTTACTTCTCAATTTGACAGTGACTAAAATGATCCGAGTCCACATTAGATCCTCTAAATGTTCGTACATCTTCCAGGTCAGTCATGTGGTGTCTATCAACAAGAATGTGGTCAATCTGATTAACTGTGTTTCCATCAGGGGAAGTCCACGTGCAGGAACATTGTACTTCTTACCACCATGTCAGTTGAGGCTGCAAAATCAACTAGTCTCATGCCATTTTCATTACTATCTCTATGAAGACTATACTTGCCAATTATAGGTGCTAGATGATCCTCTTTACCCCCTTGGGCATTAAAATCCCCCAGCATCAGCACAATATCATGTCTGGTGCACTTTCCATATTCTCTTTCTAGGAGTTCATAGAAAGAATCCTTTTCCTCTTCATTCTTTTCTTCTGTTGGTGAATGAGCACTGAATAAAAAAATGAAATGGCGTATGGCTTTTAATGCCGGGATGTGTCCAAGGACTTCGGCTCGCCAGGTGCAGGTCCTTTGATTTGGCGCCCGTAGGCGACCTGTGCATCGTAATGAGGATGAAATGATGAAGACGACACATACACCCAGTCCCCGTGCCAGGAGAATTAACCATAAGTGGTTAAAATTCCCGACCCTGCCGGGAATCGAACCTGAGACTCCTGTGGCCAAAGGCCAGCATGCTAACCATTTAGCCATGGAGCCGGACAACTGATTTAGTGCAAGGAAATCACTCATAGATGGCAGGCCATACTTCTGCTCGAGTACTGCTCGACCTGCATAGAGCTATGACATCTGCTCGAGCTAAGCTCAAGCCCATCCCTAGGCGTAAGTAATAACACCATACTGTAAGTCATCTTATATCTGTTTTCCTAGGAATCCCTGCACCTGAATTTCTCCTCTGTTACCACCTTCTTATATCCATAACTCATATCATCACAATTTAGTGAGGGACATTTAATTTTCCAATACATCCAATTGGGCCTAAGACTTACTGTTCATAGCACTGCATTTCTCTATTGTAATCAAATCTCTCCAACTCTATTGTGAATGGCATTAGGGAAAGGAGCCTGTCTTTATAATGAAAACTCTCCATCTCTACTGTGAACGGCAGTGAGCCCGCTTTTGTAGTAGAAACTCCCAAACTCGATTGGGATTGGCAGTGGAAATGTGGCCTGCCATTATCGAAACATTCCTAATGTCACCTTACATCAGAATCAACATATGGCATCCTCCCTATTTTGTTCTTTGGTTAGCACTAAGAGACATGCAATTTAATATAATTATACTCATTGCCTGTACAGAATTTTACGGAGAAATCCGTATAACGAATCAAAGCATGGGTATATTAGCTAGTCAAGAATACATTTATTACTTTAAACATCTACCAACAAATTTTAAAACTTTAAAGAGAAAACATCACTTTAGAATGGATCCTTGCACATGTAGGAATAGAAGGTAATGAACTGGCAGATAAACTAGCAATAAAAGGCACTAGTACGTACATGAGAACCAAACCTCTAGCGGCTAACTCAGTCAAGAAGAAAATCACAAATAAAACCCTTGTGAAATGGAAGAAACAAACCACGCAACTCACTACAATGAAGAAATGGAAAAAAATTAGATGACCTATGGAACAAAAATAAAAGCAAGCCAAAGAAAGAAGCAGTGCTGATCTTCACATTGGAAACAGGACATAACTGCTTAGCCGCACATCTAGCTTCAATCAAAATATAAGTGTACCATCTGCAAAATTACTGGATCAGTGATTGACTCTTAAACACCTACTTCAGTACACAGGACCCAACCCAACCAAACCCACCCCAACCAAAAAGAAGGCAATTTACCATCCCTATACTGGACAACCAGAAACAAGATGAAATAAGACTTCTCTAATATTTCTGCTCTTTATTAATGTTATTTGCATATTACTGTTGTCTAGAGATATCAATTTTGTATTGGAGTTACTTTCCAATAAAGCCATAGGTTATAACAACAACAACACTGTTATATTGCAAACAAAGATGTAAGAGATTGCAAGTAAAAAGTAATTACAGGATTCATGATGTCACCAGATTTCTTCCTGTTGAGTAAACTGCCAGTTTTGATAACCATGACATTACAAATCAAGCTCTCATATTGTGGAGAAAGTAATATCATTACCTGGTTTAGGAACTAAATCTCTATTAATAGCTTGTAAAATTTGTGTTCTCTTCTCAGGTATCCAGTGAATCGAGTTCCCATCTAGTTTCTGTGCTCTTGCCCTCTGCATCATTCTCTGCAAAATAATGATTATCAATCAGTTGGTCCACTTGTTTCATTTTCATAGAATAGAAGTAAGATGTATGGATAGAAAGCATTCGTCCCTAATGGCACGAGGTGCAACAAATGACATGATAATTAAAACTTCAAAATGTATCCACTGACTAGAATCTAAATCTAATGTTGATTAGAAAATGACCATGAATCAAAAACAGTCAGTGGATCCAATTCACAATTCCTTATTTTCAGAGATGATTCTTGTTGTCCAAAGGTGTCCAAAATCCAGGTCGCTGGCCCCTCATAATAGCAATCACTGGTAAAGCAGAACCATGGTGTTCCTTTTATAGTGGTACTAATTACAGGTAATGTAGACCCATGGTATATCACACACTGGCACCACTCGCAGGTAACACAAACCCATGGTGACTTGCACGGAAGGATACTACTCTCAAGCAATGCAGACCTATGCTGTTCCTTACATAGTGGTACTAAACATGGGTGCCGGTATTCCTGTAATGTTCCTCACATAGTGCAACTAATCACAGGTCGCATATACTCATGGTGTTGCTCACATGGTGGTACTAATCATAAGCAATGTAGACCCAAGGTGTATCACACATTATGGTAACACCCGAAGGCAACACAAACCCATAGTGTTCCTCACATAATGGTACTAAACACGGGCACTGTAGACCCGTGATGTTTCTCTAAGTGGTAATACTCATGGGTAATTCAGACCCATTCTGAACACAGTGGAACCGACCACTGGAATGCACATGATCACACTTATCCTAAGCAACGTCCAGACCCGTAGCTATTCTCGCATAATGGTACTGCTGCTATGCAACGTAGACCCATGGCTTTCTTCGCAAGGTGGTACTAGTCACAAGTAACATCAAGCCATGGTGTTCTGCACGTAATTGAACTAATCATAAGTAGTCTCGTGGTTCTAATGTCATCAGCCATTGCTCGCCCCTTTTACTTGCCTCTTACAACAGACAGGGTGTAAACTGGGCATATTTGTCTACGTCCCTCAACCTATAGGGGGTGACTTGAGAAACAGGGGACTTCTAAACAAAAGCCAAGTTGCTTTGAGTCAATTCCTGCCGACTGTACTAATGGAGGCGACGAGAGAAGGCGATTGAATTGGCACTATGGTATATGATATATGCTTTGATCTGTAACTGTTAGGTCCTTCAGTAATTTTAAACTAATTTCTGATGAATTAAAATTTAGAGAATGCCTTAAAAAGAAAGCATTTAACAAAATTATACACAAATTTTTTTAAAAATTCTAAATTAGTCCGAATGGCAGGTAATAAATGAAGGTGGTGTCTGGAAAGTATTCCGAACATAATATTTTGGTACGTTGTTTGTGAGTACTCTGGAGTAGAAACAGTTTTCAACCTCAAGGACCCTGTGCTACTTGGGGGGAGGGAACTAAAACAGACATTCTGACTTTTTTCACTTCTTCCACTTATAACTTCTAAACAATGCATTTTTAGCAGAATACACCTATTTACAAAAATGAAGAGCATTAAATTTCCTTCAAATTTCACTGGTCAAAAGTATTATTTGACCAAATAGTTACCAAGATATGGTGGTTCAAAAATACAGAAAATTTCTCAAATTATCAAAAATAGCAGAAAAATGCAGGTTTTTGCCTTGTATACGCAACCTCCCTTCTTCCCTTCAAGATGTACATATTTACAGCCTCTCTTTCCATTTCAAAAAACATTTAAATTCTACATTCATTGTATTTTGGTAAATATTGGGTCCAAAATACTTTTCACCAGTGAAATTTACAGGAAATTTAATGCTCTTCAACTTTGTAAGTAGATGTATTCCACTAGAAACTCATGGTTTAGAAGTTATAAACAGTGGTTTTTCAGCTCCCCCCAAGTTAACGCATGGTCCTGGAGGTCAAAAATTCATATTCTACTCTTAAAGAGTACCCATAAACAACATCCAATATATCATTAAATTTGAAATACTTTCTAGGTAGAAAGTACCTGCCTGCCAATGGCAGCAAGTGGTATCTGAAGCTGGTTGTTGCACCAAAATTCTCCATGTCTCACTTTTATATAAGAAGTTTGCAGAAATAACAAACTCTATTATCCTTAAGTAATGAACTACATTCCTATTAAAATTGAAATACACCCAGTAATTTAAACAGAGGAAATAAGACTTTTTTTTTTGCTAGTTGCTTTACGTCGCACTGACACAGATAGGTCTTATGGCGACGATGGGACAGGGAAGGGCTAGGAGTGGGAAGGAAGCAGCCGTGGCGTTAAGGTACAGCCCCAGCATTTGCCTGGTGTGAAAATGGGGAAACCACGGAAAACCATTTTCAGGGCTGCCGACAGTAGGGTTCGAACCTACTATCTCCCGAATACTGGATACTGGCCGCACTTAAGCAACTGCAGCTATCAAGCTCGGTGAAATAAGAGACTAACTACACAGTATAACTACAGTTATTCTTACCTTACTTGTACCAAAAATTATCCGTTCCTGTTTTTCATCAATGCAAAAAGTTGGTAATATTTTGGGTGGTCCGGTATGGTATATCCTTGTGGTGTGGAGAGGAAATTACTGTTGCAAGGCGAGAGAAAGCAGAGTGTATGGTCGTGGGTGTGAACTGTGCAGTACATATGGATTTGATCCTGTTTTATGACCAGATGCATGCCAACGCTATGTGGAGGGATGTAATCACTATTGCGTTGGTGGTAGATAGTGTAGTGTGTTGTGTAAATATAAAGAGGAGAGTGTTGGGACAAACACGAACCACCAGTCCCCGCACCAGGAGAATTTATCACACGCGATTAAAATCCCCAAACCAGCCGGAATAGAACCTGGAGACCCTCTGAAGCAAAGGCCTCAATGTTGACCATTCAACCAAGTAGTCGAACATTTAATTTTAATTTTTATCAAAATATAATTCACCTCCCATGTAGATATAAAATCCTGTTGATACCCACAACATGCATATCTATAGGCTTAATTCTTTCTGATGAAAGTGCAGGTCCCACCTGCAAGGAACTTTATGTACTATGCTTTCAATCTTTTTAACAGCAGATTTATGTTTCTCGACAATGAGTACATGGAAAGAAAAATTTTTGGACTCTTAGTGTTTAGGTAGAACACTTATAATCACCGGGAGTATTTAACTCACGATTTTTTAAATTCAAATATCAATAAATCGCTACCAATCTGCTTTCAGGGCAGTTGCCCAGGTGGCAGATTCCCTATCTGTTGCTTTCCTAGCCTTTTCTTAAATGATTTCAAAAAATTGGAAATTTATTGAACTTCTCCCTTAGTAAGTTCTTCCAATCCCTAACTCCCATTCAGTGTACATAAAACTTTATTGAATCCGCTATTTAACATGTGTTTATTTCATCCAATGTCATACTTGTATCAGGCTACGTTGTCACGAAAACCGGGAGGGACAGACCCTCACCTATCCTATACCCAAACTTTTCTGCCAAAATGATGCCTTACAGGAGAAAGTGGTAAGTACAAGTGAATGCACCCCTCTCCCTCAACACCAGTCACAATACATCAGTCACCATTGTAGATTGCATTAGATTATTCATATTTTGAGAAGATGTCTTAAGATTTTGTGCTACTTTCAATTATGAAGTTAAGCACTTCGTAGAAAAAGAAAAATACAACTCTATTAAAGTTATTATTGCTTTTTTTTTTTTTTTTTTTTTTTTTTTTTTTTTTTTTTTTACAGTTGGCTTTACATCGCACTGACACAGATAGGTCTTATGGCCATGAAGGGATAGGAAAGGCCTAGGACTGGGAAGGAAGCAGCCATGGCCTTAATTAAGGTACAGCCTTGCCTGGTGTGAAAATGGGAAAACACGGAAAACCATTTTCAGGGCTTCCGACAGTGGGGGTTCGAACCCACTATCTCCTGGATGCAAGCTCACAGCCACATGCCTCTAGCGGCATGGCCAACTCACCCGTTTTTAAATTATTATTATTATTATTATTATTATTATTATTATTATTATAAAGTGGAATAACCGCATGTGTTAACACACTATGGCTATGCAGACAAGCTCTGCATTTGGGAGACGAGTGGGTTAGAATCCCACCGCCGACTGTCCTGAGAACGGTTTTCTGTGCTTTTGCCATTTCTACTTCCAGGCAAATGCCAGGAGAGTTCCTATTCGTAGGCCACAGCCGATTCCTTCCACCTCATCACCCAATTTCATACACAGTCAAAGGTCATTCATTTCATATTCATTAGCCCATCAACTGAGGTTGGCGTCAGGAAGGGCATCTGGCCATAAAAATACGCCATACAATTTCATCTCACCTCATCCCCAATCCTGTATCAGGAAAATGAATCGAGGTGTAAATAATAATAATAATAATAATAATAATAATAATAATAATAATAATACTGATCTTTTATGGATGTATTAAATGGATAAATCAAGAGGTTGGCCAACAGAATACGCCTGAAAGGAAAATGAAATGAAAATAGTGAAGGTGGCTTTCACATGTACACAAGGGCCTGGCAGAAGTAGCTGTTAAAGAGAAAGAGATACAGAACATTGTTTAGGAAAAAGGTTGCAAGAGTGAGAGATGCACCCGAAAAGCCAAGCCATGGAGTATCTCGACAGAAGCAGTGGCGGCGATTAGAACCCCCACCCCCACCACTTTGTGGAGAATCATTACATTTTGATTCCACTGTATCCGCCTGACACTAGAGTTATTTAAAAAAGAGCAATTTGTACTAACCCCATTGTCTTGTCAGCTATTTCCTTTTAGTTATTTATTTAATTACTAACTGTAGTACCCGGCGTTGCCCAGATAGTTTCTGAATATTTCCCTTTAAAATTTGCATTACCAGTTATGTGTGAAGTGAATTTTTATAGAATTCCTTTTTGACTTGCAGATTGATATGTTATGATCTATAATGTAGTTTTGGAATTATTTAGATGTGCTTGATTTCAAGTTTTAGATTATTTCATTTTTGAGTAGGACTTTGTCTTTATGAAAGCTCGAATTGACTGGGAAGTATTTGACCCTGTCAAAAATTAATAAGTGATAACTATATGTATTTAGCCGTCACACTATAGATACGATGTACAGGATTTCAACTGTCAATGAGACTGTCCCGCACTCTCGCCCCCCACCCCTAAGAGATAAAATATATGGATTCTCACCATTCATCTCAGTGACCCCGAAAACTGTAGATTCGACACACTTTTTGATTATTTTTATATCTCGCTCCCCTCTCACCCTCTCCCCAAAGAGGGCTGAACATGAACTTTAAAAAATTCAGAGTGTCGCTACTCATTTCAGCGACCATGAAAACTATGGATTCGATACTATTCTAGATTATTTTTATACCACTCCCTCGTCCCAGCCCATAAGGGTGCTAGGGGTGTCTTACCCCCATGCGGTTTGTCTCCTGATACTAATTTGGTAAGTGTACCAAGTTTGGTGAAATTGCTCCAATAGATTAGGACATGTGTCATTTACACTCCCACGCAGACACATTCATATATATATAGTAAGAATAAGAATAAGATAAGATTTTACATAGTTTTTTGATTATTTTTATATCTCACTTGGATCTGTAAAAATCCGGAGTATTAGGCCTACCATTTATCTCAGAGTCCCTGATATCTATGGATTCGAAACTGTTTTTCATTATTTCTATATCTCATACCCCCCCCCCCCCCCGTTCGCTCCCTACCTATAAGGGGGCTTAACTTGGACTTTAAAAAATTCTGGAGTGTTACTTTTCAACTCAGTGACCCCAAAAACTATTAATTCGACACTATTCTTGATTATTTTTATTACTAACCCCCCTGATCCCCCTCCCTTAAGGGCGCTAGGGATAGCTTCCCCAACATTGCTCGTCTCCCGATAGTAATATGTGTACCAAGTTTTGTTGAAATTGCTCCAGTGGTTAGGAGGAGTTGTGTCATTTACACACACACACACACACACACACATCCATCCATCCATATATTGTAAGGTAAGATTTTTATACTTCACCCCTTCCCATCCCCGCTCAAAAGAGTCCTATGAGTGCCTTACACAACAGTATATTTTTTCTGAATAGTAAGTCTTATGTGTACCAATTTTGGTTGGCAGTTATGCCCACACGTACATGCATAATCTCGCTGCTCTAGAATCCTGGAGCTGACGTTGCCATGGTTACGGCAGTTCATTTCTTTGATGCGATTCCTGGAGCAGGGCCAGTATCTCCGTAACGGTTGGTTTTACGGCCTTAAAACATGGTTTTCTGGCCCGGAGGGCTTACCGAGATTTGTTCTTTGCGTCAAGAGAATTAAATTGAGCTTTGTCTCGTCCTTATACGACAAATTCGATATTTTGCCTATATTAGCCTATTATTTTTATATCTCCCCCCACGTGCCCCCCTCCCCCCATTGGAATTGTTTTGAAAATAAAATACAGCCCATGTTACTCATTGGCAATGTAGCTTTTTATAGGTGAAGAAATTTTTTAAATCGGTTCAGTAGTTTTTGAGTCTATTTGTTACAAACAAATTTGTCCTCTTTATAATATCAGTACAGACTAAGGAAAATGCTTAGCGGAAATACGCACAAAGTGACGTTCGTCGCGACTAATTCGTACGGCGCCACAGCAAGTAGTAGAGAATCGCGCAGCAGCGAGTAGCATGAGGAAAGGTAGCTGGGGTATATTTTGCCAAGGTCATAAACACGGATTTGATTCGCCCGCTAGCCGCGTTCGTTCGTCAGTCTGGGTGTTTCGCTCATGCAATGTGTCTTTGTGTTATAGTTCTACCTAGCGTTTGTTACTTAGTGTGTTGCAAGGGCACCCATACCCGGGGGCAAGGTGGGGCCGCGGCCCCCCTCTAGTTCTCAGGGAAAGGCAAAAATCTAGTCTAGTCAGGTGTTTTCCTTTCAAGAAAATGATTTAAAAGTCAGTATTACGTAGAAGCGGTAGTACCGTACCCCACTAACAGGCAGGGACACCGTGGGTTATTCTACCACAGAATACAAGTCGCCATGTATCTTCCAAAATATTTAAAATACTACGCACCCCCAGGTCTGCCCCCCCACCCCCTACAAACTGTCATATGGGCGCTTGATGGTGTGTTATCAAATACGAAGTTATTTTCAAGTGTGTAATCACGCGCCGTACTTCCATTTAATTGTTATACATGTGTAATTATTGTTTCTTTGGTGAACGTTTAATTGTATCGTATTGAACCAAAATCTCAAAACAATCATTACCGTAGTTAACGTAGTTAAGTTGTAAACCGTCAATCTTCACCTCAATGTCGAAATTCACTCAGAGAGCATTTAAAGTTACCTTTTTTTATGTATATCCTCCCCGCCCCCCCCCCCCCCCCTCGGCCACTATATCCCTCAAACCCGGGTAATTTCTGTGCCCCCTCCCCACTTCTAATTCCGAATCGCCGCTATTGGGCGCAAGAGCGAGAAAGGAGAAGCCGAAGACTTTAGTATCTTCTGTGAGAGTTTCAAAGAGAAGGGCAGGTAGATTGTCAATCAATCAATCAATACTGATCTGCATTTAGGGCAGTCGCCCAGGTGGCAGATTCCCTATTTGCTGTTCTCCTAGCCTTTTCCGAAATGATTTCAAAGAAATTGGAAATTTATTGAACATCTCCCTTGGTAAGTTATTCCAGTCCCTAACTCCCCTTCCCATAAATGAATATTTGCCCCAGTTTGTCCTCTTGAATTCCAACTTTATCTTCATATTGTGATCTTTCCTACTTTTATAGACGCCATTCAAACCTATTCGTCTACTAATGTCATTCCACGCCATCTCTCCACTGACAGCTCGGAACATACCACTTAGTCGAGCAGCTCTTCTTCTTTCTCTCAATTCTTCCCAACCCAAACATTGCAACATTTTTGTAACGCTACTCTTTTGTCGGAAATCACCCAGAACAAATCGAGCTGCTTTTCTTTGGATTTTTTCCAGTTCTTGAATCAGGTAATCCTGGTGAGGGTCCCATACACTGGAACCATACTCTAGTTGGGGTCTTACCAGAGACTTATATGCACTCTCCTTTACATCCTTACTACAACCCCTAAACACCCTCATAACCATGTGCAGAGATCGGTACCCTTTATTTACAATCCCATTTATGTGATTACCCCAGTGAAGATCTTTCCTTATATTAACACCTAGATACTTACAATGATCCCCAAAAGGAACTTTCACCCCAAACGTGACCCGCACATGACCGCATCGATAAATTAATGAACAATATTGGTTTCACGTCCCAGTAACTACTTTCACGGTTTTCGATGCTGAAGTTTTTACGTGCCAATAGATCTGCCGACACGAGGCTGATATACTAGCACTTTTGCTGCCACCGGACGGAGCCACGATCGAACTCACGAACTTAAACCTAGAAGGCGAGCGCTCTACCACCTGCCCGGCTCGATCTATGTTACTGCGTGCATAAAATTCCAGCAATCAGTTCAAGCTCGAGGCTCAAAGGCCTCAAACTCAACCAAGTATGGCAGTGGAATTATTCAGTAAATGTAAGTTACGTTTGATGTATTTCCTATAGAACGTTCGTCTGTCATTTTCATGTCCTGAATTTAAATGTTATTTAAGCCTATTTATGTTGTAATCCGGCTCCTCGGTTGAACGGCCAGCGTAGTAACTTTCGGTTCAGGAGATCGAGTTCGATCCCCAGCTGAGCCAGAAATTTAGCCTGTTTTGTTAATCCCTCTGACTGGATGGTTGTGTTCGTCGTAACACCACACTTCATTCACATACAGTTCGCCTGATAGCCACGATCGGTAGTCAGGCATTAAGTATATGACCTAACACCCTGATTTGTTGGTTTGAAACCAGCTGTTGGAGAAAAAAAAAAAAATCACTCAGAATGTTGGTCTAGTCACTAGATTGCGTTCGGAAGGCAACCTCTCCACATTGTTCGTCGTTGAGAGCGAGGGCATATGATTCTCTTGATGGCGATTCGCTCGTCGCGGATGGAGATGCAGACCCAAAACTCAACACCGAGTACGCTACGTGCCGGCACCTCTCCTTACCTCATCTCACGCGCAGGTCGCTCATGTCAACTAGAAAGACTACACCAGAAACCACACGACATACCACCACAGAGTAAATGTCCCTCTACATAGGGTTGGCGTCAGGAAGATCATCGGCCAAATACACTTTTAGCGCCAACCCAAAGTAATTGAGGAAAATGCCAGAAAATCATTTATTACTAGCTGTTTTATAACCGACGGTGATGGGTTAGCTTTTTGTAACAGTAATGCGTTGCCAGTGATTGCAAAAGTACAAAAATATGACTGGGCTGAACTGCAGTGTAATATTTGACTGAATTACAAATTATTTTAATAAGTAAACAGTAAAATGACTTTACAGAACGCTAGTCTTAACACGTTCCTTGCAGTTCGGGTTACCGTGTGTCCGAAGCATGTTTCTCTTTACCGTCGGCGCGAACTTCCCAAAATTAGCGAGTAAACAACTACGTCCTAGTTACATATTTCTCATAGCTAATGGCAACATCATGTTCATAATGAAGTAAAGGATTGAGGTATGCTGCTACTTTCGATCGGTCCACCGGCGACCATAAGGATTTTTTTTTTTTTTTTTTTTTTTCATTCATATCGCTTTGGGTGTGTTTATATTGTTGTCTAACGTGATTACGGTGAATGAAGCGTACAATATTGCTGCTTTCAGATGGCAGATTGTTGTTTAATACAAAGAGTGCCACCCGTTTGTTTTGTTTTACATTGCTCTAGGTAAGCGAATATAAGTTCGGATTTTTATTTAATGGAGTAGTTAGTGGCATATTCATTGTCTTCATTAGATCATATTTTGAAGAGAGTTCACGTCCATTTTTTTTTTTTTTTTTAGGCATGGAGCCCTCACGTCAATGGAGACAGACAGCACCGGGTCACCGTGAGCAGATACAACGTAAAATCAAGTCATCAAAATTCAGTGCTGCGGGGAATGTGTTAAGAAAATCACTGATTTTTTTTCGCATATGACTGAAATAATACAAACAGTGCAAGGAAAATGTTACTTCATTGTATAGGCCTATTTGTATGTTTTTTCTCATAGGCACAAGTGGCCGTCACTAGGTGACGAGATTATCTTTTCCCATCATTTTTATTTTAGTTTATAACTTAGCATTTCGAACGATTTGCCATTTACTTTGCAAATACATTAATTGGTTCTTAAGGTTCTCATTGCTAACCTCGACGTCCTTGGCAAAAGTGTGGATCTTCGCGTTTACTGAAAAGACGCCCTGCAGGGGCAAATATGGTACGGTAATTTTGGAAATACTGGAGATGAAGGTGTTGTAGGCCTATGTCAACAGCTAGGTACTCAGTATGTTTCATACGTAGCGTGAATCGAACAGGGCAATCCCCAGCAGGCACATGAAGCACGTTTAAATACATTGCATTTTCTCGAGAAGTACGTGTCCGATTTTCAAAATTATCACGGTGCTGAATTTGTGATGTATGTAGGTTTAACGCTTCTGTGGTGTAGTGGTTAGCGTGATTAGCTACCACCCCCAGAGGCCCGAGTTCGATTCCCGGCTCTGCCACGAAATTTGAAGTGGTATGAGGGCGGAACGGGGTCCACTCAGCCTCGGGAGGTTAACTGAGTAGAGGAGGGTTCGATTACCACCTCAGCCATCCTCAAAGTGGTTTCCCACTTCTCCAGGCAAATGCCGGGATGGTATCTAACTTAAGGCCACGGTCGCTTCCTTCCCTCTTCCTTGTCTATCCCTTAGAATATTCCCATCCCCCCCCCCCCACAAGGCCCCTGTTCAGCATAGCAGGTGAGGCCGCCTGGGCGAGGTACTGGTCCTCCCCCGGTTTATCCCCGACCCAAAGTATGAAGCTCCAGGACACTGCCCTTGAGGCTGTAGAGATGGGATCCCTCGTTCAGTCAGGGGAAAACCAACACTGGAGGGTAAACAGATTAAGAAGATGATGTGTAGAAAACAGTGTAGTTCCGTTATTAAAAAAAGTACCATTATCTGAGAAAATATTGACGCCATGAAAAGGTAATGCAAGTCCGATTATGAGCCCCTTGGTACCATTAGGTACTGAAAGTGAAATTAGAAAGTCGATATCCTGGACGGTTCACAAGTTAGTTCAGATGGACAACTTAGCTGAATAACCCTGTAGGTTTTCTATATCTACTACACTTAGATAATAGGACTATCATATCTGCTTTGTTATATAAATTTTTACTTCAACATTTACGAGGTTCCAGTTACAGACAGAATAGGTTTAACAGACCAATTTGCTCTGCATTTTCGTCCCTTTTTTGACGCCTGCATTCGTCTGTATTCTGGGCGGGTGTCCACGCCACCCACCCCTAATTACAGCTCTGCCCTAAAATAAGCACTTAAGGTTTCACTGGAATTGGACTAAATCCAATTTTCGTAAATTTGTTTTATCCGCTGTACGATAAGTATGTACGGTATATGGCATAAACGATCGGAAATTCAATTTTCTACAAATTTGGTCATATACAATTTATCGATAATATTAAGAATAACAGAGCCTCCGTGGCTCAGGCTGCAGAGCGCCGGTCTTTCACCGCTGGGTTCCGTGGTTTAAATCCCGGTTACTCCATGCAGATTTGTGCTGGACAAGGCGGAGGCGGGACAGGTTTTTCTCCGGGTACTCCGTTTTCGCTGTCATGTTTCATTCCAGCAACACTCGCCAGTATCATTTCATTTTAGCTGTCATTCATTAATCATTGCCCCAGAGGAGTGCGACAAGGCTTCGGCAGCCGGCATAACTCCTATCCTCGCCACTAGATGGGGGCTTCATTTATTCCATTCCTGACCCAGTCGAATGACTGGAAACAGGCTGTGGATTAAGAATAACAGTTTAGGTCGTTCGATAAAATGTTACTCCTTGCGATAGCCTTGAAGTTATGCAGCTGATAAAACAATCCTGAATGAGTAGATTCCGGTTTTAAGAACAGACACCAAAGGTAAATAAATAAATAATACCTTCAGATAGCTACTCGTCACTTATGAAAAGAATTAGACACGCGACCCTTTATTTTATCTATAATGACGTTAATTTTTTCAGATACGTTGAGATGCCGGCATGTCGTCCCCCAGGAGTTATTTTTAAGTGCCAGATTTTTTACATTACTTTTTACACTGCTTTACGTCGCACCGACACAGATAGGGGTTCGAACCCACTGTCTCCCGAATACAAGCCGACAGCTACATGATCCAAACCGCGCAGCTGTTCGCTCGGTACCGAGCCTGGATCGAATCCACTACCTTGGACTAGGACGGCCGGCGCTCGTATTGAACATCCCATGCACAAATGTGCTGTATTGCACCATTAAGTTATATGTCAGCCTACATTTTAGAGGCTTCGTGAACAGCTGATTTAAGTTATGGTGGTAGTTTACCAGAAATTCGGCTGTACCTTCTATCATCCCATTCTAACGCCCCCAATTTGGCTTGTTTACAGTAGATGCACCGTTGCCAAGTCATTGTGATTAAACAATAATAAATTACCAACAAGGTTGATTCATCTGATACATCTGCAGCACAGACGAAATAGCTTGGGTTATAGTACTTTAGAGTATAACAATGTGAAGTCAAGATAATTGTGTTTTTTGGATACAAACCACTGACTTAGACAGTATAGTTCTCTCAATCGACACTTCGATCCAGTGTTTGTGTACTGGTATGGTAGTCCTATTTAACCCATTTGGAGTTCATTATTCTATCGCAAAACCCTCGTTACCGGCATGACGCCAGAAACCCACCAATAATAGATCATAAACTAATTAATAAGCAAATTATAAATCTTCTCAATTTGAATATTCGAACATAGCTTGAAACACATCGCAGGAGAAGTTTCAGACCTTTCCTTCAAAACTTGATCAATAATTTAGAACTCCAGACTCCAGGATTTCGTTATCACGAATCTGATCTCTCTCGTTTGTGAGCATAATCAAAAATGCATTGTGCCTGTTACAGGAAATAAGAAAGAGACAAACCGGATGTATTCTTTAATCGAATGTAGATGCGCCAGGTACGGTACCACTTAGCAGGAGGGTAACACAACGCGAGTTTTAAAAATTGGAGAGTTAGGTCCAGTTTGCAACAAAGTTATTAAAAGTAGCCTTTACAAGGTAACAATAATTATGAGATTAATATCATGCACAGATGAATCCATTTAAACAATAGTGTCCATGGAAGATGTACCGTATTCGGTCCAATTAATGACTTTTAAGCAATCTCGGTTCTTTGTGGATTACTTACTGCTAAATTAAAACTACTTCGTGCGCATTGCATTCAGTTAATGCATGTCTTCAAGCACATCATGAAGAAAATCAACAAACGTTCTGCTCTACTGTGTCTTCAACACGAAAAAGTAGACTAAGAAACTGTCAAATGCCGCATGTTTGTACGCACAATTCGAATAAATAGTTTTTGAAATGCAGTCATAAATTTACTCGAAGTGAGCTCTAGTTTGAAAACTACATTCAAATACACAAGAGATTCTTTATCGTGACAAACTGTCCAAACTCAGATTTAAAAATAAATAAAAAGTTGACAGCACATTTAAAAGCTGACAGGTACGGTAACGCAATTTTCTTCATCATATTATTTGAGTAGAAAGCTATTTTCTAAAAATTTAAATCAAACGTGAACATCACAATAAAGCATGAATAGAATGAATAGCATGAATAGCATTTACCCTACCAGTGTAAAGGGCTCCATGTTCCTGCCCTGCGTACGATCTTTTGACAACTGGCTGCTTAGATGATTCACCCGTAACTAAACGTCCGAAACGCAGTGTCGTCACAAAGCTGATGACTCAAAGACACTATATCGACAAACATTTCATATGTGTTTACAAAATAAAGCGAATCCACCTATTTACATTGCTTTTACAAATGTTTTCTTTTACCGGCATATTGTAATAAAATATAAATGCATATGAAAAATAAAAATGATTTGCAATTAAAAAATATGCATTCATTCATCAGGTAGCAGGGGGCTATCCAATTAAACGCCCAGCGCCAAATATTTCACCCTCATTCCAGGATAAGTTTTGAATACATCATATACGGAACGATTAATTGCATATTCAAACGGAATTCCACAATTTTTCAGGACAGATTATCAGTTGATGTAAATGCCACCGTTTGCATTTTACCGCCGCGATGAACTGTCGCGGTTTGAATTTAACTTGTGATTTATATGCACCCAAATTCTAAAGAATTGTCGGCGTGCGGTCCATACATAGCCTATCTAAAAGAAAAATTCAATGTAGAGATTTCCGCTAATGTGTAAACCTCATTTTCAGAAAGAAGTGAAAATGTCGAGGTTTGAATTTGACATTTCATAATCATACACATAATTATTTTGTTTATATTTTGCATATATATATATCTTGAAAACACCGTTAGCGTGCTGGCCGTTGGTCGCAGGGGTCCCGGGCTCGATTCTCGGCAGGGTCGGGAATTTTAACCATCATTGGTTAATTTCACTGGCACGAGGGCTGGGTGTCTTCTACATCATCATCATCATTCCATCCTCATCACGCCTACGAGCGTCAGATCAAAAGACCTGCAGCTGGCGAGCAGACATGTTCTCGGACACTCAAGGCACTAAAAGCCATACGCCATTTCATTTACCGCGGCAAATTTTATTCCAATCGATTCCGTGCCGCACTCAGAATTTAATCTGGGGGGGGGGGGGGTGATTTTATGAATGCTTTTAAATGAAATTTACTGGCATTTTAATGATCTTTCCTACTACTCTATTATTTATTTATTTATTTATTTATTTATTTATTTATTTATTTATTTATTTATTTATTTATTTCCGGATCTGCAGGTAACTGGTTAGCATGTGAGCCTTTGTTTCAAGAGGTCCTGGGTTCCATTCCCGGATGGGATTGCGATTTTAACCTTCTGGCTCAGGGACTGGGTATTGTACCATCTTCAAAATGAGATTTCATCCTAGGTAGGGCGCCATTCATACAGATGAGTAGGTCATTCATGGGAGTCAACTTGAAAGACCTGCAGCAAACCCTTCCAGAGGCCACACATTATTATTATTATTATTATTATTATTATTATTATTATTATTATTATTATTATTATTATTATTATTTTTGATTCATTGTGCCCAGCTGTGGAGCGCGTTTGAACTTATTTTGCACAATGTTTCTTCTTCTTTTCTTCCCAATATTTCTTCATTTTTTCACTGTGTTCCTTTCTGCGTGTTTCTGTCCAGCCTGTATTTTTTCTTGTTGGTTTCTCTGCAAATTTATGTTTGTTTACTAAGCTTCTAAATTTCATTCTATCTTGAATGGTTTCGTCCTCAATACCCATTTCTTGTAGATCTTCATGAATTTCTGCTAACCAATTGTTGCGGATTTTCAGGGTTAGAGCTAGATTTAGAATTTTCTTTGTCAGCCTGTTGTTATCCATTCTGTGTAGGTGTCCGTAGAATTTTAGTCGTCTCTTTCTGATGGTATCTGTGATTTTTTCTGTGAATTGAAAAATTTCGTGTGGTTTCTTTTTCATCCAAATTCCATTTTCGAACTTTGGTCCTAGGATTTTTCTGAGAATTTTCCTCTCTTGTTTCTCAATGCTTTTCATTTGTGACCTGCCACCAATGATCAGTGTTTCAGATGCATAAAGTGCCTCTGGTTTGATGACTGTATTGTAGTGTCGTAATTTTGCATTTTTTGATATACATCTTTTGTTGTATCTGTTCCATGTGATTTTGTAAGCCCTTTGCAGTTTAGCAGTTCTTTCTTTGTTAGCTTCCTGATTTAACCCTGCTGGCTGAATAATTTCACCTAGATATTTGAATTTGTCTACTTGGGAAATTATTCCACAGTTGGTGATTAATGGTTGATTGTCGAATCTTGATTTAGTTCCTTCCATAAACTGCGTCTTTTCAAATGAAATTTGAAGTCCGGTTTTTGCGGCTATTTCATTCAACTTTTCTATGGATTGGATTGCTTCTTGTCTGTTGTTTGAAAGGATCGCAAGGTCATCTGCAAAAGCTAAGCAGTCAAGGTGAATTTTGTCTTTAAGAAGTCTGCCAATGTTTATACCTTTAGGTTCTTTTCTCCATTCACGAATCACTTTTTCCAAAACTAAATTGAATAGTAGTGGGGATAGTCCATCTCCCTGTCGGACGCCAGTTCTGATTTCGAACGGTTCAGAAATTTCTCCCAAGAACTTAACTTTTGATGTTGTGTTGGTCAGAGTTTGTTTAATCAATTCCCTCGTTTTCCTGTCGACTTGAAATTCCTCTAGTATGTTGAACAGGGTCTGCCGATCTATGGAATCATACGCTTTTTTGAAGTCAACAAAGGTGATTACTGTTTGTTTGGTTTTGCGAATCTGTAGTATGGTTTTTAGGTTTAGGATTTGTTCTGCGCAGGATCTCCCTTTTCGGAATCCAGCCTGATAATCTCCAATCAGGTGGTCTGTTTGTTTCTCTAATCTATTAAGTAGAGCTTTAGAGAAGATTTTATATACGAGTGAGAGGAGAGAAATTCCTCTGTAGTTGTTAATATCTGATTTGTCTCCTTTCTTGTGAAGTGGGTGAATCAATGCGCATTTCCAATCCTCCGGAATTTCTTCAGAAAACCAAATGTCCTGTAAGATTTTTTGAATACTCTGGGCCAGTTTGTCACCACCAATTTTCAACATTTCAGCGATTATTCCATCTTCTCCTGGTGCTTTGTTGTCTTTTAAATCTCTGATTATTTGTTTGACTTCTTGTAATGTGGGGGGTTCTGAATCTGGATTAGGTGTTGGTTTTTCATAGGTGAATTGTTCCTTTGGAGATTCACAGTTTAAAAGGTCCATGAAATGGTTTGCTAGGAGTTCACAATTTCCCTTATTACTTGTTTCCAAAGTCCCATCTGTACGTTTGAAACAGAGACTAGGTGCCTGGTAATTGGATAATTCTTCTCTGAATGTTCTGTAGAAGTTCCGTGTATTGTTTTTCTTGAAATCATCTTCTATTTCTACCAGTCTGTTTTGATCATATTTTCGTTTTTCAGATCTGATGATTTTTGAGGTTTGTTTCTGTGTTTTGAAGAATTCATCACGATTTTGATCAGTTTTATGGGAACTCCAGTTTAGCCAGGACCTAATTCTGACTTCTATGGCCTTGTCACAGGTGTCATTCCACCACCTGTGTTTGCGTTTCCTTGGGGGATTGCTGATGTTTTGTGAAGCTTTCAAGAGTGTGTCCTTGAGTTCTAGCCAGTTTGAAGGAGCATCGTTGGAGATATTCGCAAGGAAATTGTCTGAGTTCTGTCTCAGAAATTCAGGGTCGATTCTTGGGTTCCTGATTGTTTTGGTTTTCTTCCTGTTGGGTTGAAACTTTACTTTAACAAGAGATAGGTGGTGGTCGGAGTCAATAATTCCCTTTTTGACTTTAACGTTCATAATTTCTTTTTGGTTTTTCTTGGAAATAGCCACATGGTCTAGTTGAAATTCTCCTAAATGCATGTTTGGGGATCTCCATGTCATTTTCTTTTGTGGAAGTGCCAGGAAATGGGTTGACATCAATTTTAGATCAAAATTCTCGCAGAAGCCAATTAAACGTTCTCCATTTTTATTGGTTCTTTTGTGAGCAGGGTAAAGTCCTACAGTGGTCCTAAATTTCTTCTCTTTGCCAATTTGTGCATTGAAGTCCCCCAGCAGAATTTTGACATGATGTTTTGGAACTTTGGCTGTAGTTTCTTCTAGTAATTCCCAGAAGTCATCTACCTTCTGTGAGTCTTTTTGATTGTAATTGTTTGTAGGTGCATGTGCAATGATTAGTGTATAAGCTTTGTTTCCTGATTTGATTGTCATTAGCGAAATTCTTTCAGAAGGAGATGTAAAGTATAATACCGAATTTGTGATATTTTTTCTCACTGCAAAACCAGTGCCAAATTGTAATATTTTGTTAGGGAGGAGGGTAGCTGGTTTACCTTTATAAATTCTATAGTTTCCTGATTCAAAATGATTTTCGTCACTGTACCTAGTTTCTTGGAGTGCCAGAATTTGGATGTTGAGTTGGTCTAATGTGTCTGTTAAGTGCTTCAACTTTCCAATTTTGCAAAGCGTGTTGATGTTTAAAGTGCCAATAAAATGTTTTTCCTTTGGGCGAAGAGATTTGGGAAGCTCCGATACATTCCCGCATGATGTTCTCGGTCCCCCAGAATCCGATGACCGAGAAAACCTAGTATGAATACTAGGGCTTGGGGTAGTAGTATCATTAACTGACGTTGCCATCATGCTAGTAAGTTGAAGATAATGGGGAGATTGATCTTTGTCAATCTCATAGTTACAACTAAGGTATTGAGCCTCAGAGGTTGCCTCAAGATGTTTTCTGACTGTGCCTGTTTTTGGTCCGCGAGAGGTATTTTATTTCCCTCAAGCCCTCCGGACAAGTCCGGCGAGCCCCCCGATCTGCCACCTGGGACGCGCCCGATAGGGGAACAGGCAAACCCCCCACGGGATTATTATTATTATTATTATTATTATTATTATTATTATTATTATTATTATTATTATTATTATTATTATTATTATTATTCCAGCTCCTTGGTTGAATGGTCAGAGGGCTCGTGGTTTGATTTCTGGCAAGGCACAAAGTTTTTTTTGGGATTTGTTTAACGTCGCACCGACACAGATAGGTCTTATGGCGATGATAGGATAGGAAAAGGCTAAGAGTGGGAAGGAATCGGCCGTGGCCTTAATGAAGATATGGCTCGGGGACTGGGTGCTTGTGTTTGTCCCAACACATTCCCCTTTCATAGTCCGGCTCCATGGCTAAATGATTAGCGAGCTGGCCTTTGGTCACAGGGATCCCGGATTTGATTCCCGGCAGGGCCAGGAATTGTATCCATCATTGGTTAATTTCGCTGGCACGGGGGCTGGGTGTATGTGTCGTCTTTACCATCATTTCATTCTCATTATGACGCGCAGGTCACCTACAGGTGTCAAATCAAAAGACCTGCACCTGGCGAGCCGAACACGTCCTCGGACATTCCCGGCACTGAAAGCCATACGCCATTCTACTCCCTTTCATGTTCGCACAACACACTCCACTATCCACCACCACGGAGACACACACTAGTAAATACATCCCTCCACATAGGGTAGGCATCAAGAAGGGCATTTGACCGCCAAACTAGGTCAGATCCACATGTTCGCATCCGCGACCCAACAGTGAGAGGAAAGCGGTAAGAGGTTTTGTTTTAGTTCATTTGAGCTACCTGAGGACCACGGTGCTTGTGCTCTAGCTGTGTTGTTGTTGATGGTTGCTGCTTCTGGTGTTCTTAATGGTGCTGCTTCCTTCTTAGTACCTTGAGCCTTTCTGTAGGCCCAGTAATCCTTCATTTTCTTGCTGAACTCTATTTTGCATTCCTCGGACCATTTCCTGGTCTCATCCTGGTTTGCTTATCAAGTTCTGAAGTTTTGATAGATGATACTTTGCCTATCTATATTTTCTTTCTAGTCTGATAAGCAAGTAATGGAAATTACCTCAAGCAAACCCTTGTTCTGTAATGGCTTCACAACTTATGCCAGAACCGGGCTAGTTGGCCACGCAGTTAGGGGCACGCGGCTGTGAGCTTACATCTGGGAGATAGTGGGTTTGAAACACACTGTCAGCAACCATGATGATGGTTTTCCATGGTTTCCCAATTTTACACCACGCAAATGCTGGGGCTGTAACTTAATTCAGGCCACAGCTGTTTCTCCCAGCCCTTTCCTATTCCTTCGTCACCATAAGACCTATCGTGTCGGTGCGATGTAAAGCCAATTGTAAAATAAATAAAAAGCTTATGCCAGATAACAATCTATCTATATATCTATCTATTAGGGCAGTCTCCCAAGTGGCATATTCCTTTACAGTTGTTTACCTAGTTTTTTCTTAAATAATTTCAAAGAATTTGGAAATTTACCAAATACCACCCTCAGTAAATTATAACTGGTGGGCCCAGTGCCAGAGGTGACTAAACGCCATCTGCCACATTTTGAGTAAATGAAAGATAAAGTCAACAAGGGATTTAAAATTATAGCAGCTTTCAAAATCATTTGTTGAAGCACCTGGACAATGAGAAAAGTATCCTCTTTCATAATGAAAAGTATTCCAAAGTTACTCTTACACTAGTATGCATATCAATACTACATATTCTACAAATTATGCCCTCAAAGAAATAACTATAATACGTCCTCCGACTGTCAGCATGTTTTAGGGTGAAAAGACAAAGGGGAGATTTTTTTTTTTTTTTTGCTCTTTAGATAATTGCACATACACTATCACAGGAATTAAACCATAACATGCCCCCTTCATCTTGATCTGCTGTTGCCTCCACTGTTGCCAGATTTCTGTAGAACTGATGATAAATGGAGGGATATACTTCAATGGCCCCAATAGGTCAGTCTTTTTTTTTTTGCAGTCATTTCCTGTGCCCTTGAGGATACAAGAGTGAGTGGACTGTCTTTATGGAGAACAATATGTCGAATCTGAAACCACTGTATTTTTTGTCCTGCGATAGATATTTTCCTGTTAGTAATCTCATTCTGGAATTGTTTACTGGAATAGAACATGCTACTGTCCATGTGACTGACATGGAAATGACATTTCTTCTTTTTTGCTGATTTAATGACGGTCAACCAGTTTTCTGGTGTAAAGACATCGGGCATACCTGGTTCATTAGTAGAGGTATTTTCTTCCGTCTGATATATCTTATCATCGTAATCTATAATCTTCATTTCCGTATTGACGAACTACACAATTAGAAATAGGAAAGGATTTCCACCTATCAATACTTGTTTATTTCACTTATTATGCTACAGGACCGGTTTCGACCCTTTACATAAGGTCATCCTCAGCTGAACCATGCATACATATCTATGTGATGAAGCTATGATTAAGATAGTATTGTCAAAGGAATGCCATACGATAGTAAACATTACGTCACATCCAAATGGGGCATGTCGTAACGTGAACTGGCATATATGTCACTATGTACAACAATGCATTGTATGTCTAAAATAGTATGTTTAAGATCTTAAAATTAGTTGATAAAACATATCTCACTTAAAACTAACTTATATATATATGTACAAGATGAATACAATATATGGGATCACTTCATGCACATGAACGTTCTTGTCTTGCTTGTTGGCTGACTCCCGTGTTCAAGTCTTATTTACATAGTTTGTACACTCAGCTGCTGTTCCTGGAGTTTAAATGATGCAGTGATGTTATATTTATTGTTGCTGGTGTGGCTGAGATGTGTTTGATATGCGAGCTTGTTGTGTACACTGCACAGCTACAAATGGGAAAGGAGCCACTACTTTGAACCCAATGTCACTCAAATTTTATGGATGTCACAGGACAACATGATTTGATTTTAACATAAGGCAACACACACAGCAGAGCTGAACATATTTTAGCCTAATTTTAACCATACATCTGGCACCTTTTTAAAATTGGAAAGTGTTTTACTCTATGTACATACATGAAGACAAAATTTTTTACTTATACAATTTTACAAGCAAACCATATCATTTAAACTCCAGGAACAGCAGCTGAGTGTACAAACTATGTAAATAAGACTTGAACACGGGAGTCAGCCAACAAGCAAGACACGAACGTTCATGTGCATGAAGTGCTCCCATATATTGTATTCATCTTGTACATATATATATATAAGTTAGTTTTAAGTGAGATATGTTTTATCAACTAATTTTAAGATCTTAAACATACTATTTTAGACATACAATGCATTGTTGTACATAGTGACATACATGCCAGTTCACGTTACGACATGCCCCATTTGGATGTGACGTAATGTTTACTATCGTATTGCATTCCTTTGACAACACTATCTTAATCATAGCTTCATCACATAGATATGTATGCATGGTTCAGCTGAGGATGACCTTATGTAAAGAGTCGAAACCGGTCCTGTAGCATAATAAGTGAAATAAACAAGTATTGATAGGTGGAAATCCTTTCCTATTTCTAATATCTTATCATCGTCGCTAACAGTAGATAAGTTGGATACCAATGAGCTCTCGTGTAATATCACCACCATCTCAGCACTTAGTCATGTGTGGCTCACACACTACAGTCATCTCTATAGTGCCAGACTTGCTCACTGGTAGCAGCACATTACAGAAACAGTAAGGTTTTTAGTCATAATTGGCATAGACAGAATACGATCTTTCCCACTTATTACACTAAAAATATCAAAATGAGCTGCGATGGTGCTTAGTCACCTCTGGCACTGAGCCACTCAATTGAAATAATTATTTCAATCCCTAACCCTTCTTCCTAAAAAGTTTGAGGTGATAATAACTAACTGACATGAAACACAGGTTCCAATCTACTAGTGACAGACATTTGAACATATATTTTTAAATAATAATAATAATAATAATAATAATAATAATAATAATAATAATAATAATAATAATAATAATAATAATAATAATAAAGCAGAAGAAGAAGACTGGAACAACCTGGTCTAAGACAGAAAGGAAAGAATCAATCAATCAATCAATCAATCAATCAATCAATCAATCAATCAATCAATCAATCAAGCAATCAATCAATCAATCAATCAATCCTGATCTGGTTCTATCTGTTGTTTACCTACCATTTTCTTAAATGATTGCAAATAAATAGGAAATTTATTGAACATCTCCTTTGGTAAGTTATTCCAATCCCTGACTCCCCTTCCTATGAATGAATATTTGGCCCAATTTGTCCTCTTGAATTCCAAACTTTATCTTCATACTGTAATCTTTCATACTTTTAAAGACACCACTCAAACTTATTCGTCTTCTGGTGTCATTCCACACCATCTCTCCACTGACAGCTCGGAACATACTATAACGTGAGAATTATAACGTGCAACATACCACTTAGTTGAGCAGCTTGTCTCCTTTCTCGCAAGTCTTCCCAGCCCAAACTTTGCAAAATTTTTGTAATGCTACTCTTCTGTCGTAAATCACCCAGAACAAATAGAGCTTCTTTCCTTTGGATTTTTTCCAGTTCTTGAATCAAGTAATCCTGCTGAGCGTCCCATACACTGGAACCATACTCTAGGTGGGGTCTTACCAGAGACATATATGCCCTCTCCTTTACATCCTTACTACATCCCCTAAATACCCTCATAACATTGTGCAGAGATTTGTACCCTTTATTTACAATCATATTTATGTGATTACCCCAATGAAGATCTTTCCTTATATTAACACCTAGGCCCTTACAATGATCCCCAAAGGGAATTTTCTGATCCCCAAAGGGAACTTTCACCCCATCAATGCAGTAATTAAAACTAATCAACTTAAACGTGTGCAAGCTAGATTTTTTTATTTTTCTAATAGAGTTAACGATCTGTTGTCTCTAAAGTTGAATGACATTCAAAGGAAGGAAGCTAGTGTTGTTCTCGAAAACCTTTCTGATTTGTCCGGTAAGGTTAGTCTATTGTTAACTGGGGCAGTCCCTCCCAAAACCAACCAACCCGCTACGGTAAATGTAGTTAGCGAGGAAGACTCTCCTAAAGGAGAAGAAAATAGGAAATCAGTAGGAGCGCAACAAACCTGTTCCCCATTAGACAATGAGTCTGAATGCCGTACCTCTTTGAATAATGCACGTTCTGAATTAGCTTCTTCGCCACTTAGGCCTCTACCTACTATGTCACGCGGGTTCAGCAGTTTGCCTCATCCATTAGCAATGTTGCTCAGGGGTATTTCCAAGTTTTCTGTTAACTCTACCAGTGACGTTATTTCATTCTTAAGGTTTTTAGTTGAATTCCAAGATCATTCTCTGTGTCATGTTCATCGGTTTCGCCTACCCAGGGTGAGATGTTGTTAGACCTTAGACATCTACCTGAGGAGCAGGCTGACAGTATTCGTAAGATGTGTCAGGCGTTTCCGCAGGTTTTCTCCGAGGCTCTGGGTGTTACTGACCTTATCGAATGCAAGATTGAGGTGACTGATTCGATTCCGGTCCGATTTCCACCTTATAGGCTGTCTCCACCCAAAATGAAGGCTTTGAAGGAAATCATAGATCAAATGTTGAAGGATGGTATAATTCGGCCCTGTAAGTCGGCGTATTCATCGCCTATTTTCCTTGTTCCGAAACCCCATGGTGACTTCAGGCCTGTGATTGTTTATAGGGCTCTCAATCGGAAGGTGGTGTTACAATCAGTGCCCCTTCCAGACCTTCACTCTTGTTTTTCATGGTTTCGTAAAGCTAAGTTCTTCACCATCTTAGATCTTAACCAGGCTTATAATCAGATACTTCTGGCTGAAGAATCTAAACATCCTACAACGTTTGCCACGGATTGGAACTTGTACGAATACAACCTCGTGCCTTTCGGGCTCCCCACGGGAGCAGCTGTGCTTATGAGATTGCTGGATAGCGTCTTCTCCGACATCAAATTCGAGTACCTATACCATTATCTTGATGATGTCGTCGTATTTTCTGAGACCTTTGAAGAACACCTTGATCATCTGAAAGAGGTCCTTAATCGTCTTCGTAAGGCAGGGTTAACAGTTAAGCTATCCAAAGTCGCTTTTGCTAAGCCTTCTATGTCATTTCTAGGGCACATTGTGTCGCCCGATGGTGTCGCTGTAGATCATTCTAGAACACAGGCCATCCGTGATTTCAAACCTCCCAAGGACATCAAAGGTATTGCTAGGTTCACTGGTATGGTGAATTTCTTCAGGAAATTTATTCCAAATTTCGCCAATAGAGCGGTGCCCTTGAACTTACTTCGTAGGAAAGGCGTCAAATTTGAGTGGGGACCTTCTCAACAAGCCGCTTTTGAAGATCTCAAATTAGCTCTGTGTAATGCCCCTGTTCTTGCCATGCCTGATTTCTCGAAGAAATTCATCGTCCAAACCGACACGGCACGCCGGCGGTGGCAGCAGTCCTTCTTCAAGAGACTGAACTAGGGAGGCGACCCATCGCCTATGCATCTAGGACATTATCGGCCCAAGAATCCAAGTATTCCATCTATGAACTTGAGGGTTTGGCTGTCTTGTTTGCTCTAGAAAAGTTCCACCTCTATCTGGAACATGTCAAGTTCGACTTGGAAACTGATAACCAAGCCTTAAGCTGGGTCTTAGCTAGGCCGCGTCGTACTGGTCGCATAGCCCGCTGGGCCATCAGAATTTCTGCCTTCCAATTTGATGTCAGGCATATAAGAGGTACCGAAAATGTTGTGGCAAATGGTCTAAGCCGTATGTTTGCCAATGATATAGAGACACCTGAACAGGTTGATAGTTCTTCACCTCCCGAGTCCATACCTACTGAGGTTAATGCCATTCTAACTGATGCTCCCATGCTCTTTAGGGATATTGAAAAATATCAACGTGAAGATCCGACGCTGGCCCCTATCATGGAAACCCTTTCTTCGGGGGAACATGTCGTCCCTTATGTATTGAGGAATGGTGTTTTATGTTGCCCGTCGGGGCATGATAAGAAGATTAAAGTTGTGGTTCCAACTGTTCTCGTACCTATGATCTTCAAGTATTACCATGAGACCCCACTAGGGGGGCATTTAGGCATCTTCAAAACCCGTGAAAAGATCCGTGAAATGTTCATCTGGAAGGGTATGGATGGTGAAATTCGTGAATTGGTAAAAGCTTGTAAAACTTGTTGGCTCAGTAAACCCACCATGTCCACTAAGCAAGGGCTCTTGTCTTCCCACCAAGCGTCGCGCCCCATGGAACGACTCTATATCGACTACGTCGGACCCTTCCCCCAGTCAAAGGGGAATGCAAATAAATTCATCCTTGTGTGTGTGTAGATGATTTTCTTGGTTATTTCCGACTAAGCTGGCTACCGCTCAGTCCACCATTTCTTGTTTAAATTCTATCTTTGCTTCTTTTGGTCCGTGCCAATATATTGTATCTGATAATGCTAAAGCCTTTACCTCTAATCTCTTTCGTAAATTCTGTTTTGATCTATCTATCTCACATGTAACAACTTCTGCTTACTATCCTCAACCATCTCTGGCTGAACGGGTCAATCGTAATCTGAGGTCGGCGCTGATTGCCTATCATCACGATGATCATTCCAGGTGGGATACATCCCTGCATTTTTTAGCCTTCGCTTTGAACTCAGCGGTTCACGAATCTCATAAATTCACCCCTGCTTCATTGATGTTCAAGTTTGTACCCAACACGCCGCTCTCTAACCTGTGGTCTCTTAGCGATATTCTACCTGAGGCAATAGATCTAGATAATATTAGAGATCTTTGGAAGAAGACCAAAGCCAATCTTAAAATTTCTCATGAAAAGGTTAGGGAAAGATATGATCGTGGACGGAGGCCCACCAACTTAAAAGTAGGAGACCAAGTTATGGTCAAGAATTTTGTTCCCGCGGGCAAGCTTGCCCCCAGATTTCATGGGCCGTGCACCGTCTTGGATTTTTTAATGCCGGTGACATTGTTAGTGAGCAATCCAGCCACCGAGAAAATCTTTAGGGTTCACCTGTCCCAGATGAAACCTGTGTAAATTACTTGCTCATTGGATCTTTAACATCTTGTAAGAACCCCAAAAGGTTATATTTTTCTATAAATCCTAGGCCTTCTGCCCCTTATAGTTTTACATTTCGGTTTTTTTTTATCTGCTCTG
Organism: Anabrus simplex; assembly: GCF_040414725.1. NCBI lineage: Eukaryota > Metazoa > Arthropoda > Insecta > Orthoptera > Tettigoniidae > Anabrus > Anabrus simplex. Next base: position 416,704,214 of record NC_090269.1, read on the forward strand.
TATAAATATTGTGAAACCTTCTCTGAGGTTACTCTGCTGTCCTCTCCGTATGGCCATTACCAAGCTCCCGTCTCCTGCTAAACCACACCAGTGGCATTAAAATAAAAGTAATGAAATAAAAGTTTCCACGCCGCTGGCCCCTCAGCCTCAACTACAAGACAGTACCCTAAAACATTATATTCCAACAAAATTCTGCCGCCGAGATCTTAATGTTTCAGTGCCCCCGCAGCTGTGCGACGCCGTACCGCCACTGAGGTGGGGTACGGGCCCACTCCACTCCAGTGAGGTCAACCAGTGTACGGCGAGCCGGAGTCCTCCTTCCGGCCAAGGCTGATATGCGGCGCACCACCTGCAAACTGCTCGAGGACTGTAAACAATCGTCGCGTCTGCGGCGTGCTTCACCACGACTACCCCTCTCATAGTAGCGGGAGAGGCGTATCTCAGGGTACTTGAGGGGTCCGAGCGGCCTCCACTGGACACAGGCAGCGGCGGCGAGTCTTGCCGTCAAAATTAATCAGCAGCTAATGCACTTCAACATTTACTTGAACACTCTATATCTGCAATTATTAGGTTTTTGGCTTCAAAATCAACATCTGGTGGACCTAAAAAAAAAAAAAAAAAAAAAATTCCTTTCAAGAATTAAAGTTTTTTTCTGAATTCAACTACTTCAAACATAGAGACCTTTCATCAAAATCTACTACAAAGAAACTATAAAGCTGGACTTAAACTAGTTTCATCGGACCATTTAAGAAACCATCGGCTACTGGAAAATTTTATTTTCTCTTCTAAATTCTTTTGCAACTGATTTCTATAATCAACACCACCAACTTGGACTTGGTTTTGGAACAAATTTTTTTTTCTCTCTGTGTCACCCCGTGGAAGGACTTTTGGGGGGGGGAGGTCTGTACCGAGCTGTACACCTCTACGCGACACAAGTTCAAATCTTGCGCTAATTGAAACTTCTCTACTGGAGAAACCTGGAACTTTAACCACTGAACTAACTCTACTAGTTATTAGAAGAGGTCACTGAGTGTTTTTCATTTGCTTTTGTTTTTCATTGATCAAGAAATGGGAACATTCTCTAACAGATGTCTCTACCAAAAAAAACTACGGTAATACACTCTGGCGCAATTGAATGAACTCTCTTGAAGACATTTTGTATTCTTAAGTTTTGTCTTTACTAAATTTTGTTCTTTTATTTTTTGGGTTGGCAATATTAATCTTTCTGTCCGCCAGTTTTGAACTCAGCCAATCCCGAATTTCTTTAATTAATTTTTGACCAATAGTGTCTTTCTTCTTCAATGTTGATGTATAACTTTTAGCGACCCAATAAATTTGAGGGGGTGTGTCTACTCATTCTTGAAAGGTCTCGAATTCTCCACGAGGGTATAAAAACTGCTGATTTTCTTGTCTCAGTGCCACTAGTATAACATCTAACTCAGTATGTGAATATGTAGCAGGGGGCGGGAAGCACCTCATTCTTCAGTCAGCAGATCTTCAACAAGGTAATTGGCCTTTTAACATCTTTATTTCTTGCTAGCTCAGCAGTTTAACTCTCGGGGCAGGTTCGAAACCTTTAATATGTAACCTACCACTTTTAAAATGTAAATTCCTCTTCTGTCTATGTAAAATCTACAAATCTCTTTTACTGTAAAGCGGGGATAGAGAGTGCTTTACCCTCTCGAGCTCCCCTTCATTTTGAAATTGAGGTGACTACGTTTTCATAACCGTTTCTTCTCTTCTTTAATGTAGTAAAGTTTTCTCATATGAGTCACCTCCCTAGCTTGGGATTAGCCCCTGTATTATCGGCCTAGCGCCACATACGTTTAAAAAAAACTTTAGTGTAGGAGTGCAAGTAATCACCTCCATTCAATTTTGTATTTTGGGCCATTTATTTAACTTGTTTTGTTTTCCTTCCTGAGAAAGCCCAGTAGATTGGGTACAAGGTACTCCTGTACCATTATATGTGTGCCTTGAGGGCAGTTAGTGTGAAGTCTGCTTATGGCCTCCTGATAGGCTTGAACTTTGAGAGCGGGTCTGCTCTTTCCTAAATTTGATCTCTGTGTGCCTCTAGGAGGCTTAACATTGTAATTAGGAGCAAGTGCTCCTTGGCATGATGGGGTTTTCTGCCCCTTTGTTCAATTTTGTACCTAGGTAAAGTTGGGCTAATAGCTCAAGGATTGTGATTGTGGGGCTCGAAGCCCAGACCTTATAATAATCCCCTAACACTTGTAATGTCTTTGTATCTGATTTTGGCTTGTTGTTGACTTGTCAAGTTTTCAAATTCTATGTCACCATTGTTAAGTTTTGAAAATATAACCTTTGTTGAAATTTTAATTCATCCTTCGAACTTGTAGTTAGACCCATTCCAGCCCGCACCTTCTATCACCTCTGCTGATCCACCAAAACACAGTAATAATAATAATAATAATAATAATAATAATAATAATAATAATAATAATAATAATAATAATAATAATAATAATAAAGCAGAAGAAGAAGACTGGAACAACCTGGTCTAAGACAGAAAAGAAAGAAGGAAGAATCAATCAATCAATCAATCAATCAATCAATCAATCAATCAATCAATCAATCAATCAATTGATCAATCAATCAATCAATCAATCAATCAATCAATCAATCCTGATCTGGTTCTATCTGTTGTTTACCTACCATTTTCTTAAATGATTGCAAATAAATAGGAAATTTATTGAACATCTCCTTTGGTAAGTTATTCCAATCCCTGACTCCCCTTCCTATGAATGAATATTTGGCCCAATTTGTCCTCTTGAATTCCAAACTTTATCTTCATACTGTGATCTTTCATACTTTTAAAGACACCACTCAAACTTATTCGTCTTCTGGTGTCATTCCACACCATCTCTCCACTGACAGCTCGGAACATACCATAACATTAGAATTATAACGTGCAACATACCACTTAGTTGAGCAGCTTGTCTCCTTTCTCCCAAGTCTTCCCAGCCCAAACTTTGCAAAATTTTTGTAATGCTACTCTTCTGTCGTAAATCACCCAGAACAAATCGAGCTTCTTTCCTTTGGATTTTTTCCAGTTCTTGAATCAAGTAATCCTGCTGAGCGTCCCACACACTGGAACCATACTCTAGGTGGGGTCTTACTAGAGACATCCTTACTACAACCCCTAAATACCCTCATAACATTGTGCAGAGATCTGTACCCTTTATTTACAATCATATTTCTGTGGCTTGGTTCTAAAAGGCCAATGTCATTTTTTATCGAAATTGAGATATTAACTGATACAAACGCGTTTTATCCTGGCTTGCAACATGTTAAAAGGGCCAATGTCTCTGTTAAGTACTAAACGAGCAGTTAACGTTTAATTAAATAAGCCCTTGCCAATAATGTTAGATTACCAATAAAGATTAGAGACCTGGCAATTTTTAAAGAATACGATAGAAAAGATTAGCGCTTAATAAGGTGACTTCCCTCCTCTGCGAACCATATGACCTTGCCGCGGTGGGGAGGCTTGCGTGTCCCAATGATGCAGATAGCCGAGCCGCAGGTGCAACCATATCGGATGGGTATCTGTTGAGAGACCAGACTAACGAATGGTTCATCGAAAGAGGGGTAGCAGCCTTTCGATAGTTGCAAGGGCGGCAGTCTAGATGATTGACTGATACGGCCTTGTAATAATACTCAACATGGCTTAGCTGTGTTGATACTGCTACACGGCTGAAAGCAACGGGAAACTACAGCCGTAACTAACTCCCGAGGACATGCAGCTCTCTCTGTATGAATGATGTACTGATGATGGCTTCCTCCCGGGTAAAATATTCCGGAGGTAAACTAGTCCCCCATTCGGATCTCCGGGTGGGGACTACACGGGAGGGGGCGATCATCAGGAAGATGGATACTGACATTCTGCGAGTCGGAGCATGGAATGTTAGAAGTTTGAATCGTTGTGGTAGGTTAGAGAACCTGAAAAGGGAGATGGATAGGCTAAAGTTAGATGTAGTTGGTATAAGTGAAGTACGTTGGCAGGAAGAACAAGATTTTTGGTCAGGCGACTACCGAATTATCAACACAAAATCAAACAGGGGAAATGCAGGAGTTGGTTTAATAACGAATAAGAAAATAGGGCAGCGGGTAAGCTACTACGACCAGCATAGTGAAAGAATTATTGTCGTCAAGATAGACACCAAACCAATGCCCACCACAATAGTGCAGGTCTATATGCCTACTAGTTCAGCGGATGATGAAGAAATCGAAAGAATATATGAGGAGATAGAAGATTTAATACAATATGTAAAAGGTGACGAGAATCTAATTGTGATGGGAGACTGGAATGCAGTGGTAGGCCAAGGAAGAGAAGGTAATACAGTAGGAGAATTTGGATTGGGACAAAGGAACAAAAGAGGAAGTCGGCTAGTTGAATTCTGCACTGATCATAATTTAGTCCTTGCCAATACTTGGTTCAAACACCACAAACAACGGCTGTATACGTGGACAAGACCTGGAGACACCGGGAGGTATCAAATAGACTTCATTATGATTAGGCAGAGATTCAGAAACCAGGTGTTGGATTGCAAAACTTTCCCAGGAGCAGACGTGGACTCTGACCATAACTTGTTGGTCATGAAATGCCACCTGAAGTTGAAGAAATTGAAGAAAGGAAAGAATGCAAAAAGATGGGATCTAGACAAGTTGAAAGAAAAGAGTGTGAGGGATTGTTTCAAGGAACATGTTGCACAAGGACTAAATGAAAAGGCTGAAGGAAACACTATAGAGGAAGAGTGGAGAGTCATGAAGAATGCAGTCAGTAGGGCTGCTGAAGAAATGTTAGGAAGGAAGAAAAGATCAACTAAGAATCAGTGGATAACTCAGGAGATACTAGACCTGATTGATGAACGACGAAAATACAAGAATGCTAGAAATGAAGAGGGCAGAAAAGAATACAGGCGATTAAAGAATGAAGTGGATAGAAAGTGCAAGGTAGCTAAGGAAGAATGGCTGAAGGAGAAGTGCAAAGATGTCAAAGGCTGTATGGTCCTGGGTAAGGTAGATGCTGCATACAGGAAAATCAAGGAAACCTTTGGAGAAAGGATATCTAGGTGTATGAATATTAAGAGCTCAGATGGAAAGCCACTTCTAGGGAAAGAAGACAAAGCAGAAAGATGGCAGGAGCATATCCAACAGTTGTATCAAGGTAAAGATGTAAATAATTTGGTTCTGGAACATGAAGAGGCTGTTGATGCTGATGAAATGGGAGACCCAATTTTGAGGTCAGAGTTTGACAGAGCTGTGAGTGACCTCAATAGGAACAAGGCACCTGGAATTGATGACATTCCCTCTGAATTACTGACTGCCTTAGGAGAAACCAGCATGGCAAGGTTATTTCATTTAGTGTGTAAGATGTATGAGACAGGAGAAGTCCCATCCGATTTTCAGCAGAATGTTGTTATACCTATTCCCAAGAAAGCCGGTGCTGACAGGTGTGAAAACTACCGCACCATTAGTTTAGTATCCCATGCCTGCAAAATTTTAACACGCATTATTTACAGAAGAATGGAAAAACAAGTAGAAGCTGAGTTGGGAGAAGATCAATTTGGCTTCAGAAGAAATGTAGGCACACGTGAAGCAATCCTGACTTTACGTCTGATCTTAGAGGATCGAATCAAGAAGGACAAGCCCACGTACATGGCATTCGTAGATCTAGAAAAGGCATTCGATAATGTTGATTGGCCCAAGCTATTTATGATTCTGAAGATGATAGGGATCAGATACCGAGAACGAAGAATTATCTACAATCTGTATAAAAATCAGTCTGCAGTGTTAAGAATCGAGAGCTTTGAAAAAGAAGCAGCAATCCAGAAGGGAGTGAGACAAGGCTGCAGTTTGTCCCCTCTCCTTTTCAATGTTTACATAGAACAGGCAGTAAAGGAAATCAAAGAGAAATTTGGAAATGGAATCACAGTCCAAGGAGAGGAAATCAAAACCTTGAGATTTGCCGATGATATTGTTATTTTATCTGAGACTGCAGAAGATCTAGAGAAGTTGCTGAATGGTATGGATGAAGCCTTGGGTAAGGAGTACAAGATGAAAATAAATAAGTCCAAAACAAAAGTAATGGAGTGCAGTCGAACGAAGGCAGGTGATGTAGGAAATATTAGATTAGGAAATGAAGTCCTAAAGGAAGTAGATGAATATTGTTACTTGGGTAGTAAAATAACTAACGATGGCAGAAGTAAGGAGGACATAAAATGCAGACTAGCACAAGCAAGGAAGAGCTTTCTTAAGAAAAGAAATTTGCTTACTTCAAACATTGATATCGGAATTAGAAAGATGTTTTTGAAGACTTTCGTGTGGAGCGTGGCATTGTATGGAAGTGAAACATGGACGATAACTAGCTCAGAAAGAAAGAGAATAGAAGCTTTTGAAATGTGGTGTTACAGAAGAATGCTGAAGGTGAGATGGATAGATCGAATCACGAATGAAGAGATACTGAATCGAATTGGTGAGAGGAGATCGATTTGGCTAAATTTGACGAAAAGAAGAGATAGAATGATAGGACACATCTTAAGACACCCAGGACTTGTTCAGTTGGTTTTTGAAGGAAGTGTAGGTGGTAGGAACGGTAGGGGCAGACCAAGGTATGAATATGACAAGCAGATTAGAGCAGATGTAGGATGCAATAGTTACGTAGAAATGAAAAGATTAGCGCAGGATAGAGTGGCATGGAGAGCTGCATCAAACCAGTCTATGGACTGATGACTCAAACAACAACAAGGTGACTTCCACAAAGAAAGTATATTTATAGTTAGTTGTTAAAAAAATAATTGGAAAATTATAAGCAAAACTTCAAATGCTCATAGCTCAAAAACAGGTTTTTTGACATTGGCCCTTTTAGAACCAAGCCACAGATTTATGTGATTGCCCCAATGAAGATCTTTCCTTATATTAACACCTAGGTCCTTACAATGATCCCCAAAGGGAATTTTCTGATCCCCAAAGGGAACTTTCACCCCATCAATGCAGTAATTAAAACTGAGAGGACTTTTCCTATTTGTGAAACTCACAAACTGACTTTTAACCCTGTTTATCATCATACCATTGCCTACTGTCTATCTCACAACATTATCGAGGTCAGTTTGCAGTTGCTCACAATCTTGTAACTTATTTATAAGCACCTGAAAAAATAGCATTTGCGATAAATGCAAATTTTTGATCTTGTACAGAATCCAAGCCTACGGTAATTCTAATATGGATTAAAATCATTTTACGTATAAATAGAAGTGCGACGAAATGCGAATTGTGACCCAAATGGCAAAATTAGTATGAATATGCAATTTTGGTGTGAATTCTGCGAAAATGTGCTATTTTACTGCAAAAACAACACATTTTGGCAAAATCGTCAAAAATACTCAAAATATGATGCATAAATCTTTCGACCGTTCTGATCGATGAAGAAAAGTAACTGACCGATTGCTGCTTCCTGACTTTAATAGATATTTACAATGGGAATAGCAATGGGAATAAGATCTGTATTGATTATTATCGAAATGTAAATGGAGTGTCACGGAAATAATGTGATAGGCACAGCGTTGTTTTCCTGTTGTTCAAAATTGAAACTAGTGAAGGTAGAAAGTCGAGGGAATATTTAGGTTATGCGGTGCACAACAAAAACTGTGCACAAAAGCGTTCAGCAATATGCAAAGGATGGTTTATATGCCACAGATTCAGCGACAGTGTTTTGCAACTATTGTAATTGCCGAGTTGGGTGGGGGAAAAAAAATAACATTGTGAAACATGTTAAATCTGAAAAACACGTGGGTAAATGATGCATTAACAAAAGTTCAACCCCTGCTGCTAGTACATCTCAAAGAAAGCAATCTTCTGTGCTTACGCAGTTAGATAGTTGTAAATGATGAAAAATTTCCAGAGATAACTTCTCGAAATGCACAGTTTAAGTATGTGCCAAAGCAAATAAACCTCTGGAAAAGCTGGAAAGCAAAGAGCTAAGACCCTGGATTACTGAGTTTTCAAATGAAAAGCTGCCATGTGAGAGAACTCTACGTGAAGTATATTTACCGGGTAAGTTTTGATTTCATTGATCGGGTACGGCTTAGGTATTACAACATCGAACCCACACGCAAAACTGAAGGATACCAAATTTGAGTGCGATTTCCATATCAAGCTGTCTTACCCGTATCCAATTGATCCAGTAATTTTAAATTATTTTGTTATAATTTGAGGTCTTTCTTGCTTTCTAGAAATTGCATCTGACCACCAGAAAAGACCAGCAGAGGCGCTAGTGGGGAAGAACATCAACATACTCTGTGATGAAACTACAAATAGAATGGGCCGTTGTTTTTTTATCATCACATTCCAAGTCCCAGCTGGATCGAAAAGAGAGCTGCACGTTGTTTCTGTGAACCATCTTGATGCATGAAATGCTACAAACTACTCTCGTGCTCTTTTAGAAGCTCTGCACAGTTATAGTGTACCATTTGATGTGGTTAAAGTGTTTGTTAGTGACAGTGCCCCGTACATGACCCGGTGTTATGGAACATTGAGTGTGGTCATAGGGGATCATTTAATGCATGTACAGTGCTGGGCACATAAGATAAGCTTGGTTGGCAATAGTTTGGTCACAGTGATGACAAATTTAAATCATGTGGTTGCGATGGTAAAGTCTGCATTTTTGAACACAGGAATGTGAAAATATAATTATTTACAATTCTTAACATCGAAGTATGGTGCTTCAAAGGATGCATATTTCTTTCCTGCACCTGTCATAACCCGATGGAATAGCTGGTTTTAGGCTGTCTTCTATTTGAGTACTTACTTTACTGATGTTCTTACATTTTTAAAGATGTCTGACATGAAAGACATCAACAACTGTGGTATTAAGTACCTGACTGATCTGAGTGACCAAGAAGTGAATAGGCTTCACTCCCACATGGTTTTTGTCACAGATCATGCAGCTGGATTGGTTGACCTCCTTACTGAACTTGAAGGGTCTCTGTATCCTATCTTTCATCTCCTTTACCCCAAACTGTCCGACTCGCTGGCTGAATGGTCAGCGTACTGACCTTCGGTTCAGAGGGACCTGGGTTCGATTCCCGGCCGGGTCGGGGATTTTAACCTTCATTGGTTAATTCCAATGGCCCGGGGGCTGGGCGTTTGTGCTGTCCCCAACATCCCTGAGCTGCTCATTTTTCACAGTGCAAGCTAGCCACATTGAAAGCTAAAGACCCCAACCATAAGCATTTTATATCAATTTCTCAAGCTTTGTATCCAAAAAATATAATTTTGAATAACACTGATAAATTAGATGAACTTGAGAAATTGTTTGGAGTAACAGATCTCTCATGAAATGATATCTGGTCTGGTTACTGTTCTCTGAAACATGCAATTCAAACCCAGATGAAAGAAAGTGAAAAATGTGATGTCATGCTTGCATTAACAGCAGTTCAGACAGAGTTCAGCATATTCACTAAATACTGTCTTGAATTGTTGTGGACCCCAACAAACAATGTAGATAATGAGCGCATGTTGTCTCATTACAACACAGTGGTTACAGGCAGACTGTGCAATTTGAAAAAAAGCAATGCCGAAGTACTGACAATGTTTTCGTTTGAACAATTAATTTGTATTGTGTGTGAACCAAGGACAATAACTGCACTTCATAAACTTGGAATCGTTAAAATTAAAAACACCATGTGATTATTTTAACTTTGTAAATAGATGCTAATTTTGGAAAAATAGATGCTAATATTGGAAAAAATAGATGCTAATTTTGAAACAGATAGAAGCTAATTTTTCAGGTCCCTACTTATTTATTACTCAGTACAGAATAACATCATCTGCAAAATGCCTTATCTCTGATTCCACTTCTTTACACATATCACTGATATATATAAGAAAACATAAAGGTCCAATAATACTGCCTTGAGGAATTCCCCTCTTAAGTATTACAGGGACAGATAAAGCTTTGCCTACTCTAATTCTCTGAGTTCTATTTTCTAGAAACTTAGCCACCCATTCAGTCACTCTTTTGTCAAGTCCAATTGCACTCATTTTTGCCAGTAGTCTCCCATGATCTACCCTATCAAATGCCTTAGATAGGTCTATCGCAATTGCGTCCATTTGATCTCCTGATTCCAGGATATCTGCTATATTTTGCTGGAATCCTACAAGTTGAGTTTCAGTGGATGCCCCCACAGTAAAAGAATGAAAGGAATACTGGCACAAGGGATGCTAAATGCATGACTAAGTATCTTGCATAGTCCTAACAGGCTTATTCGCAAATATATACAGTATAATACCTAATAATATTTGTTTCACGACTAGAAAACCCTACCTAAGAGAAAGCCAAAAGTCAGATGGATACATGACACTATTTAGCAAAGAGACCACAAAGAAACCGCAAGCCAACCCCTCCCCCTCAATTTCAAGAGGAAAAATTGGGGCAAATATTTGTTTATAGCAATAGGAGTTAAGGATTGTAATAATTTATGAAGGGAGAAGTTTGAGAAAATTCCAAATTCTTTGAAATTATTACAAAAAGACTAGGTAAACAAACAACGGGGAGTCCGTCACCTGGGCGATGGCCCTAAATTCAGACTGAACTTTATCTTCATATTATGATCTTTCCTACTTTAAAAAATTCCATTCAGGTTTATTCATCTACTAATGTCACACCATGCTATCTCTCCACTGACAGCTTGGAACATCCCGCTTAGTCAAGTAGTTCGTCTCCTTACTTCCAAAGCTTCCCAGCACAAGGTTTGCAACATTTTTCTAACACTACTTTTTTTTTTTGGAATCACCCAGAAAAAATTGTGCTGCTTTCTTTTGGATCTTTTCCAGTTCTTGAATCAAGAAATCCTGGTGAGGGTCCCATACTTTAGAACCATACTCTAATTGGGGTCTTACTAATGACTTACTATATATATCCTCTCCTTTGCATCCTCCCTACAACTCCTAAATACCCTCATAACCACATGAAGTGATCTGTAATCTTTATTTACAACCTCGTTAATGTGAGTGAAGCAAGAGGGTGAGGAAAAAGGAAGATTTGGCCCAGTTAAGATGAAAATAAGACAGACAGGGAAGATTTGGAAATGCTATGGGGAGGGCTCAAAAAGGAAATTCTGGAAGGGGAAACAGTTGTCAGTACAAACGGCCCATCATACTACAATCGGGATGTTTATAGAATAGAAAGGAAATGTTGGGTGACAAGGAAAAAATTAGTAAAGGACGAGGAAATCAGGGGAAAGAAAGATTATTGAGAGGAGCCTTAATCTTGAACGTTATAAATTTCATATTACAGTATTCAAATTACAGTATTGTAAAGGTGGAATTATAAATTTAAATTTTCACAAGTTGGAGCCTTAATCTAGTAAAAAGGATGCAAAGGTAACCTTTAAACCCTGACTGGTAAGCAATCAAACCTGAGGAATGTACTGTACTCTGACTATTCAGCCAAGGAATCGAACAGCTCAATAGTGGACCGTCCAACGCAAAATCCAAGGGTTGTAAGTTGGTGTTTGAAATACAGTTGTGAAAGCTTAACAGACTGGATCTTCAAAACAAAATTACACTGACCAAATTACAATATCCATGTGAGACGTGGAAATGAAATAGGGAGATAGCATGATGTGACATTAGTAAATGAATAAACATGAATGGATATTTTAAAAGTAGGAGTTAATTTCTTAACAGCTAATAGTTCAAAAAATGAATTTCCAATGACTTACAAAAGGGCTCCTATCCAAACTGACAATAAGTATACCTTTTCCAAAGATTGGAAAGGAGCATACAATTGAAAATCAACTCTTATATACAGGATGTACTTGAAAAAGTTCCAGAATTTACAGGGGAAGCACTGCTCAAAAACTAAGGAAAAAAGGTCCTGTAAACATTGGTCGTAACCCAATATCTTCGGAGTTATGGTCCACTACCACTAACACCAATGTCCATAATGTCTTTGATCTACTCTTCACAACATGTGCTCGATGTGTCCACTATCCATTGCAATGCAGCCTTCCACTGTACGATGAATGGAATCATGCACTTGTTGGAACATCCCTGGTTTTGATGGATTGCATTACAGGCATTGAACATGCATTCTCATACTTTATACCCATCATTTATGGGGCCTGCATACATCATTGTCTTAAAATGTCCCCAAACTCCACAATCTAAAGGGTTAAGGTCAGGTGAACAGGCAGGCCAGGGTACTGGTCCTCCCTGAGCTCATGGAAGACCTGTGTTATGTGTCGCCTAACCCTATGGTATGCCCCATCATGTAAGTATGACGCAAGTGCAATAAACAGATATAACTTGAAAACACTATTCTCTCACCCATTGGTAACTAATGCAAATATCGAGCTTGAATTATTATTATTATTTTACAATATTATTATTATTATTATTATTATTATTATTATTATTATTATTATTATTATTATTATTATTATTATTATTATTATTACTTGTATGTATAGCTATGAAGTGTTACATCCATTTAGTATTATTATTATTACATCATATGTACATACGATATGATTGTGCTGTTTGTGAGGTTATGTCATGAAACATGTGCTGTACATAAATATTCATATGAGTTCAGTTAATGGAAATGCCTGTAAATTAATATTATAATTTATTCTTACCTGTATATATAATTTGTAATCCATAATTGTGAAACACACTATAACTTCCAGAATTGTAATAGACATGAGAATGATGGAGAATATTCTGTACATTATAATCTATGTATTAGGCACTCTAGAATTTTCACAAAGGTATTTCTTGTAACATATCTTTCTGGAAGCCTGGCCAGGACATATATATGTAGATGATCTTGACGGTGAGAAGAGTTATTGGTCAGAGAATTATTGGTTAGGGTGTTATTGGAAGAGAGTTACTGGCTAGCGAGTTATTGTTCAGTAGAGTTATGGTGTAGCAAGATTATACCTGTGACATGCTTTTATGCATTCATCTATTTCAAATGTGTTTAAGGTTGTAATCTCCATGTGCAGCAATTGGCAGTTGTTTTAAATTGCAGTTTGTGATGTGAGTGTCTTGTTGTGACAGCAGTGATTAAGGTTATATGTGTGTTTAATTTGTAAATAGATGTGAATGAAATCATTGTACCAATTTGGACTTGAAAATGAATAACGACCAGAGGAACATGGTAATGTTTAAAAAGTTAATTTCCTTCATTCAGGCCCAGGCTATAAACATCGAGGCCCACGTTGGAAAGCTTGAGGAGAACATCGAGGCCCAGTTTGGAAAACTCAAGGAGAACATCAGGGCCCAGTTTTGAAAATTCGAGGGGTACATCGAGGCCCAGTCTGGAAAACTCGAGGGGAAAATCGAGGCCGAGCTCAAGACTGGATTGATGTCAGAAGAGGGAGCCGAATACCCGATCACTGGACTTTGTGGGCAGGAGATAGAAGTACGATGCTGCCTGCAGCCATGCCCGACCTGCAGGGAAGTTGTGGGAGAATCCGGTAGGCGTGATAGTGCCCACCAACCGAGAGCTGACTACCGAGTCCAGCTGCAGGAGAGGACCCAGTGCACCAACGGAACACCGCAGGTATTTGACACCAAGACCGAACAACCAGACGACGCGACGGTGAACGGGCTGTACCAGGATGCCACCAAGAGCAAGGCACTCGACAGCCGCAGTAAGCTCCACAGCATCGTGAACTGTCCATGGAGGATGTTCAGCATGGAGCAGAACTGTGGGGAGGATCAGACGATGCTCCAGGAGATGGAGGCAGCAATGGCAATGACACAGCCAGTGAGACCCCCTCTAGATGACGGAGAACCAATGGAGTCCGAACCGACAAGCACCAAATGAGGGTGCCACCTGACAGAACACAAAGGTACAAATGAGGGGAAAGCCAGCGGAGCTTCGAATGCCATGCAAGGACCTGTGGAACACCATCACCAGGAACGAAGACACCGCTGACCGGACCCACCATGGGAAGGTGGTGGTCCCTGATGAAACCACCGGACTACGTACTGTGGATTTTGACAGCACCAACAGGAGGGCTGTGTGACTGAAGTAGTCTGTGTGTAGTTAAAAAGTGAGGACCAAGGGAGTGTGACAAAGTGTGAAAACAGTTTCAAGTTATAGGGGGGATATTGATGCAAGTGCGATAAACAGATATAACTTGAAAACAATATTATCTCATCCATGGGTAACTAATGCAAATATCAAGCTCAAATTATTATTATTATTATTATTATTATTATTATTATTATTATTACTTGTAGGTATAGCTATGAAGTGTTACATCCATTTAGTATTATTATTACTGGGCGAGTTGGCCATGCAGTTAGGAGCGCGCGGCTGTGAGCTTGCATCCAGGAGATAGTGGGTTCGAATCCCACTGTCGGCAGCCCTGAAGATTGTTTTCCGTGGTTTCCCATTTTCACACCGGGCAAATGTTGGGGCTGCACCTTAATTAACGCCATGGTCACTTCCTTCCAACTCCTAGGCCTTTCCTATCCCATCATCGCCATAAAACCTATCTGTGTCAGGGCGACGTAAAGCCACTAGCAAAAGTATTATTATCATTACATCATATGTACATACGATATGATCACGCTGTTTGTGAGGTTATGTCATGAAACATGTGCTGTACATAAATATTCATAAGTTCAGTTAATGTAAATACCTGTAAATTAATATTATAATTTACTCTTACCTGTATATATAATTTGTAATCCATAATTGTGAAACACACTGTAACTTCCAGAATGGTAATAGGCACGAGAAGGATGGAGAATATTCTGTACTTTATAATCTGTGTACTAGGCACTCTAAAATTTTCACGAAGGTATTTCTTGTAACGTATCTTTCTGGAAGCCTGGCCAGGACATATATAAGGAGACAATCTTGACGGTGAGAAGAGTTATTGGTTAGAGAATTATTGATATATGTCCAATAACGGACCATTTATATTGGTATTAGAGAATTGTTGGTTAGGGAGTTATTGGAAGAGAGTTACTGGTTAGCAAGTTATTGGTCAGTAGAGTTATGGTGTAGCAAGGTTATACTTGTGACATGTTTTTACGCAGTCATCTGTTTCAACTGTGTGTTAAGGTTGTAATCTCCATGTGCAGCAATTGGCAGTTGTTTTAAATGGCAATTCGTGATGTGAATGTTTTGTTGTGACAGCAGTGATTAAGGTTATGTGTGTGCTTAATTTTTGAATAGATGTGAATGAAATAATTGTACCAACTGACACCATCTCATGTGCATCTTTGTGGATACGTTAACTACCATAACATAACAGGCTAGTAGGTGTGTGACTAATGTTTAGATAGGAACATATTTCCGTTTTTTGTTGCATACGACCCTCTGTAAATTAAAGGAACATCGTGATCATTGATGGTAGTGGTAGCAGACCATAACTCTGAAGATACTGGGTTTGCAACCAAAGACCTATTTTCCATCATTTGTTGAATGCTGCCTTCTCTGTAAATCCAAACCAAACCCCATGGCGCAAGAGCCTCGAAGGGCCATGGCCTACCAAAGGCCCACAGATTATGAGGTGTTGTGTGGTCAGCACGACAAATCCTCTCGGCCATTATTCTTGGTTTTCTAGACCGAGGCTGCCATCTCACCGTCAGATGGCTCCTCGATTGTAATCATGTAGGATGAGTGACCTCGAACCAGCCCTCAGATCCAGGTAAAAATCCCTGACCTGGCCAGGAATTGAACCCGGGGCATCTGGATAAGAAGCAAGAACGCTACCCCTACACCGCGGGGCTGGCTCTCCTCTGTAAATACTGGAACCGTTTTTAAGGACACTCTGTAGAAAGAGAGCAACATCTAAATACCTCAAAAGAAGTTTGGAATGTTGTGTGTTTAGGCACGTTATGTGGTAGTGCGTGTGTAGACCTGTTCAAAGCGGTAGACAGCACTGTATACAGACGTCATTCAATAAAACAGATGTTGCTACCTACAGACTGTGTTGAGTTTTGGGTAAACAATGCCATTTCAAGTGAAGTCTGCTAGTAGTGTATACAGTGCAGTACGAGTTTCAGCTAGTGTTTGCATTCCACGTGCAATGCATATTTCCCAGTTCGACCAAGTCAGGGTGGACATACACAAGCAGCAGTATCATGTATCATAGGAGTTACACAAAGTGCAGCGTCAAAAGTATGGAAAAGGTATCGTAAGACTAATGTCATGACTGACAGACAGAGGGGACAATGCTATGCCAAGATCTTTCAACTGATCAACAATTACAAAATGACTTCTTAAGGGCAAGCAGGGCCTGTGGATCTGCACAAACTGTATGCAGTCAGCATCATTACTCCAGTGCTGTTCACACAACATAACAATGGGTCACCACTTGCATCACCAACATCTACGCGCGGTATGACTGTCGTATGTTCATTTCTCACAGATGACATGATCGCTCGGTACAGCTTATGAACTAAGATGAAGTGCAATGAACTTTTTTTCTTGCTAGAGCCTCTTGAAAGGAACACTAATGACAGAGATTGGCCTGGACCCACTAAAATAATTTTTTCTCTTGCTGTGCAATAGCAGCGCATTCTATGTCGGTTAGTGGAGAAAAGCTAAGTTAATTTAGCATGCTGGATAGTTCTTCTACTTCTTCTTTTTTTCCTTCATGGGGCCTCTAAATATTAGTTCCTAATTAGAGTCGACCTCTAAGAACTTTTGCTACCATGTTTTTCCTTCATTCCCACCTAGATATACCTGCTCCCTTCACAAAGCTGCAGGTTATTCTTATTGGATTTTTTTTCTCTCTTCTCACCTGGTAGTCCTAGAGTGGAGAGTCTGATTCTATCCAGCACCTCACATTTCACAAGTATGTGTTCAGCTGATTCCTCTGCTTCATTGCATTTCCTACATATATTGTCTCTTATTGCTCTAATACCATGTAGGTGTTTTTTCAGATGGCAGTGTCCTGTCAACAGTCCTACTACACATCTTATATTTTCTCTGCTGAGTTTCAACAGTTCTTTAGTATCCTTCTTGTTTGGTCCTTTTATCAGTTCCTTTGCAAGCCTGCATCCTGGAGTATTTTTCCAATTCTCCATTTGTTTCTTTTGTACCCATTTTCCTCTGTAGTATTGAGCTTGTCCATAGGAAATCCCGCATACAGGTTCTGGGCCTACAAAATGTGTTTCTGCCCCATTTCTGGCCAGTTTATTCACCTTTTCATTTCCTTCTTGTGTATAAAAACCTTGTTCGTTGAGCATAGCTATGATTTTGTTCACCATGAGGTTCCACAGCAGAGGAGAAAGAACTCTTCCCTGAGCACAGCCTCGGGTGGCCCTAACCATCAGAGTTTCTTCAAACAGGGTTGCTTTAATCTTCCTTCTGTCTAACATGGATTTAATCCATTTGATGATGGTTTTACTCACTTTGCTCTTTTCCAATGCTGTGATCAGAGTCATATGTTGTATTGCTGAAGGCTCCTTCTATTTATAGAAATGCCGCCAGTGCAATTTCTTTATATTCTAGGCTTTCCTCTAGTTTACAAACCAGCTGGTGGAGTGCTACTTCAGTGGATCTGCCACGTCTATATGCAAACTGATTTTCATGTAACGCTGAGTTCATTTGCACCGTTTTTCTGATATATTTATCCAGAATTTTTTCCATTGTTTTCAGCATGAAGGAGGTTAAACATAATGGTCTGTATACTTTGGCTTGGGCATAATTTGCCCTTCCAAGCTTAGGTATGAATACTGCTTTAGCTTCAGACCATGATTTTGGCACGTACCCTAAAGCTAGACTAGCTCTGAAAAAGTCCATCAGGGCATTGACGAGTATCTCCCGTCCTTCCTGTAGGAGTATCGGAAGTATCTCATCTGGCCTCGGAGTCTTTATAGGATGAAACGTGTTGATTGCCCATTTTACATTGTTGTGTTTTATTATTCTGTTGGCACAGTTACAGTCTGCTCTTCGAGCTCCGGTCTCTGTTCCAACCGTTTCTTCTTCTGTCATCTCCTCAGCCTCAGGAAAGTGACATGCCATTAGTATCTCCAGCGTGTCCCTCCCCGCCTGAGTAAATGACCCATCTGGATTCTCCAGTGTCCCCACTTGATTTATATGGGTTGCTTTCAGAACCTTCTGGAGCCTTGCTGTTTCAGTGTGTGATTCCACTTTCTCACAGAACAGTCTCCAAGATTTTCCTTTTGCTTTCCGTATCTCTAGGTTATTCTCAGTACTGATATACGTCCCACATACCATTTCTAGATTATATTCTATACCACGCCTTTGCTGGCAGGACCTAGTGTTTACAGTGCACTATGTCTTCTGGTATGGGCTAGAGCAATTTTGTTACATTCATTGATCTGTCTCTGTCTTATCCTTGGCTTTGACAAAATGAAAGTGACTGAGGTATGAGCGATGCTAGTAATGCCATTCCTTACGCAGCCAGTCCCTGCTATGAATGGTGTGAAACTGTTGCTCATAGGGTCGGTTGGTGCATGCATTTCAGTGGGCTTGGCAGACTGATGTGTAATAGCAACTTCTGGCTCAGTGAGGAAAGCAACAAGAGAAACTATCTCACTCCTCATTTCCCTAGTAAACCTCTTCAGTGATGCCTAGGCCATCTATGACAGCTCATGGCGGAACTGTTGAGCATCCAATCAGCCTTCGGGCTGATGACTAAACATACATACATACATACATACATACATACATACAACATCCTAACCTCTTTTCTCATTTTGGCTAGTTTGTTGCTCAACCACCTTACAGTTTTGGTGTTTTTCTTTTCTTTGAGGGGACAGTTTTCATGGAATGAGTCTATAATGGCCTCTTCTAATAGTTCCACTGCCTCATCCAATTCTTTCTGTCCTCTCACATTAGTGGAATTTTTTGTACAGCCTTCCCTAGAACTTCTCTGTACCTGTCCCAGTTAGTTCTTTTTGGGTCTCTGTACATCTCAATCCCACATGGTCTCACATCTATTGCAAACTGGATGTGCTGGTGGTCTGCCAGTGATGGTTCCTCCAGCACCTTCCAGTCTTTAATAAAGTTTGCAATATGCGTAGTGCTTAGTGTAATGTCTTTATTTATAAATGTACGCTTGTTTCCTAGGTTTAGTATCGTTAACTCAGTTCCAATAATAAACTCTATTAAAGACTCACCTCTTGCATTGCAGTTCGAGCTGCCCCATGCCATGTGGTGTGAATTTGCATCTACTCCAAGGACTAGGTGTTCGCCTTTGCTCTTTGTGTTGCAAATTAGGTTCTCAACTTATTCTGATGGGGGCAGATTAGTTGAGTCATAACGCTGGATAGTTACAAAGCTATTGCTGTGGACGTGAGGCTAAGGAGTGCCTTGAGATCGAGACAGCAGTGCATTTAATGTCACAAGTTCCCACCAATAACCGTCTCCATTGTTGATTCATTACCTCTGATGTTCTGTTTACTTGTGCTTTTATTCTGAATGGGTTGGTAACGGAATGTAATTCTCATAATTGATGGGAATTTTATCATATGTGATTATATGTTGGCCAATAGCAATGGAGAATAAATAGTGTGTGCTGCTCTTCGTTATGTTATAAAAGTAAATGTCTGTCTTGAGGTGGGCTGGTGGGTCTCTGGACATGGCAATGAACATATTTCTCCTTTAAAAGGAATTCCACGTAAGTTTTGCATGTTTTCTACTTCATCTTCTTATAAACCTTGTGTGAACAGGTCTGGAATTTTAACCGATTCGACATGGTCTACGAGTGAATCATCATTGTGCAGAGAGGAGAAGATTGGCCATCCAACATCTCTAACTGGGGGTTTGATAGATGATGTAATATCATGTTTGCAGATGAAACACGGATATCTCTTAGGCCAGATACACGACCACAAAGAGTGTTGAGATGTAAAGGATGCAGTGAATGTTCAAAAGGTGGATAAATTTGGAAATGGAGGTGCAATGTTTTGGGCTGGAATTATGCAGGGCTGTTGTACACTTTTGATACCAGTTCGAGGGACGTTGACTGCCCAGCAGAATACCAAACAAGTTCTTTGACCACTTGTACAATTCTTTAGAGATGAATGTGGTGTCGAGTTCATTTTCGTCGATAACACTGCTTGCTGTCATCAAGATGCATCAGAGAGGAACTAGATGAGTGACGCGGGTAACAACTGTACGAACTGGCCACCTAATTCAGCGGACATGAACTGCATTGAGCATGCATGGGACAGGTTGAAAGTGGCTGTTCTTTGATCGTTCACGACCTCCGCAGACACTCCCAGAGCTATTCTACTTTTTTAACTTTTGAGGCATAAATGTTTAACATTTTGTTTCCTCTCTTTTATACCTCTCACTCAGGGTTGACCAGTAACATTAATAGTTACTGGACTTCCAATTCAAGAGTTTCAAGATTGCTGTTAGCCGTCCACTGTCATTTTGCGAGAGATGTTACCTGCCATTGGAGCCCCAATTTATATTTATTTGTTAAAGCCATTTCAACAACAGACTTCTTTAAGCCAATCTTAACTGAACATTGGACTAGTAATTTAACTTAAACATTGACAAAGTTTTCATAACATTATAGAATAACAACAGTGCAATGTATAATATTTTAGTTAATTTGGCAGGTTTGATCCTGGCTCAGTTTGGTGTTATTTGAAGGTGCTAAAAAAACATCAGCTTGGTGCTGGTAAATCTACCGGCATGGAATAAGAACACCTGCGGGACTACATTCCGGGACCTTGGTGTCTCCGGAAACTGTAAAACTAGTTATTGGGAGATAAAGCCAATAACATTATTATTATTATTATTATTAATATTTTAGCTCTCCAAAATATATAATTTTTTTTTTTGCTAGGGGCTTTACGTCTCACCGACACAGATAGGTCTTATGGCGACGATGGGATAGGAAAGGCCTAGGAGTTGGAAGGAAGCGGCCGTGGCCTTAATTAAGGTACAGCCCCAGCATTTGCCTGGTGTGAAAATGGGAAACCACAGAAAACCATCTTCAGGGCTGCCGATAGTGGGATTCGAACCTACTATCTCCCGGATGCAAGCTCACAGCCGCGCGCCTCTACGCGCACGGCCAACTCGCCCGGTTCCAAAATATCACCAAATCGCAGTCTGTAAGGGGTTTTAAATATGAATTGATTACAATTTATGTATTTAAGTTGTAGTTTTTTTTTTTAAAAGATATTTTCCAGTGTATTTTAAATCACCAAAAGTACAGTGTGTTAATATGTGTTGTTACCTGTATGTCAAAACAATAGAGGGACTAAAATTCCCCTCTTAATTTTGTAGATTAAGGTTACTTTTAATCACATTCAATTAGTCCTGCATCATATTTAGTTGAAGATGTTCCAAATTACAACTCTTTTTTTTATGTGTTTAATGTTATTTAGTGATCTAGTATTCACTGATGGTATTAAAAATTAATTAATTAATTTAACAATGTACTGATTGCAAGCAAGCCACAACATGTCAGAGGAGGCCATACACGGAACTAAGGCAGAGTCACCAAGGGACAAACTTCACTTAAAAAAACAAAAAAACAAATTGAAACCTTTTCCTTATTACTGCTTATTTGCATTAAATACTGGAAGAAAAACATTTCAGTAAAAGATCACATTTGTAGGGTGTCTCTGCAATAGAATGAACAACGTTCTGTGACTTTATTATTGCACTGCATCCTTAATATTTCATACAGTTTTTGTAGTGTGTTTTTGAAGGCTGCAGTGTTTAAGGATGTACAGTTCGTCCTTGTCTTTCTACTTCCCCCTCCTCCAACACTGAGCTGTCACTGTTTTCATCATTTTGTATGTTCTGTCGTATTATGATTTGATTTGATGCCTGTTAGTTCCTTCCCACTATTTATACTGACCTATTCTGTGTTTGAAATGTGCTCCTGTTATTCATCTTTATCTTTCTGTCTCCTCCCATTTCCTGCATCCCTCCAGTTATCTTCATATCTGGCACTTCTTAGATGAAGACTGAAGATCTGCCATGATGACTGTTGATGCCTGCCGCCCTGCTGAAGCTACTGCGGGCTCAGAAGGGGTGGATGGAAGGGAGCTGGAATTGATGCGGAGAGAGCCAGTCTGTTTGAAGATGACATTGTATAAAGATGTGGCGATTTTCCTTATCCTATTGTGTTTACTTCCCATTGTTCTCTATTCTCACAATGACCTGTTGCATTTATCCTGATTTGTGTTCCTTGATGTTCCTGCATTTCCTTAAGTCAAAGAAAACTCATGTCCACGCCCCCTCCCGTAGTACCAGAAAGATCAGAAAGATAACACGCCCCATTTACCTTCTAAAGACATTAAAGGCTTAAAACAAAAAATAAAAGATAATCACAAAGGCGGATCAAGGTAATGTGTCAGTTATCGTGCACAAGAAAGAGTATATATAAAAAACCGAAGCATTTTTCTCAAATAATACTTTCACTAAAATTAAAAAAGATCCGACTAATTCTGTCCAAAGAAAATTAAAACAAATACTTAAAAACATTAATTTCATCCTTAATGAGAATGAAATATCAAGCTAATTAACATGAACCCAAGACTACTGACAGCAAGAGCTTCACCTGAGATACACAAACCCGACACACCCATAAGATCAATTATTAACTTTAAAAACAACTCCATCTACAAAACCTCTAAATTTATCAATAGTTTTCTAAAAATAAAAAAGTACTATACTTTCCAAAGTGGAACCACAATAAGTAATTCAATAGAATTTTGTAAAATTATTAAGAACAATAAATTAAAACCATATTTCACCTTGAACTCATTTGACGTTACTAATATGTATTCTACCATCTCCACAAAATAAACTCTAGATATAATTAACAACTTAAGGACACATAAGAAACTTAGTACCCATGAGATAGAAGAATTTATGCTACTCTTAGAATTTACCCTTAACAATAATTACTTTTCCTTCAATAACACAGTATATCATCAGAGAGGTCTCCCAATGGGTTCCCCAGCATCAGGCATCCTTGCTGAAATATACATGGATTATTTAGAAAAACGTAACATTTTAAATGAAGAAAAAGGTATTGCTATCTGGCTAAGGTTTGTGGATGACATTTTTGCAATTATAGATGAACAAATCAATAGTAGCGCTAATTTAACAGATCCAATCAACAGTTTAGACCCCTTCATAAAATTTACATTAAAAACGGAGAACAATAAACAACTAAATTTCCTGGATTTAACAGTCGAAAGTAAAGGAGAAAATTTATCCTTTTCAATCTTTAGAAAACCAACCCAAACTATAAATACCATACAAAAAGATTCGTACCATCCTGAGGCACATAAAAGAAGTTCCTTTTTAAGCATTCCCTTGTCCAAAAACGATCTCCAAAAAGAAATTAATCTCATTTACAAAATAGTGATAAGCAACGGATACACAAAACATTACATAGATAGATTAATAAATAAAATGAATAAACCTCAAACGCAGCTGATAAAAGAACATAAAAAGAAAAACTTAGCCACTTTCACTTATAATAATGGGAACATTTAACAGATTACTAATATTTTTACGAAACTTAATTTCAAAATTGCTTTTTGCACCAATAATAACAATCAACATTTAATTTTAAATCACCAAAACATTGCAAGTAATAACAGATTTTTAAATTCGGGGATATATAAACTTACTTAAATGTTCAAAATGTTCCAATTCATACATTGGGCAAACAGGACGTAATTTCTTAGTAAGATACCAGGAACATATTAATGCTGAGAAACATAGGAAATACTCGGCCATGAGCCTTCATATGACTGAATATAAACATAATTTTGCGACAATAGAAAGGGTCTTGACCATTCCGAGAACGTTAAACAAAGGTAAATTAATGAATATTTTGGAGAATATCTATATTGAGATTGATCAGAAACAAAACCCCAGCCAGAACATTAACAAAATAACGGAGAATATCAATATAATGCTAGAAGAGGCTACCAAATTAGACTCATCTAGAAAAGCCATCAAAAAGGATCCGGAAAAACATCCAACACACCTCCTTTCAGTTAGCTCCACCCTACACAACATTCCCCCTACTTCTCCTGTTTCCCCTCGCCTATCACAACACCACTTCTCAGTTAGCTCCACCCTACACAGCATTCCCCCTGCTTCCCCTACCTCTCCTTCTGCTTCTCCTCGCTTAGCGCAAGCTCCTCACACACACATAGAACTCAGTCAGTTGACGATACGGCGTAAGGGAGGACGCTAAATACAATGTGACCGACTGCGAGGTAAAAACAATTTCATATATCCTTTTATACCTCACTACCATACATTCTTACAAGGTTTTCTCATTTAAAATATCTCCCTCCTTACTTAATTTCTTCTTGTTTCAGACACATTTTAACAGCTTACTTTAACTCCAAAACTCAACTTCAACTACGGTTGTTTACATATTTTAAGAAAATATTTTATATTACTAATTTTATCTTCAAGATCAACAAGTATACATGTCTCCATCATAAAGAAGACCCCTTACGCCAATTTTACTTCATTACTTGGACATTGACTTGTTGGAAATTTTATCCAACATGAATGAATATTTTATATCACCACCATAAGGATTATATGTGTTTTAATTGTCTTGCCACCTACTACACGCGCACTTTTTCTTGAGCCCGATTTTTACGGGGTGAGGAGCAAGGAGGGAGTGCTGCAAGTTCCGGTTATACTGCCAACTGGATGGAAATGAAATCTGAATTGAATCGATAATATGATCGATCGATATGAATTTTCTAAACATTTATTATCTTACGTCAACAATTGTGTCACATATACATTATTTAATATTATATAACATTTCTCAATGCGAATCTTGTTACTAGCATGAATTATATAGTTTGGCTTTGCTGTGTCAACAACAATAGTACTAGTTTGCAAAGTGTACGCCAGATGTCGCACAGCGATGAATAAGCGATTCATAGTTTGTGTTTCAAAGGTTGCTGATATGGATGTCGAAGATAACCGAGGTCTACCGATTCAGCACTAGGGAGCTCCGGGTTCAAGAAAAAGTGCACGTATAGTAGAGATTAAGCTAGATTATGTCATGTAAACAATAAAACTGTTATAAGAAATTGACAAGTATTGGAAGGTGGGAATCTCCTTATAACTTAACCTTATTTAGTTTATTTTCCGGGTTGAACCGTGTTGCTGTTATCTGTACATCACGTACAGTTTGCTGACGTTTCGAATACATTGCAGTATTCTTTGTCAAGGCGACTGAAATACTCCTACTCGATCCGAGGTAGTCAGTCTCCCAGGCAGCAGTTACACTCCTCACCACACAAGAACGCGTTCTTCATACACACGTTTAGTGTTTTAGCCCAGATCCAGGAACTTCAGTAAATTACAAAATGTTTCAGGTGATTGTCTGGTATATTAGTCATTAAGTTTTGTTTCAAAAGGTTCATATGTTTTCAGATGATTGTGGCAAGACTCATAAGTCTATGCCGAGTTATACAAACATACGACAGTATTTTTTAACCCAAATCCAAGAACATTAAAGTGCCATGTGTTTCATGTCAATGTATAAATTTTCATGTCAATGTGTATGTTTTCAACTAGTGCATTTGTTTCCAATAGATTGAAACAAGACCAACAAGTGTATTCCGTGATCCACAAACACACAACAGTTTTTTAAACCAGAACCAAGAACTTTTTAAGTGCCAAGTAGTTTATGTCTTTGCATTTCATTTCAATGTGTATATATTTCATCCAGTTTAATTAGATAGAAACAAGACCAACAAGTCCAAGAACATTCTTAAAGTGCCATGTGTTTTGTATCATTATTTGTGGTTCAGGTTGATTTGTATATATTTTCAACCAGTGCATATGCTTCCAGCGTTCTGTGTTCGATGAACACACAACAGTTTAAACCAGAACCAAGAACTTTTTAAGTTCCAAGTATTGCATACCATGTGTACGTTACAATTTAAGGTGTACGTTTTGCAACCCATTGATGTGTTTTCAGGCAATTGCCAGTATGTGTATAATTTTTTTTTTATGCTGTCTTTTGTCAACCAATCGAGTTGTATGTAGGCAACCCTAATGATAATGGTTATCAGACTCCCCTTGATTTGATATTCAACAAGAACTGATGATGACTCCAAGGGAGATGAAACCGGTCCTTCGCCCAATAAATTTAATATATTTTACAATGTGTTGAATGGTGGAACATCCCTCAAACTCTATTATATTAGTTATACGTCAACACGAAAATGAAAATTATAACCTACGATGGAAGACATTATCAAGTGTGTTGGTGACATAATTGGAAGGAGGTCCATTCAAGAGGGCAAAGAAGGGTGAAAACGTCTAGATGAGTTTCATATAGTTTGTAGTTCAAAAGAGATTTCATTTTATGGAGGAATTTAGCTTCATCTTTTATACAAATCTTCTCGGTTTTGAGTTGGGTTGCACAAGTTTTAGCTGTATTCCTATGGGTTTCCTTGGTGAATTTTAAAAATTTAGGAGTTAAATTATTGATCAAGAATTAACCTTTAATTTTAGGTTGCAATAAAAGTTAGCCTTTTTTTTTTTTTTCCTATTTCCATTACAAGATGAACATGGCTATCAAAGGGTAAAGAAAGGTGGATTTTTCTCTACCCTTTGATAGTAATCAGTTGTCAATATGGACCATAATAAAATTCGTAACTTACAAGATAAACATGTTCATGAACATGTAATTCATTGAAGATAGACAGTTATGTTATAATTTGCGATTTCGTCCTTGTTTTAGAGTGGCATATAGAACTTACAGACTGAGAGTTTTTCAACCTTGCTACAACCTCGTATTGTTCTAGAATCATCATGTCTCACTTAGTTTTTATATATTCTTTGCCACTGGTTTTCATGATACTCTTTCAACATCAATTCATGTAGCTTTTAATATTTTGTTTCTCTGAAGATGGCTCAAAATGAGCCAAAACATGTTTGATTAAAAGTCACTCCATCAAAAAATGGATACATGTATTGAACAAGACACGTAATAAATCTTTTCTTTTGTAAAGTGAAAACCGTCAATATGGAATGATACTAATATCTTGTAATAAGTAATGATAATTTATAAAAAAGTAAATTTGTGTCCTCGTCTCGAGGTAGTGAGCTCTTTTCCGGCACACCCCCAATGGAGGTGAGTTGCAAGTACCCTTTTTTAACCACATAACAGCCCTCATACCAGTCTTATTTCTGGCAGCACCAGGAATTGAACCCAGACCCCAGAGGACGGTAGCTATTGAGCTCGGTAACTGTTATGTTAGGGAGGTGGAAATAATAATAGTTGGTGACTTTACGCATTTATATTATTAATATTGTCATGTGTTTATGAGGGGAATGGCCCAACATTTTGGTGTGCTGTTCGAGTCATGGTTGTGCCACGAACAGAAAAGGGCTGCAGAACATTGATTTAGAACATCTACATTATGGTTTATAGGTGAAATACTGAACTTAGTAGGCCTATTCCTTTAAACTGGCAAAACTGTATTAGTCCTGGTAAACAATTGGTATGCTGCAGCAAGTTTTTATGAGTATGCCTAATTTAGAAAAAAATAATATACTCTATTTCACCCATAAAAAACCAGACAAATTTTTTTGGCTTGGCGGCAATTGTTGATTAAATGGACAAACTAACCAGTCTATTTTCTAGCTTGCAGTTATGTTTACTGCATCATCACTCAATTAATATGCCATAGCATACTCATCATGGTATTTTGTTGCCAAAGAAAATAGAACAGCTTTTACCAATAGGTCAAAATAACAATCTGCATTAAACTTCACGTATGGTAGCCATGATCGTTAAGGCACCAAGTCTGTAGGGTCTGACCCCGTGGTTAGCCAGTTCGAGTCCAGTTGGTCGAAAAATATTTCACCATCAGAATGTTGGTTGGCAGGGTAGACGAGGGGGTGGTATAGAATATCTAATCACAAGATTGCACGACAAAAGCCTGGATTAAATTCCATACCTCTCCACAGAGCTCATATGGAGTGAGGGCATATGATGCTGTTGATGGCGATTTGTCCATCAGATGGAGATGATAAGCCTTGAACAGACCACTTGATGCTATACGATAGGAGTAGGCTTTGTGCCAGCACGGGGTTTTCACACTCTCCCTTTCTATTATCATATATCATGCAATTTATTTAATCTCGTTAACTTCTCTGATGTGGTTGACATTGGGAAGGGTATCCGGTCGTAAAAACTCGCTACGAAGATTCATCTCACTGCATACCTGAGCCCGTAGAGAAATGTGATAAGGGTTGGACATACAGTACATTAATCTGCACTATTCAAGGATAGTAATGTCAATAAAAAATAATTAAAAACATAAAACCTATTAAATGGTTAAATACAAACACTTTATTAGTAAAATATAAAAATCACAATATGAAATTACAAAAAATATAATTACAATACATTATAGCTCAAAAATATTGAATATAAAATGTAGCAGATATAAACAAATACTGTAAATAACACATTTGATAACACTGTATATATTGTCAGGAACAAGTGGACTTTTGTAACGACCACTGGAAGACTTCAATTATCATATATTTATGTTTTAATTCTCCCTCATTTTGCAACAAATTTATGATCATATTATTGTCTTAATAAAGAGGCAGAAATCTGCAGAGAATGGACGGAAATATATATTAGGTATCTTAACAGAAATGAGTTGAAAATTACTGGTTTTCACTGGATTTCTAGCCAAGAGTAACTCGTTCTATACAATGATTGTGTGCAACAGCCTCATACTTACATTAGCTTATATATTAGGCTACTAAATATGGACAAAAGCAAAATACAGGTATCAAAATTAAGCTGATTACATAAAAATACATATTATACAAATTATGGTCAGAATATCACAGTTTCTTCTGATAAAGGCTAGACAAGAAAATTAGCTCTTATTAACAATAGTAAAAGAAAACAATGTTCTTGACAGATAAATGTTTAAAAGCACAGTCAACCAACTGTGTATAAACTGGACAGCCATTTGCAAATATACGTTGTATTATTCACAGTGAGTCTCTCCGCTATGGCAAAAGGTACAGGGGCGATTTGGAAGGACATAAGGAAGATACAAAGCCAAAATGTATAGTCCAATTCGCTATGTTTCTTTACAACCTTACACTGCTAAGACCGCAATTGAACATTCAGGTCTGCATCTAAAGTGATGTAAACTTGATCCTCATATTCCTAGAAAGGGTGCAACTTTTTTCAGACACACCTCGAATGGAGGTGAGCTGCGTGGACCATTTTAATCGCATACAAGCTCTCCTGCCATTCTTAAATCTGAACTGAACTCAAGCCTCCCAGGATAGCAGCTAATAGCTAAACCGTTATGTTAGAGAGGCAGACAAGCCTGCACCTAATGGATGCCAGAGCAACTATGAGTCATTAAAAATACTTATAACT
This sequence comes from Anabrus simplex, assembly GCF_040414725.1. Classification (NCBI taxonomy): domain Eukaryota; kingdom Metazoa; phylum Arthropoda; class Insecta; order Orthoptera; family Tettigoniidae; genus Anabrus; species Anabrus simplex. Next base: position 416,733,631 of record NC_090269.1, read on the forward strand.
AGAGCCCGGAAGTTAGGCAAAATGCCTTTTTTTTATCTGACTGGATATACAGTAGAGTCTCGATTATCCGACGTAAACAGGACCTGGAGTATGTCGGATCACCGAAAATGTCGGATAATACAGAATAATTTTGAAAATGAACTGAAACAAATAGGAAGGCTAAAATAATGACATGTTTTACGGTGCTCTACTTAATGAATTACCAATTCAATTGTACAGTACATGCAATATTAAACGAAAACATTCCAGATGTTTTACGAAAAGAAACTTTTCTCCACAGATATTAAGCTACATAATACCGTACCGTTTCTGCCACTGATCACGCCACCCAGCACTGGCAGGAAAATTAGGGTCCCCTTCATTAAACTACTTCTGGAAATACACAGCCTTTTCCTGCAGAATGGTGCCAGATATTGGCAGGCCCTTTTCCCGGTGTTCAGATACCAAAGAAATAGTGCTTCACTTACTTTTTCGTACTGACATTTTTCATTGTTTTTCTCTGCTCTGGTACAGCACAACTTTTCAATTTCTTCCCTCTGTTCTTTCCAGTCTCCCACTGTAACACGTCCAACACCATAATCTGAAGCCACATTTTGAAGAATTTCCCCTTCGTCCAGTCTCTTTAATGCACTCAATTTGTGTTCCATAGAAACAATCACTTTCTTCCATTTACTCGCTATACTCACAGAGGATATGAAAACTATAACATCCGCACCCAACCAATACTACAATGACTGAAGACTCACTGCACCTGTCCTTGAGAAAAACTCAGTCCTACCGCCAGCGTTCAGGCCAGTGCTTGTCCCATGGTCGCACCCTCCACAGCGGGTGTGCCTGAATTTAGTCTCCACCAAAAGTTGAAATTAAGTCTAACAGTGTCGGATAACACGGAATGTCGGATAAGCGAAGGTCGGATGAGCGAGACTCTACTGTATTGAAGAATCAGATAGAGATAAATATGTTTTTGTGCATTTAGGAAGTGTAGAGACAATTTTTATTTTGCCTTTTTTTGCCTATTTTGGTTTCCGTAGCCTATTTTAAGATTTAAAGCCTTTTGTTGCCCTTCTGATTGTTATGCAATTTTTTTCTGCAATTTACACATTTTAAAAAGCACATAATGAATTTCCATACATTGAAGACAAAAAAAGGTTGCACAAATTGAATTACATATTGCCGTCACAAATATCTATTTAGAATATTGTTCCCTGTAAATCGTTTGTTTTAAGGCATTCAAAAGCTTATTTTCTCAACCCATTCATTTAACCTCTGTAAATAGCAGAACCTTCATTAGTGAAAGGAATGCACAGGCATAATGAATACCAGGAAAGAGAGAGGATGAGGGAAGTACGCCTCTTCTCCTTCCTCACACCACTTTTGCTGTGACAATGCGTAATTACCTGGTATTCCCAATTTAAAAATAAGATAATGCAGAGGAAGAGAGGAAATCACTTCTGTCTAACCGGTCAAACATAAAAGAAGCTGTTAGTCTACTGATCAACTTGTTAAAGGCAACTCGGGTGTTCACGCTGACTTATTTATCATGCCAAAATTTTCATCGTTGCGTGGTAAATTACATGGCTATGTTTACGAATTCGGTTCGGATACACTTTCTACTGATGGAGATATACTCTTTTGCAAAATCTGTGAAAAATCTATTAATCATGAAAAAAAGTACTTTATAACTCAACATTTTGCAACAATGAAACATAAGTCTAGGTTAAATATTGTTGGCCCTAAGATCAATTTAATATCAACAGCAGTTACAACATCCAGCAGGCAATTTCAGTTTTTCCTGGATCTATGTAAAGCTTTCTTGGACTCCGGAATTCCGTTCTGGAAACTCGAAACTCGATCCCTCAGGACGTTTCTGCAGAAGTACACTAAAGAAGAAGTTCCGTTAGAATCCACATTAAGAAATACGTATTAGAATATTTCCTTTGAAGAGACCCTGCAGAGGATTCGAAGCAGAGTTGCAGAAAAGAAGATCTGGATCTCCATTGATGAAACTACGGATGCGATGGGACGTTACATGGCCAACGTCATCATTGGAACTATGGAAGCAAAACAAACTGACCTATCATCAGTATTTCTTTTGATGACAGAAGAGATGGAGAGAGCAAATGGTTCCACAGTGGCACAGTTGTTCACAAATTCATTAATGTTACTCTGGCCGGATGGAATACGGCATGGTAATGTCCTACTTTTTGTCACAGATGCGGCACCTTACATGAAAAAAGCAGCTACAGCCTTGAAAGTTCTCTTTCCTAAAATGCTCCACCTCACATGTCTAGCCCATGGACTGCACAGGACTGCTGAAGAGATAAGAAGTTTGTATCCTCACGTGGATAAGTTAGTTTCGAATACCAAGAAAATCTTGCTAAAATCACCTTCCCGAATCCGGGTTTTCAAGGACGCAGCGCCAGAGCCTTCACAGCCAGTTCTCACCGGATGGGGAACCTGGATCTCAGCAGTCATATATTACAGCAACAATTTGGACAAGATACGTGAGGTACTTCATGCCATATCAGTAGATGAAGTTGCTTCAGTTCGCGAGGTAAAAAAGTTGTTGGACCATGAAGAGCTCAGCAATGATCTGGCATTTATAACAGCACATTATAGTGTGATACCGGAAGCAATCTTGAAGTTGGAGAAAAGAGATGATTCGCTGGTATCATTTATGGCGATCTTCGAAGATGCAGTAAATCAACTGGTACAAGCACCAGGAGAAAAAGGAAGCAGTGTTCATGAAAAGTGTAAACGTGTTCTCAGTGCTAATGTGGACATTGAAAAAATGAAGAACATTTGTGATGTTCTGAAAGGTGAAAATTCTGTTTTAACTGGCATGTGTCCTTCCAAAATAGCTTGTTTCAAATTTGCACCGATCACTTCAGTGGAAGTAGAACATTCCTTTTCCATGGTGAAAAACATTCTTTCTGACAAGCATCTGTCTACGACAGTTGATACTTTGAGAAATCACCTTGTTGTTGCTTGTAACCTAGGAAAGTAAGAGCAATTATGTGATAGATTGATAATAAGGAAACGAATGAGTATTTAAAATATATATTTTCATAAATAATGAGCGAGATACCTCTTTGCTTTCACTACTAATAAATGCCTATTTCAATTACAGTACTGCCTATTTTCAGCATTTCAAGTGCCTTTTTGCCTGCCTATTTTAACCAGAAATAAATGCCTAACTTCTGGGCTCTACTTATAACATACTGTTATGTGCTCACATCTTGTCGCAGCCCTTTCTCTATGACTAAGCCAGTTCGGGGAACCTCCCAGCCTGCCTCAGGACATGTCACGGCCCTTCCTCTATTGTTCCCTTCATCTAGTTTCTCCATACGATTTCTGGAAGGTACAATGGGAATGTTCCATCTCCAGCTGAACCTTGAATAATCTAGTAGCCCATCATCGAGGTATAAATACAAAGCCGTTGCAAGCAAGGTGGTTGTTGAGTTGGAGTGACCTTGAGTAGCTGGAGCGAAGATGGTGTACGGAACGGTGTATTACCTGAGAGTACTATGCATCTGTGTATTTCTATGGACTGAGGATCGCCATGACTCAGTGAGGGAAGCAGCTATCGTGAGTGTAATTGGAACAGCGCTAATGGTCATTTTGTGAGTACTGCCCTGCTGTTTAGCACTGTTGAGCTGTTACTGTTTAACTGTTCACTAAATGTGACCGTGTAAATCTCGGGAGTCGAACCAAGGAACAGTCATCGTGTGTTGCATAGCCAGTGACACTGTGTTCAAACCCAGTGGTCTTTCCACAGTTGCTGTATGGGGCGGCCAGACTCGGAGAAGCGAAAGTAAGGATTATTGCCGAGCCCAGGTAATAGCAATAGGCCGGACTGCCGGCTGAGTAAAAAGAAGAGAGCCATTCGTGGCTGAACAGGAGAGAGAGAGAGAGAGAGAGAGAGAGAGAGAGAGTGAGTGCGAGTGTGAGTGTGTGTGCGCGTGTGTGCATATGTTGGATCATCCTGAAATAAATTAGAGTAATATAGAGTAATAAAAAAGATGCTGCTTTGTTCCTAACAATACATAATTTATGATGTCTGAAGTCATTTCTTTTCAGTTTTGATTTAGGTTCTTCAAAGTCGACAAACTTGACCATCATCATCATCATCATCATGAAACTTGACCATATCGGTCCTTAATTGGTCCGTATTGACTCGTAATAACGATAATATACAACAGGTGATTGTTTGGTCCGCCTTATTTGAATAATTTATATTAATAATTTATATTAATAATAATATATTGACAGGGCGGACCAAACAATCACCCGTTGTACATCTGAATTTACACATAAACGTTTATAAATTTCTAAATGGTGATTTGATAGAATCTGATGATGTTCTTTCAAGAATGAAACATGGCCTTCTATTTTAATTAAGTTGTTTCTTTTCCAGGTATGATTCTGTTAGCACGTTTTCTTTTTCACGTAGTTGATAAATTTTATTCAAAAATTAGTTTTGGCAGACTGAAGAGGCTAACAGTTATAGTGGGTATGTAAGAAATGTTTACGTAATGCAATCTGCTGGCTAACTGTTCAGTGAGCTTTGTGTAACAGGGTTTACGCTGAGCCGTGTAAGAAACATCACAGCAGTTGGTCCAAGTGACTTCCACCAGCACACATGCAACCTTGCTAGAGGCAAAGCAACATTAAGTGTATTCTCCTATAACTTTGATAAACTATAATTAACGAAGAGTAGTAGTGTACTGGAATATACTTCTTGGAATATACTTTCTTGGTGGCCTTAATTAACGTACTGGTGTGAAAATTGGAAACCACGGAAAACCATTTTCAGGGCTGCCGACAGTGGGGTTCGAACCTACTATCTTCCGAATACTGGCCGCACTTAAGCGACTGCAGCTATCGAGCTCCCTGCACTAATAATTCAGGGACACTTTAATGCTAAGATCTGGACACTTCTAAGAATCATCATTTAAGATTTTTAGTTGGATCATATTGCTTAGGTGAAAGAAATGAACGAGGAGTGCGCTTACTGGAATTCTGTGCTATCAATGATATGACTATCTGCAACACTCTCATTAAGCATCATGCAGGGCAACTTTACACGTGGATTTTGCCTGGTGACAAAGTCAGAAACCAGATTGATTTCTTACTAGTCAGATCATATTGGAGATTTTCTATCCTAGATTCAAAGACTTTTCCTGGAGCAGATTGTGGTAGCAACCATAACATGTTAGTCATGAAAATGTGTATCAAACTCCAAATCATCAAAAGGAGACATAAAGCTGAAAATTACAGGCCAGTCAGTTTGACATGCATTGTATGTAAGCTTTGGGAAAGCATTCTTTCTGATTATATTAGACATGTTTGCAAAATTAATAACTGGTTTGACAGAAGGCAGTTTGGGTTTAGGAAAGGTTATTCGACTGAAGCTCAGCTTGTAGGATTTCAGCAAGATATAGCAGATATCTTGGATTCAGGAGGCCAAATGGACAGTACTGCGATTGACCTATCTAAGGCATTTGATAGGGTAGATCATGCAAGACTACTGGCAAAAATGAGTGCAATTGGACTAGAAAAATGAGTGACTGAATGGGTGGCTATAGTTCTAGAAAATAGAACTCAGAGAATTAGAGTAGGCGAAGCTTTATCTGACCCTGTAATAATTAAGAGGGGAATTCCTCAAGGCAGTATTATTGGACCTTTATGTTTTCTTATATATATCAATGATATGTGTAAAGAAGTGGAATCAGAGATAAGGCTGTTTGCAGATGATGTTATTCTGTACAGAGTGAGCGGCTGCAGGGTGACCTCGATAGTGTTGTGAGATGGACGGTGGGTAATGGTATGATGATAAACGGGGTTAAAAGTCAGGTTGTGAGTTTCACAAATAGGAAAAGTCCTCGCAGTTTTATTTACTGCATTGATGAGGTGAAAGTTCCTTTTGGGGATCATTGTAAGTACCTAGGTGTTAATATAAGAAAAGACCTTCATTGGGGTAATCACATAAATATGATTGTTAATAAAGGATACAGGTCTCTGCACATGGTTATGAGGGTATTTAGGGGTTGTAGTAAGGATGTAAAGGAGAGGGCATATAAGTCTCTGGTAAGACCCCAACTAGAGTATGGTTCCAGTGTATGGGACCCTCACCAGGATTACTTGATTCAAGAACTGGAAAAAATCCAATGAAAAGCAGCTCGATTTGTTCTGGCTGATTTCCGACAAAGGAGTAGCGTTACAAAAATGTTGCAAAGTTTGGGCTGGGAAGATTTGGGAGAAAGGAGATGAGCTGCTCGATTAAGTGGTCTAGTGTGAGACCTAAGATGAAACGCTGGTTAATAGAGCAAAACGCCTGAAAAGCCTTACATCTGATATGTTTTTGACATAAGTGGTATGTTCCGAGCTGTCAGTGGAGAGATGGCGTGGGAGGACATCAGTAGACGAATAAGTTTGAGTGGTGTCTTTAAAAGTAGGAAAGATCACAATATGAAGATAAAGTTGGAATTCAAGAGGACAAATTGGGGCAAATATTTGTTTATAGGAAGGGGAGTTAGGGATTGGAATAACTTACCAAGGGAAATGTTCAATAATTTTCCAATTTCTTTGTGATCATTTAAGGAAAAGCTAGGAAAACAACAGATAGGGAATCTGCCACCTGGGCGACTGCCTTAAATGCAGATCAGTAGCAATTGTTGTTGAGTGAGAAGATGGTAGGACTTGTGAATCGCAAATCTCTTCAAGAGTGTGGAAAGTAATAAGACCAAATTTCTTAAAATTTCATTCATATGAGTTTGAATCAGTATCTCGCACTTCGGACAGAATAAAATAAATCGTCCACCATGTAGTCCGCAAAGTTGCTGCCAACTGCAAAATAACCTTGGTTATTGCAGGTGACTGAAGAGAGGAGAACTCTAAGGAACTGCTCTACAAGAACCAAAGTGCAGGCTCCTGTGTCAGGAGATACAGCAAAATTGTAGGACAGATAGGTCACAATTCCTAACAAATAAGTGTGATGAAACAGAGCAATATGAAACCTGCAACCAAACAAGAGAACTATTGAACAAAGTCTCCAGCATCACTCAGAAGTGATGAAAATGGCATCCTCACTGGATACAAGAAAGGAGCATTGACAGATGGAAACTATATTGTGAAAAATTATACTCAGGAGGTAACAATAACGCCTAAGATGGAAGAGTACTAGAGTACCTTGAAATGGAACCTGCAATTCTGCACAGTGAAACTGAGAATGCCATTAAACTTCTGAAGAACACTAAAGTCCTGGGTATTGACGATATTATAGAAAGATCATTAAAGAGATGGCAGAGGATGCCATAAACATGATTCATTCATTGCCAAACATTTGGACATCCGTTTTCAATCCACTGCAGAAGAAAAGCTCAGTCACAGCTGTATCACACTAGTGCACTGATATCACAAGCCTGTAAAATCCTCTTATACATCATAAAGCAATGCCAAAAACCTTACATACCTCAGATGTCCCAGGAACAAGCCGGTTTGTCTCAGGTAAAGTGAGGAAATTCACAACCTGAGGCAAATAATAGAAAAGGCTTGATTTACTTCCTTGACTACGAAAAAGACCTTTGACTGCATTACTTGGGAAAAGTAGAGGCACATGTTAGATAAATTTGGTGTCTCATCACATCTTATATCACTAGCAAAAGGTCTGTATGACTACAATACTGCAAATACAAAGGTAGATGATGAAATCTCAGAACACTCCAGTGTGTTCTGAGAAGTCAGACAAGGCTACATCTTGTCCCCTCAACTTTTTAACATCTATGGCAAGTATATCATAAGGAAAGCAACTGAGGCATCTCAATTGGTGGGAGAAAAATCAACCACTTGCAGTCTGCTGATGACACCTCCCTTCTTGCAAGCAATGAGGAAGAGCTTCAAGAGTGAAGAATGTGAGTCTTGAGTGTGGACTGGAGCTCAAACTCAGCAAGTCCAAACTCCAGGCACAGCACAGGTTGAGCTCATAGGCCATTTGAAAGAGTTGGAGATAGTGCACGACTTTGCATACCTTGGGTCAAAACTATCACTGATACAGGAAGTTCAAAGAAAGAGATGAGAAAGATTTTTTATGAAATTAACTCAGATCTGGAAGAAGCCATGATCGTTAAGGCGCTGAAGTTTAAATGGTCTGACACCGAGGTTAGCCAGTTCAAGTCCCGTTGGTCGAAAAAAAATTCACCATCAGAATGTTGGCCGGCAGGGTAGGGGAGGTGGTGGTATACAATTTCTAATCACTAGATTGCGTCCCAAAAGCCTGGATTAAATTCCAAACCTCTCCACAGTGCTCATATGGAGTGAGGGCATATGATGCTGTTGATGGTGATTCGTCCGTCGGAGGGGGACGTTAAGCCTTGAGCAGACCCCTTGGTGCTATTCGACAGGAGTAGGCTATATGCTGGCACTGGGATTCACCCTCTCCCTACTATCATATATCACATCATTCATTTCATCTCATTAACTCCTCTGATGAGGTTGACGTCAGGAAGGACATCCGGTCATAAAAACCCGTCACGACAGGTTCATCTCACCTCATACCCGACCCCGTAGGGAAAACGGGACAAGGGTTGGACAAACAACTCAGATCTGGAAGAACAGAGAAATTACTATTAATACGTACAAAGAGTCATCTCGTAGAAACCCTTGTATTCTCATATGACTGCGAGACCTGGACCATAAAGGTTTTTGGACAGAAAACACATTGATGTCTTGGAAATGTGGTACTGGCATAGAATGCTACGTGCGCCTTGGACCGCAAGAATAACCAATGTATCTGTTATTCAGGGGCTGATGATTTTAAAACTCGTTTCTTCTTGCATCACTGAAACAGTACTTCAGTTCCTTGGACACTTTGCAAGACGACGTGGAGAAGTTGATCATGGAAGGGAAGACGACAGGGAAGGACTGCAACCAAATGTATAGGACAAGTGAACACTATCACTAGTTTACATTCCCAATGTGCCCTGAGAAAACTGAGGATCATCTGCGATGACAACGCTACTGCACAGATGTGACCAGCAAAGAAAAAACCAGTAGGATCACGACACTAAGAAACGAGTAGATCAATTACTAATGATGATGATGCATATATACACCACTTTCTTTCAGTGTATGCTTTTTTAATATTAACCTGATACTTGGTTTTTATACAGGACAGCACAAATAATAGCCTATGTTGGGTTCAGTTTAATTTTTGACTTACAGTTCTCACAGGAAAACAATGAGGACAAGTGGGATCTTAGCTATAAGTTGTTTTAAAAAACTCATCAGGAGGAAAAAAGTGGATTAAGACAAGGAACTGCTTTGTCACCTTTGCTCTTCATTTTTAATTTTTTTTTTTTCCTAGTGGCTTTACGTCACACCGACACAGATAGGTCTTACGCAAGGTACAGCCCTAGCATTTGCCTGGTGTGAAAATGGGAAACCAGGGAAAACCATCTTCAGGGCTGCCAACAGTGGGATTCGAACCCACTATCTCCAGGATGCAAGCTCATAGCTGCGCACCCCTAACCGCACAACCAACTCGCCCGGTTGGTCTTCATTGTAGTAATGGTCGAGATAATAACAAAAGTGGCGAGGAAAATTGGAGAAGGAAAAATGAAAGTGATGATGTTTGCAGATGACCTGTTAGTGTGGGGAGAAAAGGAAGAGGATACCCAGGAACAGTTAGATACATGGGAAGATGAGGTGGAACAATATGGACTGAAATTTAATGCCAAAAAGAATGAGATAGTGATCACAACTAGAAAGAAGGAGAGACCTACGAGAGGGATAATGCCTGGAGGGGAACAGTTTAGGAATGTAGAGAGTTTCAAGTACCTAGGAAGAAACATACAGGAAAGTGGAAGAAATGATAAGGAAGTCAAAATTGAATGTGGAAGACAAGCAGGAGTGTTCCTGAAAAGTGTCAGAAGCTTGGTTTGGAGCAACGATGTCCCTCAGGGAAGCAAAAGAGTGATGTACAGGACGCACTATGTACATATTCTGATGTATTCAGCACAAACTTGGTAATAAGGCAGAGAACCGTTACTAGGATACAGGCAAGTGAAATGAAATATCTGAGAAGCAGGATACGAGTGACATGAATGGATAAGATGAGAATGAAAAGGTCAGAGATATAGTAAAAAAAAAAAGAGCAGGATAAAGGCATCTAGACTTAGATTGTATGGACACATGAAGAACATGAGAGAGGAAATGATATCGAGGACAATGCACAAAATAGAGTTAACAAGAAAACGATCAAGAGGAAGAACAAGAGACAGGTGGATAAAAGGAGTGGAAGAGTGTGTACAGAGGAGTAGAGAAGACTGGAGAAGAGTGAGGAGGGAGAAGTGGTGGGAAGACAAGAGGAGATGGAGAGGCTAATATACCAAGCAGACCTGGCCAACAGCTGGAAACTGCGTATGATAATGGTGGTGGTGATCAGGAGGTGTGTGTGCTGAAACATAAATCTTTATGTAACTCTCTTAGTTGGTTTTCTATAGAGTTCATATCAGCAATGTTTCAAATGCTTTGTACTTCTCTCTATAAATTTTTAATACTAATCTGATACTTGGTTTCTTAAATACAGAAGGAAGAAATCAACCTTAAAAAAAAAAAAAAAAAAAAAAAGAAACTGCAGTGGACCTGGAGAGAGCCAGGAAAGGAGTACATCCCAACACACCGCTGACAGGGAGAGGCTGTCCACCTACTACTTTATTTACTTTACGTTGCACCGACACAGATAGGTCCTGTGGTGGCGATGGGATAGGACAGGGCTAGGAAAATGGGAAACCACGGAAAACAATCTTTACAGCTGCCAACACTGGGGTTCGAACCCACTATCACCCTGATGCAAGCTCACCGACCTACGTGGATAAATTTCTAGAAAATAGAACTCAGAGAATTAGAGCAGGTGAAATGTTATCTGATCCTGTAATGATTAAAAGCGGGATCCCGCAGGGCAGTATTATTGGCCCTTTATGTTTTCTCAGATATATGATATGAGTCAAGAACTGGAATCACAGATTATTTGCGGATGATGTTATACTGTAAAGTAATAAATGAGTTGCAGGATTGTGAGCAGCTGCAGAGGGACCTAGACAATATAGTGAATAATGGTATTAGGTAAACAGGATGAAAAGTCAGGTTGTAAGTTCATCAAGAGGAACAAGTCCACTGAGTTTTAATTACTGCGTTGATGGGGTGATAGAACTTCATGGGGATCGCTGCAAGTACCTAGGTGGTGTTATAAGAAATGATCTTCAGTGAGGTAATTACATTAGCAAGGTTGTTAAGAAAGGTTACGAATCTCTTCACATAGTTATGAGGGTATTTAAAGGTTCTAGTAAGGATGTAAAGGAGAGGGCGTACAAGTCTCTGGTAAGACCGCAGTTACAATATGATCCCAGTGTATGGGACCCATACCAGGACTCTTTTATACAAGAACTGGAATAGACCCAAAGAAAAGCACCACGATTTGTTCTGGGTGACTTCCGACAAAGGAGTAGTGTTACAAAAATGTTGCAAATTAGGGGCTGGGAAAACTTTATAGACTAAGTGGTATGTTCCGAGCTGTCAGAGGAGAGATGGTGTGGAAAGACATTAGTAGATGAAAAAGCTTGAGCGGAGCTTTTGAAAGTAGGAAGGATCATAATATGAAAGCAAAGTTGGAATTCAAGACAACAAAATTGGGGCAAATATTCATTTATAGAACGAGGAGTAAGGAATTGGAATAATTTATCAAGGGATAAATAAATTGATAAATTTCTAAGTTCTTTGACAACATTTAAGAAAGGGCTAGGTAAACCACAGATAGGGAATCTGCCACCTGGGTGACAGCCCTAAATTCAGATCATTGATTGATTGATTGATTGATTGATTGTTGATTGATCGATTGATCAGCAACAACACAAAAAGTCAACAGAAATGTAATCATTAGGGCCCGGATGTTTAAGACCTAAAAATAGCCCAAATAAGTAAGCAAATAAGACCTCAAATGTGACAAAATATGACGTTACAATTACAAAATATGACCCAAAAATGATCCCTATCACTGACGCATCCGTTATTACGAGCGATTAAGCGCGCGAGGATTTTTTCCGCTACCGATATTTACGTACCCCAGCGATTATGTTGCATTCAATTATCTTCGGTATCATTTTCTCGCTATAATTTTCTTGCTATGTCCACAAGCGAGTTCTCTCATTTACATTCGAAGGCGATGTCGGAGTCGGTTAGTAATACCCAACGACTGCTGTTGCCTAAAGAAAATTTGAAATGAAAGAGGATAAGTTTTCATAATAAATACGTAAATAATATGGCCGATAGCAGTTGTTAACTCGTTTAAAATAACGGCTGAAGTAAACAATGTCTTAATTTTAATGTTATATACTGAAATATCTTATTCATAAGTTAGAAGTAACAGACATGAAAGTAGCAAGAATGACTGCTGGTACTAACCGGTGGGAACAATGGCAGGAGGGTACCCGGAATGAGGATATAAAGGCTAATTTAGGACTGAACTCGATGGATGAAGCTGTACGCATAAACCGGCTTCGGTGGTGGGGTCATGTGAGGCGAATGGAGGAGGATAGGTTACCTAGGAGAATAATGGACTCTGCTATGGAGGGTAAGAGAAGTAGAGGTAGACCAAGACGATGATGGTTAGACTCGGTTTCTAACGACTTAAAGATAAGAGGTATAGAACTAAATGAGGCCACAACACTAGTTGCAAATCGAGAATTGTGGCGACGTTTAATAAATTCACAGAGGCTTGCAGACTGAATGCTGAAAGGCATAACAGTCTATAATGATAATGTATGTATGTATGTATGTACTGAAATTAAGTAAGAATGTGATACACCGCAAGATATGCCAGAGTACATCACTGATTTCAGAGGATAGTTCATATTTTCTTGCATCTAGTTAAATTTCGGAAAGGCTATTCACATGTAAATTTTTAGCAAGGATAACTCATTTCTCTACATGCATTTAAAATATGTTTTCATGACACATATACGGTTAGGTTAGGTGACGCCATTTGAAGAAGAAAACTCTGGAGTGATACCGTATTTCTTCGAATTCAAGACGATGTTTTTTTCTCAGAATCTCATGTGAAAAATCAAGGGTTGTCTTGCATTCGCGGCTTAACAGTAATGAATACCACTGGCAACTCTCGTGGTAACCACGCTGCTTCTTTTCACCCCCGCACGTACATGCAAAATTCATTGACAATAAACGACCGCCTCTTTATTATACATAGTTAGCCGTGACAATCGGTTGTACAGTGCCTGTATGTAACGTCACTGGATCTCGGGAAATAGTGAAGATAGAATGACATTCTGTTAGCCTCTACAAAAACGTTTCTCAAATCTGCAGAATGGCATCAAAACTTGCAAGCCTTCGAATTATTAGAAAGGCCAAGGCTACTCAGTGGCAGAGTTATAACGCGTCTACTGTACCTGACTCTTGGTAAAATTAAAGTTTTATCAACAGCAAGAATATTATTGTGATGGATAGTCGTAAAGACACGTAGAACAGGTATTGCCGGCAAATTTTCAACGGGTTCTCGTCGATATTATTATGCCAATTTTAAGTTAATGGTTGTTAAACACTTGGAAATGGAGAATAATTGTGGAGCCACAAGAAAATATGGCATAGGCCTAACTAAAGCCAATATTTGGCTTCAACGTGAAGACAAAGATAGCTAAAAAAATATGTACTGTACAAAAAATGCATTCAGTGGTCTGCAACAAGGACGCTTAAAAAAAGTCAAAGATGAAATTTTGAGGTATGTGCACGAAAAACGCAAGGGTGGAATGGCCTTACCATGGTGCAATAAACTTGTTCGTTGACCTTCAACGTCCACGATTAGTCCTATACATCGCTAGGCGCTGAAGTTGGCCAAACACGGCAAGCAAGACATGCATGTAGCGGTAGCCAGTTATGTCTGACGCTGAGTAAAAGTACCATAACAGTTTTATAGACAGCAAGAATATTTTCCTGATGGATCGCCGTATTGTAGAGACGCATGGAATAGACATTACTGGCAAATTTTCAACGGGTTCTCTTCGGTATTATGATGCCAATTTTAAGTTAATGGTCATTAAACCCACCGAAATAAAGAATAATTGTGCAGCCGCAAAAAAGTGCGGCATAACGAAAGCCAATGTTCGGCGTCTAAAAATGCCTACTGTACAACAAAGGCATTCATATGATTTACAAAGCACTCTTTGAGCCTGATTTAAATTTTTTGAAGGAAAAAGTGGGGTTTGTCTTGGATTTGAAACGCAAATTTTGAACAAACTTATTGCCGTTTCATACTGATTTTAGTGTGTATGGGGGTTTTCTGACTTTTATACAAAAATCGGATATACCAACAATCCACTATAGCAAGTAAATTTTCCGCTGTTGTGAATTCTCGCTATAACAGATTTCTACTGTATTTCCATTTTAAAATAAATTATTAACTGCAGATGTGATAGTGAGAAGCAGTTTTGTGAACACTAGTTCGCATTCGGTAAGTTGAAGATGATTTTGCACAGCTACAGCCGTCGTCAAACCGCTGAAATATGACCGGAATACGACGTTTCTACGAAAATAGCTCAAAATATGACCTTACGACAAAAAATAGCCAAAATATGCATTTATATCACAAATAAAAATCACTTAATTATGACAATAATCGCCTGATTTGCATCAAAATCCAATCAGGCAGGAATATAGAGACAAAGAAAAAATATGACTTTTCTTAAACATCTGAGCCCTAGTAATCATGCATACGCGAAGTGACAGGTCCATCAAGAATGGGTACTATGTGTTGATATAAGTAAGTAATGTCACAACCAGCTGGGTTCTTATTCTTTCAACTCTCTCAGTCATAGGAACTTCATGGTTACTAGCTCCATGGAAACTAATAAATAATGTTATTAGCTTTACGTCCCAATAACTACTTTTAAGATTTTTGCACTTCATGCAAATTGTGTACCTTGCACGGCAAGCAGGAGTCAACTAGGAGACAGCACACACAGCAACAAAATTACTGAACTCTCATCCATACAAGACCGTTTTGCATCTCGTATATCGAGTACACATGTAGCCTGTCAACAGCCATGCCCAAGGCCGCAGTGCAGCTGCCAGTGGGCCCGAATAAAATTATGACCCTGTGTAAGATGCCATCCAAGCATTTTTCCAACAGGGAGAGTTTATGGTAAATCCATTTCAGATTAGCCACCTTTAGCACCAGGATTCAAGCCTGAAGTATTTAAGTGCACCAATCCACTTTGGTGCACTTTCCATCGGAGTTATGGCACGGGTTGATGAGAATGGCTGAACCAGATGTAACAAGAAGAAATACACTGGGATGCACTGTTACCAATTCAATGGGTTGCATACGGAATGATCAATCACTATCATGAAGCTTCGACTTGTTTTGAATTTACAGATAAAGAATTTCTTTTGGACCAATTCTGAAACTTTGGAGGAGACAATACTTGTTTTAAAAACATGCTTCTCCTTTCCTTTAAGTTAGAGAAGTTGGATTTTGAATTTTTGACTGCATTGCACTCAGGGTTACTTGGCAATGATATTACCTTGGGTGACCCTGAGTTAGGTCTTGAATTGCAAGTATTTTGCATTTTTAAGAAATTATTCCACTGCTTTATTCTGTTCGTAACTGCAGGAGTAATGTTCTCCTTGTTAGGGGTGACTACTGGCTGATTAAGAGAAGAAAAACCTTCCGCTTCACCAAGTATATTAAACTGAGCATCCTCTAAATAGGATTCAGAGTAGATAGCAGTTAAAGATGGGTCCAATGGAGAAGAGAAAGACAGATGAGACATATCAAGAGAGTCGTTACTTAATTCAGATTTGTGTTCTGTTCGCCTTAACTCAAATTTCTCTCTCAGTAAGGAAAATTTTCTTCTTGGTCTATTTATGGGTTTTTTCTTGTCATTGCTATCCACAGATAATTTATGTGCAATATTTTCTAGAGGACTAATTTGTGATTTTTCTGATAATAAAAATGGAGTAGCGTGTAAAATAATCTCAGGACTCTGGTTAGAAGTTTTGTTTAATAATCCTGAAGGGGGTGAATGGTTTGGACTAGAATTTGGTCCAGTATCTGAGGAAGGTTGAAGTTGAGATAAAAACAGGACTTCTTCGGGAGACAAGTGCGACCTACAATGGCTTGACATTAACGATCTGGGTACTGAATTGGTGAACATGGAATGATTGTGTGGAGCATTACTAGTTGGCGTTTGAGGATCTAGTTCACTACCAGCATCCACAGATGAACTGCCACAACCATCCCACAAAGGATCTGTAGAATTATAGAGATTACAGATTGAATTCCCATGTCGAATTTCATCGATGGTTGCTACCAGAGTGCTAGCAGAGCCATGTTTCTGCCAATGTCTAATAGAGTCTGCTGTATCAGTGCTCGATTCTTCCAACTCTTCCATGATAGTATCAAGGGTTGTAAGAGGAAACAAAGTTCCATGCTGATCTATTACATACGGCCGTGCAATGAACACATGTTGATCGATATCAGGTTCTGCAACAAATTCAGCCAGAGGGCGAATAGTTTCACAATCTGCCAAATCATCAACAAGTGTGTCCAGATAGTCATCTTGTCGAGAACGTTGTATGCGAGGACGTCTACAGGGTATGGGTGGTGGCGACACAGCAAGAGATACAGGCTCGCCGCTACCAGCAGAATGCTCCGACGAGGCCGACGTCAAGGTCGTTGCCGTACTAGTGAGGGTATCTCGTCGTCTATCTCGTACAACACTGTCGTCATGAAGCCAAGTCTCTATATCGGAGTAAGCACGCCAAGAACGAAGTCCCCACGCCTCACGAGCAATATTTACAGCACACATATTCTCATAATCATGAGCAGAAAGCACTTCACTAGGAACAGACAAAACTTCACTGGGACTTTCATCACTACCCATCAATCTTAACGCATTCTGTTTCAAAGCACTAGACTCTTCTGCTTCAGCCCCCTCAATCTGCTCCTTAGTCAAACCAACCGAGACAAACACACCTCCATCCTCTTCTGATTTAACAATACCCTCATCTTTGGAATACTCAATGTCTTTGGAATTGGCTTCAATAGAATCATCATCCTTGCCAACAACGTCCAATTCCAGTTCTATACCTATAGATGAACATATACCTCTACGCTTTTGCCATCTTACATCTTCGTTACAGTCCACTTCACCATTAGAACCCATATCTCCACTCAATTCTAATTCCATAGCAGGTTCCAAGGAACAAATTCCTCGACGCTTTTGTTTCCTAGCATCATTTTCAATATCCTTGACTTCAGAAATTTCCATCTCTTTAATATCACCATCTAATTCAATCTCCAACTCCTGAGGAGAACAAATACCACGGCGTTTTTGTTTCCTAATATCCTCACTCATTTCTCTTTTTCTCTCTAAGGAATCAGAAGGTATTGAGGACTGGCAAGAAGACCAATGAGTGAGCAGCAGTTTCTTATCAGTGCACATGTCATCTGTGTGTGGTAAATCCTCTTGACATGGAGCATCATTTATTCTGTAACAAACAAGGGAAGTAATTTAATTCATACACTATTTATTTATATATATATATATATATTACAATTTATTGAATGGATGAGGTTAAAAAGGAAACAATTCCATAGTTTGGTCAAAATTAATTGAGATAGTTATTTCAATTCTGAAGTGAAACTGTATCCAATAATGGAAAGAAGGTCAACAATCCTATACTGCTAAAGCAACTACAAGCACTCAGAAGTTTTGATTGCATTGGAGAAAGAAAATATTCCTGGAATGCATTTGAGGTGAAGGCTATACCAAATCAGGAGGTAACCAACTTTAAGGAGTGGTGGTCTGCATTCCTCATAGAAGGTTTGGAAAACAAACTAAACTTCCATATTACTACTACTGCTATTTGCTTTACGTCCCACTAACTACTGTTCCGGTCTTCGGAGACGCCGAGGTGCCGGAATTTAGTCCCGCAGGAGTTCTTTTACGTGCCAGTAAATCTACCGACACGAGGCTGACGTATTTGAGCACCTTCAAATACCACCGGACTGAGCCAGGATCGAACCTGCCAAGTTGGGGTCAGAAGGCCAGCGCCTCAACCGTCTGAGCCACTCAGCCCGGCAAACTTCCATATTAATAGATACAAAATGTTTACTTACTAGGAAGAACAGAGGGTTATGCAACTGGTCGTGACAGTTTAACTAGTGGTGTGTTTAAGCTTAAGCTGTACAAGGGTGGTGAGCTTAACCTCCCTACTGTCAGAAGGTACAAAGGGAAGGTTCTCATAAAGAAGATAAAGCTTGATGATGATGATGCTTGTTGTTTTAAGGGGCCTAACATCGAAGGTCATCGGCCCCAAGATGTTGCTAAAATAATTCATTATCTTCCTGATGATTACAAGGAGTTCTTATTGTGGCCACCTTCTAATGAGAACGAGGAAACTGATTACTATTTCAAACTTTTTGTATGATGGTTTTTGATATGTAGACATGGTTTTTTTTTTACACTAAATGGAATTTTGTAAGTTTACATAAGACAAGAAAAATAATTCATATTTTCATTATAAGCCACATACTTTTGAATAAACACTGTAATACTTTTGTACAATATTGATTTCTATTTTAGCAATGCTTTTCATTTCACTTAAAGAAAGGGAAGATTCCAACATTTCTTGTTCCCTTTAATACAGAATACTAGCAGATGTACCCGTGCTTCGCTATGGGGTTCTCAGAAAGACTGACTTTGTGGTTTTCCTAACCTGAAATCAACATGGGTCATTACAAAAACGTATGAATGTAGCGATTAAAAGCAATATTATATAAAATACTCGATCAAATTGAAAGCCGCACGTTTTATCACTTTTAACGAACAGTGCTGCGGTTAGATTGCGGTGCCAATCTAATAGTCCAAAGTTCCAGAGCTGGGATGATCAGGCCGCAGATTGCCATGAACACTCATCTGCCATTATTCCACTAAATATGCACACTGTTCATTCCAATCAGTGCCTCAGAGTAGGGATTGAATAGCCCGAATGCTATGATGATCCAGTGTGTTACGTACCAGTAGTATCAGAAAATTTATAAACCAGGGGAATGGCATGCTAAAGAATAAAGTTATCTAACTCCCCAGCTACTTCCCATCAATATTCAGACAGGCTGTTACACTCTATACGACTGGGCAAGTTGACCGTGTGGTTAGCGGTGCGCAGCTGTGAGCTTGCATCCGAGAGATAGTGGATTCGAACCCCATTGTCGGCAGCGCTGAAGATGGTATTCCGTGGTTTCCCACTTTCACACCAGTCAAGTGCTGGGCCTGTACCTTAATTAAGGCCTAAGGCACTCCTAGCCCTTTTCTATCCCATCGTCACCATGAAACCTATCTATGTCGGTGCAACGTAAATCAAATAAAAAATACTCTGTACGCAGCAGTAATCCTATCTACCGGAGATGAGGGGCAACAGAAGACACAAAGCACATCACGACAAACAATGGTCAATGTAATGTTATTGTTGATCAATGTTATGAACTTTCTATATTGTAGGCCTTCACATTTAGTTTTCTTTCGACTCTGTGATTTGTAAAATATTTTATACCATAAACTGTAATTTCTTATTCTCCGACTTTACATACCGATTTTCATTAAATACTGTTTACCCATTTTCTCGTTACTCGGCGCTGATATGGACTTAGTAACAAAAATCCAAATTCATGAATATCTTTGTGATCATAGCCAGTACGGTAACAATGTATAAGACATGAATAATAGGAAATTTAATATTATATAACCTTAGTTATGTAGCATTCATCGATTACACCTCTAATAAGAAATATTTGAGAATTACATTTTAGGCTTTCCCCTAAACTACCATTTCACTCAGTGTGAATAAAATAATTTACAGCCTAGACTATAGCGACTTATTTCCTGACTTTGCATACCGACTTTCATCAAGATAGGACTACTAATAACAACAATATTTGAGAATTAAATTTTAGGCCTTCCCCTAAACTACCATTTTTCTTAGCGTGAATACAATTATTGATAGCCTAGATTGTAGCAACTTATTCCCCAACTTTGCATACCCATTTTCTTTAAAATACAACCACTAATAACATAAATAGTTGAGAATTCAATTTTAGGCCTTCCCCTAAACTACCATTTCATTCAGCGTGAGTAAAATGATTTATAGCCTAGATTATAGAGGCTCATCCCCCGACTTCACACACCGATTTTCATTAGACCACTAATAACATAAATAGTTGAGAATTCAATTTTAGGCCTTCCCCTAAACTACCATTTCACTCAGCGTGAGCAAAATGATTTATAGCCTAGATTGTAGAGGCTCATCCCCTGACTTCACATACCAATTTTCATTGAATTCTCTTCAACCGTTTTCTCGTGATGCATGTACATATATACAGACAGACAGACAGACAGACAGACAGACAGACAGACAGACAGACAGACAGACAGACACAGACAGACAGACAGACAGACAGACAGACAGACAGACAGACAGAAATTACGGAAAAGTAAAAAGTGCATTTTCTTGTTACTATGGACATGACCGATACAGAAATACCATTATTTTCAAATTCTGAGCAATGTACAGACAAAACTCTTATTTTATATATATAGATTAGGACAGAATTTAAAAATTACCCTTTTAGCAAAGGTTCTTTAGATTAACTTTGTAATTGTTAGTTTTACCTTTGACTATTAGTTTAAAAATTAACAGTTACTTTCAGTTTGCTGAAAGAAATGTTAAATGGAATATTTTTCTCCTCAATTTCACCCATGCAATTCTACGAAACAAAAGGAATAAATAAGTGAAAAAGCATGTAATATTTAAGAAAATAGAAACACACACTTCCCACACTTGTGAAACATGTTAGTGTGAGAAAGAGGAGACAATGATAAACACAAAAACAAAGACAATCTCCATATCTTCATACACTCTTTTCTTCTCAGCAATCCTAGTTCTTTTACAGTGCACCAGGGAATATTCTCCTCAGCAAGCCTAGCTAGGGTCTGTTGTTAGAGACAGCATTAACCAGCACCCAGGCTGGGTCACTGGTACAGCCTTGAATGCAAAGGGTAGATAATTCTGGGGAGGTTAATGAACATTGCAGCGATCATGTCTTTATACAAAATACAGGTGATAATGTTTCCTATTGAAGAGAGAGCATTTTTGGTGGTGGAACACGTTCTTTTCGTGAAGATGATCAGTTTACAGAAAATGTGAAACTTAAATCGGGTAAGCATTTTCATAACTCCAAGTGTCCAAATGGCGATACTGTATGTGATTTGATATGTAAATTCTGTACACCTGCTTTAGTTCACGATGTACCAAGAAGAGATAGGTCTACAATTTTAAAGGATAAGAAACTACAGGGACAGTCAGAATTTTTCGGACATAATAATCTATACATGTAATACCCCTGTTATTAAAGAAAGAACAGGTAATAAATTTGAAATTACTAAAGTATGAATTTAATGCACTTAGTAATACTGTAAAAATCCAATTACAATTTGTAGATTAGTTTACAAAGTAATAATACATTTCACTTATTTGAGATACGAAAATTTGTTGAACAATATTTTTCGGACAGGAGATGTCTAGCTACTCAAGGCATGCTTTGCACTTGTTAAGCCCTGTGCAGGCAGGTCCCAGTCAGTGCCTTCCTCCTGCACACCACAGATGCAACGATTCATGAGTGAAATGTGACGCAGAGGAAAGTTTTTTTTTTTTTACGTCGCACCAACACGGATAGGTCTTATGGCGACGATGGGACAGGGAAGAGCTAGGAGTTGGAAGGAAGCGGCCGTGGCCTTAATTAAGGTACAGCCCCAGCATTTGCCTGGTGTGAAAATGGGAAACCACGGAAAACCATCTTCAGGGCTGCCGACAGTGGGGTTCGAACCTACTATCTCCCGAATACTGGATACTGGCCGCACTTAAGCGACTGCAGCTATCGAGCTCGGTCGCAGAGGAAAGAACAGTACATTTGATTAAAGGCAATTACTAATATTCCATCATGAAAAAAGGAAAACGTGTCGACAAATCGCAGATTTGCTGAACATTAAGAAAAATACTGTTAATGACCGATACAGATTTCAAGACAGAATTGAAAATTTGCCACAGATAGGTTGCCTGCGGCTCCTTAGTACGAGAGAAGGGAGGGCAGTATAAAGAAAAGTGAAAAGAAATCCACATCTTACTGCCACCACTATTGCTGCTGCAGCTGATTTTTTTTTTTTTTGCTAGTTGCTTTACGTCGCACCGACACAGATAGGTCTTATGGTGACGATGGGACAGGGAAGGGCTAGGAATGGGAAGGAAGCGGCCGTGGCCTTAATTAAGGTACAGCCCCAGCATTTGCCTGGTGTGAAAATGGGAAACCACGGAAAACCATTTTCAGGGCTGTCGACAGTGGGGTTCGAACTTACTATCTCCCGAATACTGGATACTGGCCGCACTTAAGCGACTGCAGCTATCGAGCTCGGTGCTGCAGCTGAAAGCAAGTCTGGAAAGAATATCAGTGCAAGTACAATCTGGAGGCTGTCATAAAGATGTGATCATCACGGCCCAACTGCAAGAAGGAAGCCCTGTATCAATGAGATAAATAGGATCAAAAGACAACGATTTGCTAAGGAGCATCTTAGCAAAGACATGAACAGGTGGAAGACTGTAATTTTCTGTGATGAATCGAAATACGTTTCTGGCTCAGATGAGCGCATCATAGTTTGGAAACAGCCCAATAAAGAGTTTGAAGAAAGAAATATGATAGCAACGGTGGAACATCGAGGGGGGCATGTTATGGTTTGGGGCTGTATGTCGGCTCAAGGAGTAGGTGAGCTAGATTTTGTAGACAGAAAAATGGACCACCACCAGTATCTTCAGATTTTTAAAAACAATCTGAAGAAAAGTGCAGAAAATATGAGAGATGGGGACTGTTTTAAATTTCATCAGGACAACGACCCGAAACATACAGCCTATAATGTACGGTTATGGTTGTTGTACAACTGTCCTACAGTTGTGAATTCTCCCCCACAAAGTCCTGACATTAACCCCACAGAGACTTTATGGGTTATACTGGAAAACAATGTCCGAAAACTTCCCATAAATTCCAAAGCTGATGTGAAGAGACGACTGCAAAAGGAGTGGGAAAAATAGTCCCATTCCACCACAAGAAAATTCACGGAGACCATGCCAAGACGTCCGACTGAAGTGCTACGCAGGAAGGGAAGACTCACAAAGTATTAATATTCCTACATGGACTTCGTCTTCATATTTTTGTTGTACTTGTATTTTTGTCTGAATATTTATGAACAGGCAATTTTGCATTATTGTAAATACATGCATAAGTTTCAAAATTTTTGCATATCATGAAATGAAGTGCATATTTATTTTTGGTGTCTGTAACTATTCATTCTGAAATAAGCAAAATTAAACTATACTGTATATGCGGTTGTTATGAATCTTTTTATGTTAAAAATAAAGGAACTCTGCCTGTCCGAAAAATGATGACGGTCACTGTAGATCAAATCTTGCATATAATGTTGCCCTACAAAACCAATGCGCAAGTTACCACAAAAGTCTAGAATCTTTAACTGAACAGCTCATAAAGCTGTAATAAGAGACCTTCAACTGCATTACTTAAAAATTACTGTGGTTGATGAATTCAAACAAAAAAAATCCTGGTAAGAGGTTGCTGTATTGTGAATGACTCCTGAGATTCATAAATTGACATTGAACTGAAGTTTTAAAAGTAATTTTCTTTGCACACAAGGCATGGTTTCACTTATCCGGCTATTCAAATTACAGTTCGTTTTGCAACTTTGTGCTACCAACAACAGCCATTGCTAGTGCTCCCTCCAGCATGAAGTTTCTGTGGAGAAACTTCCCTGGTGCATTGTACCATACATTTCCTCTTAGCCTACTATACTACTGACCTGGAGAAAAGAGACCTTTGAAAATACTGAATACAGTTTCTAAGGAAACATTGGGATCTAAAAACCCAATGTTACTATGGCCTACAAGCCTGGAATATTTCTTGAACATTCACTGACACATTGGAAGTTTGGTACAATGTACATCTGCTCAGGACAGTTTAAACAGAATATTAAAATAAGGGGACTATCCAGCAATTTATAGTATCATCCTCCTCCTTTCCCCTTATTCAGCTTCTGTCAGGTCGGGGCATTTATGGCACCGTTCCACCTTCCTCTCTCCTTCCATCATTCCTCTTCCATCATACCAGTATAGTTTGTAAAATACTGGAGAGTTTAATAGCAAAGTACATCAAAGGGATATGTGATGATAAAAATTGGTTCATGAGGAGCCAGTATGGATTTAGAAAGAAATTTTCTTGTGAGGCACAACTGGTGGGATTTCAGCAGGACATATCAGATCAGTTGGATTCAGGAGGCCAGTTAGATTGCATAGCCATAGATCTTTCCAAAGCCTTTGATAGAGTGGAACATGGAATATTATTAAAGAAATTGGAGGGAATGCGATTGGACGTAAGGGTTATACGTTGGATAAGAACATTTCTAAATTCAAGGGTTCAGAAATTTAAAGTAGGAAATAATATATCACAGGAAGAGGAAGTTTGGAAGGGCATTGTACAGGGTAGTATAATCAGTCCGTTGCTTTTCTTAATATACACAAATGATTTAGGGAACAATATAACATCAAAAATAAGATTGTATGCAGATGACATAATTGTTTATAGGGAAATAAATAACACTGAGGATTGTTCAGAATTACAAAGGGACCTTGAGAGTATCCAACAATGGGTTGAAGAAAATAATATGAAGGTTAATGGAAGCAAATCAACTGTTACAACATTTAAAAACAGGAGCTTTAAAACTGAATTTGAATATACTTTGGATGAGGTAGTTATTACAAGAGATGCCAAGTGCAAATACTTAGGTGTGTGAGATGTGAAAGTAATTTGCACTGGAAGGGTCATGTTTATGACATTGTCGGGAAAGCATACAGATCGTTACATGTCATAATGAGGCTACTTAAAGGATGCAACAAAGAATTAAAAGAGAAAAGTTACGTAAGTATGGTTCGTCCATTATTGGAATATGCAGGGAGTGTTTGGGATCCTCACCAAGAATACCGAATAAAAGAAATAGACAGTATGCAGAGGAAAGCAGCAAGATTTGTAACAGGGGATTTCAGGAGGAAAAGTAGTATATCAGAAATGTTAAAGGAACTTGGGTGGAAAACTTTAAGTAAGAGAAGGGAGAAAACTAGACTTATAGGATTATATAGAGACTATACAGGAGAAGAAGCATGGGGAGAAATCCGTGAGAGGCTTCAATTGGAAAATAATTATATCGGCAGAACTGACCACAAGTATAAAATTAGAAGGAATTTTAGCAGAAGCGGTTGGGGTAAATTTTCATTCATTGGGAAGGGCTTGAATGAGTGGAACAGTTTACCAGGGGTAGTGTTTGATCCTTTTCCAAAATCTGTACATACAAGAGAATAAACAGAAACAGAGAAAATAAATGAAATGTTAGAGGGCATTCGACCAGTGTAGGCTATTGTAAATAAAAAGTATGTGTGAAAAAAAATTAATTCCATCCCCTGGTCAATGGAGTTTGGGCAGCCAAAGTAGAGGACTGCCTGTAGAGGTGAAGTACAGTGGGGACTTCGAGGGGCCTGGGACCACCACGGTAGCTGTGAAGGCCCTTCAGAAACTCTGAAAATTGGTGGCAAAAGGGGCTCTGGTTAAGACGCAGCAGGTCGTTATGCTACTTAGGTTCCAAAATGGGTAAAATATAAATATGTAAATAAATGCAATGTAAATTTTAATCTTATACCAGTTGCATAGTATTATTTGAAGTAATTCCACATACTGTATATGAGTTGACTATGTTTGTAAGTATAGGAGATATCATAAGTAGAATTTTGTAAACAATATAAATTTATTAAGGATGAGCTGTTTGTTTGATAGAAAAAAATTGTTAGCATAAATTGTATATTATTGAATTCTAGAAACATTTTCTTCTTCTCTTGTTAATTTAAAATGTAGTGCTTGACAATAATGTATTTTAGTGTACCATTTGCCACCGAGGTAGACACCTCATTTGTAAATAAAGAGTTTTTGATTTGATTTGATTTTGTCCCAGACCAGGTTTCTTCTTCTTGCACTCCTCTTTATCAAATCGATCCACCTTGTTCTACTGTAGGTCTCCCTCTCGCTCTCTTTCTCTCGAACTGCGTCATTTGTTTTGGTATTCTTTCCTCCTCCATCCACTTTACAAGTCCAAATGATCTTAGTTTACTCTTATAAATCATCTCATATAGGTTTTTCATTCCGACCTTCTTTCTCACGTCTTTGTTTCTCAATCTGACTTTCCTATCGTATTTCTTCGGTACTTCATTTCGCTGGCCTGAATTCTACTCTCCTCCCTAACCTGTCACTGCCCAGGTCTCAGCCACATAAGTCAAGATGGGTGCATAATACATTTGGTACATTTTCTCTTTACACTTCACTTCCTCATTCCAGACAAGGTTTCTTACACTCTGGTAGAATGCACATTGCCCTGTTGCTGATCTCCTTGTCCAGCCTCATATTCTGCATTAATTCACTCCCTAGGCACTTGAAACTCAACAATTTCAAGGCTTTGATCACCAATTTTCACAATGTATTTCCCTTGTCCTTCTCCTCCAGGGACTTATTTCTCTGCGCTGATTTTCATGCCATACTTTTCAATTTTCTTGTTCAGTGCGTTAAGTTGTTCTTGTACTTCTTTGCTGTTTGTTCCCCAGACCAATCCTCTGCAAATAGTAATAACTTCATATCAATATTCCGATATGCTTCCTTAGTCTCCTTTACAATTTTGTCCGTAACTATTAGAAGCAAACGAGGTGATAGCACACTTCCTGTCTTAGTCCACTTTCATTTCTAAACAATGCTGTCTGTACGCTGCTGATACAGTTTTTGTACACTGCTTGCACCATTTCTACAGTCTGTGTACCTAGCTGCCATCGTTTCTCACACCTTCTCCCCAGGAACTCTATCGTATGTCTTTGTTAGATCTATGAATGTCATGGCCTGATCCTTTCTATATTTCCAATTCTTTTCCATTAATAGCCTCATGCTGAAAATTGGATCCACAGTAGATCTTCCACTTCTAAAGCCATACTGTTCCTCTTGCAATTATCCTTCTACCTTTCACTGAGCTTGATAGCTGCAGTTGCTTAAGAGCGGCCAGTATCCAGTATTCGGGAGATAGTGGGTTCAAACCCCACTGTCAGCAGCCCTGAAGATGGTTTTCTGTGGTTTCCCATTTTTACACAAGGCAAATGCTGGGGGCTGTACCTTAATTAAGGCCACGGCCTCTTCCTTCCCACTCCTAGCCCTTTCCTGTCCCATCGTCGCCATAAGACCTATCTGTGTCAGTGTGACGTAAATAACAACTAGTACTTGTACTTCTACCTTCTCATTCTTCTATCTAATATTCTTTCCACTATTTTTGATGATGATGATGCTTGTTGTTTTAAGGGGCCTAACATCGAAGGTCATCGGCCCCTCCACAATTTTTACCACTTGTGATAAGATTCTTCTATAGTTATCACAGTTTATTTTGTCCCCCTTCTTAAGGACTGGTATTATTATCAACTCTCCACCTTCCTGTTTCATCAGCTTTATATAAACTCTTTCTTTCCTAGTACATATAATTCCATTCAGCATTTCCTTATTACCAGCTCCATCTTTTGTGTAAATTCTTCCCAACTTTTCTTCTAGTATCAATTTCTTACATTTCCTTTTATTATTACGAATATACTCCCTATTGCTTTCTTCTTTTCTTTTTAATGTCTATTCCATTTCATTCCATTCTCACCATACGTTCTTCTTTTTTTTTTACTGCTTCTTTCACCTTCTCATTCCACCAGTGTCTCCTTTCCTTTCACTCCTGTTGACGTTCCACAGGCACACTCTGCCCCACTTACAAATGCCCTTTTGAAGTTGGACCATTCATCTTCCACATATCCTACTTCAGTAACTGGAATTTGTTGTTTAAGTCTCTTTAGAAATCGTTCCTGATGATTCTTATTTTTTAATTTCCACACTTTATTTTACTCTCTCTCTCTTATCTCCTTTAATTTTTCCCACTCATTTTTGCTACCACAACTCTATAATCTCCATAGAATGATTCTCCTGATGAAGCTGTTACATCCATTAACTGTCATCGATTTGTCCTTTCCACTGAATGAAATGAAATGGTGTATGGCTTTTACTGCCAGGAGTGTCCGAGGACAAGTTCGGCTCGCCAGATGAAGTTCTTCTGATTTGACTCCTGTAGGCGACCTGCATGTCGGAATGAGGATGAAATGATGATGAAGACGACACAAACACCCAGCCCCCATGCCAGCAAATTTAACCAATTAAGGTTAAAATTCCTGACCCGGCCGGGAATCGAACCCGGGACCCCTGTGACCGAAGGCCAGCACACTAACCATTTAGCCATGGAGCCGGACGTCCTTCCGATTAGAAATTAATCAATTACTGATTTTATTCTTGTCACCCCAACCATATCTTGTAATTTTCCTGCTGTTTTTCTTCTCAAACCAGGTGTTGCCCACAATCATTCCATTCCTGCCACAAAACTCAACTAGTTTCTCTCCTCCTACATTCCTTTTCCTATATCCATATGGTTGGATTACTTCTTCCTTTCCTTGGCCTTCATTTCCCACCAGTGCATTTAAGTCGTCCATTGTAATCACTTAAACATCAGTTTCTCCAGTAATTCATCAATATCCTCCTCTTTATTCCCTGTCTGTGGTGCAAACATTTCGTTCCTCATTCCCAGTCTAATTTTCATTCAATTGTTGCTGATGTACTCTACCATATCCACATAATCCTCCAGCTGTTTGGAAATTATCAGGCCCACTCTATTTTTTGCCTCTCGGCAACCACTCCAGTGTACCCATCCTTTCCTTTCCCATTCCATTTAACTTTACTCAACCCCATCATTTCTATACTCTCTTTCTCCATAAAATCCACCAGTATTTTCCGGGTCAAGAAACAATATACTGCATCTCGCGGGAAGTGCCACAGCAGTTATGATGCAATATATTGCGTGTCAAACTACTGAATGTCATATTTTTGTTTCTCTATGTCTTTGAGCAATGATTCAAAAACATACGCTATCTGCCATCTATTGGTTATGTTACTGAAGCTTGCACTTGTTCATATCCTCAAGGGAAGTTCCGTAAACTTAGTTTCTGTATCTGAATGTCTACAGCTTTTGAGAATCTAATGCTAGCTGACAAACATATATTTTCTTGGCTCATGCTCTAATCATTATAAATGAATTCTACAGTTCTTTCATTTCAATGATAACAGTTCCCTACCTCAAAATGATATAATCAGCCCCCCCCCCCCCAAAAGAGCACCGAAGGACCATATACTAGCCGTGTTTTTAAGTAAGTGCCATTTGAAAATAACTACACAACGAAAGACAATTTTCAAACACCACATTTATTTGCAGATTCTACATACTTTGCTCTATTTTTCAACACAGCTGCCAAATTTGTTTAAACACTTATCATACCTTACAACTAAGTTTTGAATACCCTCTTCATAGAAACTTGCCGCCTGCTCCAATAACCAAGAGTTCTTGATCTTGAGCTGGGACAGAGTCTGTTTGGCTTTCACCTTTACAGGCGAATGTATGCGTTTTCATTCCATGCTCTGTTGCTTTGATTCGGGAGTGATATGCGAAACCCATGTTTCATCTCCCGTTACGATCTGACTCAACATGTCGTCACCTTCTTCGGCATAAAGAGTCAAAAATGTCATCGAACACTCAAATCCTAACGGAGAACCAAAAAAAACAAAAGATTTGACAGACTCTATTCCCAATTAAGTATTTAATTTATTTTCCACCTAGTCAATACAATGATTGCTTAAGGCAATTTTTAATGGTCAAAAGTGGTACATATTTCGTATATTATCAACATCTTCAGCCACATAAAACACTGTTTAGATGAAAAATATATAAAATTGACAAAGTAATGCTTTAGAGGAAGTGTCCTTAAAATTAAATTAAAGCATTACTTTGTCAATTTTATATATTTTTCATCTAAACAGTGTTATGTGGCTGAAGATGTTGATAATATACGAAACATGTACCACTTTTGACCATTAAAAATTGCCTTAAGCAATCACTGTATCGACTAGGTGGAAAATAAATTAAATACTTAATTGTGAATCTATTGAAGTGCGATACGGACCATGAAGCTGATTTTATGTAAGACTCTATTCCGGCACAAGATCAAGATCTTTTAGTTATCAGAGCAGGCGGCAAGTTTCTACGAAGAGGATATTCAAAACTTAGTCTGAAAATGCTAGTTGCTTTACGTCGCACCGACTCAGATAGGTCTTATGGCGACGGTGGGACAGGGAAGGGCTAGGAGTGGGAAGGAAGCGGCCGTGGCCTTAATTAAGGTACAGCCCCAGCATTTGCCTGGTGTGAAAATGGGAAACCACGGAAAACCATTTTCAGGGCTGCCGACAGTGGGGTTCGAACCTACTATCTCCCGAATACTGGATACTGGCCGCAATCAAAACTTAGTTGTAAGGTATGATAAGTGTTTAAACAAACTTGAGAGCTTTGTTGAAAAATAGAGTAAAGTATGTAGAATCTGCAAATAAATGTGGTGTTTGAAAATAGTCTTTCGTTGTATAGTTATTTTCAAACGGCCCTTACTTAAAAAAACACGCCTCGTATTACTACAAAAAGTGTAACAACATTTGTGTCCACCACCACATTTTGTGAAAGAACAAGGAAATAACATTATTAATCATAAAGATTGTGTGATTTTGTGATTTTTCACTTTTTTTCATGTAGGACTTGGCCATTTTTAAAAATATAATGTATAATGTGTCTCTAAATTAACTTATAATGGGGTTTTTTTATGAGTGTGCAAAAGGTCTGACTCGTTGGCTGAATGGTCAGCGTACTGGCCTTCGGTTCAGAGGGTCCCGGGTTCGATTCCCGGCTGGGTTGGGGATTTTAATCGCTTCTGATTAATTCTTTTGGTTTGGGGACTGGGTTTATTTGTCTGTCCCAACATTCTCCTCATCATATTCAGACAACATACCACACTACCAACCACCACGGAAACACACAATAGTGATTACATCCCATCATAAAGGGTTGACATCAGGAAGGGCATCCGGCCGCAAAACAGGGCTAAATCCACATGTGTGACGCAGTTCGCACCCGCGACCCCACAGGTGTGAGAAAAAGTTGTAGCCAAAGAAGATTTATGAGTGAGCAAAAACCTAAATTATAGGGTATGAAAATGCTTCAAAAATCTGACCCTCAAAGGATTAGTGATATGTGAACAAATTACTTTTTAAAGATTCAATGTTATTGGCCTACGTAAAACAAACTCCCAGTTATACAAAAGAACACTGTGAATTATGTTAACAGCAGAAGATAAAATCGATCAAGAAAAATAGGATTCTGTTAACAAATAAACCTTTCTCTCAATGATCAAATAAAGTGGTCGGACCACTTCAAAATGGCGGCAGTGAGTATGTGATATATTAAGTGAAGTGACGAAAAAACAAATTTATGTGAGTAATATCCACAATTCTTCAGGAATATACTGCAGATCAGTAACATCAATAACTCAGGAAACCATTAAAACAAAATCTAATTAGCACTCAAACAGCTACAACTAAATAAATAAGATAAACAACATCATGGTGTTCGTGTGCTCCCCGTGTGGCAAGAAAATAAAAAACAATCAACAGGCTGTAGGCTGTGATGGTAAATGCGAACGTTGGTTCCACGTAACATGTGTAAAAATGAACAAAGAAACTCTCCAAAACTTCCGTAAGGAAGAACAATTCCAATGGTCGTGTAAACGTGAAGACTGCATTGCACAACCTAACATAAATGAGGTTATGGCGAACTTCTCCAAACAACTGGAAGAGTCCCTCAAAGTACTAACAGAAGAAAACAAAGAATTACGGAAATTAGCGACCTTTCTTTCTGAAAAATATGATGACCTCAAGAAAGAACTAGACACTCTGAGGAAAGATAAGAAAAATGCGGAAATTGCGACAACGGCAGCCGTGAACGAGCTAGAAGACTTGAAGCAGTATCAACGCAAAAACAATTTACTAGTGTATGGAGTTCCTGCTGAAAAGGATGAAAAAGTGTTCCAGAAAGTAACTGAAGTTGGCAAGGCGCTGGGAGTCGATATAAAGCCCGAAGATATTGACGCTGCACACAGACTTCCATCCACGAAACCTGGACCACAACCTATCATCGTGAAGTTTGTTAATCGATGGAAGAAAGAAGAAATCCTCAGTAGCAGACGACAAAAAAAGACACTAAAAACGAACGAAATCGGATATAGCTCGGTAAATAACATCTATATCAACGAGCACTTAACGCCTAGGAATGAGACCCTCGCCAAAAAATGCCGCGAGCTACGGCAACAGGGGAAAATATTTGGCACATGGGTCAGGGACTGTAAAGTGTATATCCGTAAGTTCCAGGACGGTCCTTCGAGGCTAGTGGCAAACCCTGAAGTTCTGCATGAACTTGCTCACTCCAGCTGATCTGGAAACAATGAGGTAACCTTTCCTTGTGTTGTGCCCGCTTCAATTACAAGCTTTCTTTACTTAATTTCAAATTTTTGTCCTTACATAACCAAACCTGGATCCTGAAAACAAATTTCTTGAAGTACACGAATTTAAATGTGAAACCCTCTATAATTATATTAAAGATAGAGTTTCAGAAAGTAGATCATGTGAATTGAAAGGCCTACACATAAATGCACAAAGCATGAAAAATAAATTTGATAATATACAAATTATCTTAGATCAGATTAAAGAAGTAGATATTCTTGCAATCTCTGAAAATTGGTTAACCAACAAACTAACCCACGCTTTTGAAATAAAAAACTACACTTCTCATCATGTGGTAAGAGAGCAGATAGGTGGGGGTGTTTCGCTTTATGTTTCAAACAAATGGAAAAGCAATGTCATAAATGAAATAAATAAATCTCATAGCATACTGCAAGTCATGATTACAAAAGGAAATCAAAGATATGAAATCATTACCATTTATAACCCACAGGATAGTAACTCTCCAAGTTTTTTGTTTGATCTAGAAAATATCCTAAATAGCAGTTCAGGGCATACTTCAATAATACTTGGAGATACAAATATAGACTTGCTTTCTACCTCCAGAAACAGATCTTTGTATGACAATTTAATAACAACTTACGGCTATATAACATGTAATAACAAATACCCAACTAGAGTAACAAAAACAACCTCCACATTAATTGATCACATACTTGTCACAAATAGTAGTAAAAAATGTCATGTATTCAATATAACAAATAACTTAAGTGATCACTACCTACTGGTATGTGAAATTTCTAGTGAAAAATCAGTTCCAGCAGTACCAATAATCAAAGATAGTGGTAAGCAATTTGTAAATTACAACAAATTAAATCAGTATATCCTACAAAATAAATTTAAATGTGAGGAAATGGATATAAACACTTATTATAATAAATTTATTGAGTATATCAGCACAGGAATTGAAACCAGCTCAATTTCAATAAAAAGAAAGAACCCCAAAGACATTCCCCTAAAACCTTGGGTTACCCAAGAATTACTAACACTGATTCACATCAAAGACTCACTGTTTTCAAAAACTAAAGTAAAAAACCCCTCTGCAGAAGTAATTGAAGAATACAAAAGAATCAGTAATAAAATAACCAAATTGAAGAGAGAGTTACAAAAAAGGTATTATGAACACAGATTACAGAATTGCAAAAACCAAAAAGAAACATGGTATGTAGTCAATGAAGTGTTAAATAGGAAGCTTGGACATAAACATGAAATCAGCCATCTGGTGGTAAATGATGTCAGCATTACAAACACAGAGGACATATGCAATAACCTAAATGAACTATACGTTAATGTAGCTGAAAATATAAGAAAAGGTTTTCCTGAAGACGAGCAAGTTCATGGCAGCACAACAGCTGAAAGTCAAACTAATAGTATTTTCATGTCTCCTACTGATGAATGTGAAGTGCTCAAAATTATCACTTCTCTAAAAAATAAAAATAATTTAACTGAAGATAAAATAACCAATGTCATATTAAAAACCTGTGTTGAAAGTTTAGTACCATATATTGTGGAAATTATTAACCGTTCAATTCTCAGTGGAGAAATACCCCAATTACTCAAATGTGCCAGAATTGTACCTATCTTTAAATCAGGAGATAACACAGATCCATCCAATTACAGACCAATTAGTATATTATCTGCAATTGGAAAACTCATAGAAATGGTAGTAAAAATTAGATTGGTAAATTTTCTGTGTAAAACTAATTACTTCTCCAATAATCAATATGGGTTTCTCCCAAATAGAGGAACTGATAATGCTGTATTTGATACAGTAATAGATGTTCAAAAGACCTTAGATGAAAATAAATTAGCAGCAGGGCTACTCATAGATCTTAAAAAAGCATTTGACCTGGTTGACCACAAAATACTTCTGAACAAGTTAAAATTAGCAGGAATTAGAGGTTTAGCACACAAATGGTTCCAAAATTATTTATCAAATCGAACACAATATGTGATGATTAACGATACTAAAAGTTTTAAGCAGCAGACAAAAACGGGAATACCGCAGGGCTCAGTACTAGGTCCAATTCTATTTCTGATTTATATTAATGACATACAATCTCTAACACTAAAGGGGAAATGTAAAGTATTTGCTGATGATATCTTAATAACTTACAAAGGACTATGTGAAACACGAATTATGGAAGACATAAATTGTGACTTGGACAAGTTATCGGAATGGGCTTTATCTAAAAAAATGATCATAAATGTGACTAAAACAAAATACCTAATCTTTCATAAAACAGCCCATAAGATAACAGCGGCTAACACTGTTAACCTAAAGGACCAAGTAATAGAGCGAGTCAACTCAGCTAAGTATCTTGGTATAATATTAGACTCAACACTTTCCTGGAAAAGCCATATTGATTATGTAATCAGCAAAATTACCCCTTTGATAGGAATAATGCACAGATTAAGATACAGTAATTTTTCTCATCAACAATTGAAGTGTATATATTATGCAATAATCCACCCACATCTAACATACGCAAGCTTTATTTGGGGAAGATGTAGGAAAGATTACATTAATAATTTGGAAATCCTACAAAAAAGAGCCATCAAAATCATGTATGGATTCCCCTTCCTCAAACCATCACATGAAGTTTTTTCAGAGTCAAATATTCTGCCATTCCATAAACAAATTGCATTTTCATCAGCAGTCTTTATGTATAAGCTAGACAGGAAGTTAACCCATTCTACTGTTAACTTCTCCCACTTTAGTGAAGTTCATGGATATGAAACTAGAGGATCATTAAGGATATATCCCTCTCATTCTAATTCAGTAAAGTACGGAGTGAAAGGCATAGAATCATCAATGTTTAGGGAATATAATGTGTTGCCTCCTGTTATAAAGAACTCTAAATCGATTATATGTTTTAAGAAAAAACTGAAGGAATATTACTCTTTTACAGATATCTTAATATAATCTCTATATAACTTGCTTTAATTAATACAATAATATATATATTGTCCATATTTAGTATATTACAGCCATGCAATATCTGAATATACTTCTGAAAAATTATGATCCTAACATGTAAAAAGAAAGAAAGAAAAAAGTACTTGTCACTTTACAGAAAAGCCATTGTATATGAAATGTAATTATTGTGTTGCCTTAAAAAAGTATGTACTGTATTGTCCCTATCACGAGCCAGAGGCTCATGGGACCTTTTATCACCAATAAATAAATAAATAAATAAATAAATACTACTTGCTGGAACTAGAAAGATCAGATATCAAGAATGTACCTGGTCAAAGTTCCTTCTCTGTCCACATGCCACAGGTGTTTCAGAGATCGTATTGTTGCCATATTCTCAGGATCTAATGGAGGTTTATGTTTAGGAGGTGTACTGTGCTCAATATCACACTTCACATTTTTGGTGCACAGTTTGATGGGGCCAGCTGGGTGAAAAAATCTGTAGTAGAGAAGCATACTCGTCACTCCTGTGGAGAAAAAGACAACAGCATTTCATTTCTATCTAACAGAGTGTTTCACAAAATACAAAGCATATTTGTATTCTAGCTGAACTCAAAACAGTATAGTGATAATTTATTATTATTATTAAGTCATAGGCATAAATCAGCAGGTTGAGGCAATATTGTAACATGATATCTTATGCTGCTGATTCAGCTGTAATGATAAACAGAACAGAAATACAGAAGGTATGTTATAGAACAGCAAATTCCACTAACAAAAGTGAGGAGCTCAAAGAATACTGAATGCTATGTAAGAGTAAGTAGACCATTTCAAGTAAATATTCTTAGTACAGAAGTGGAACATGGATTTATCTTGATTTCTTATTCACAACTCGGAGGTTGTTTGTTTGTTGTATGGTCTTTAGTGCTGGGAATCTTCAAGGGCATGTTCAGTTCACCTGGTGCAGGTCTCTCTAGTCGACGACCTACATATCTGGATGTGAGATGATGATGATGATGTATGAAGAGGTGAAATATCCATGAAAGGAGCAATAATAATTATAAGTACAAACAGGTTGGAACTAATTATTAAGAGAGAGTGATGATGATGATGATGACATACCTGCCAACTTTTACGGTTTATCCGTGAAATTTACAAAAATTGCAGCATTTTACGGTTTTACGGATGGACGGTGTCATTTAACAACTTCATGCACAAAAATTTGAAACGTTAACATTCGATAATCGCTCCACTTCCGCACAATTGATTGTTTGTGTGGGTCGAAGCATGGCTGGTTTTGGTCAAAGGCAAGTCCACGATAGTTGATAACTCATTCTTTGATATGATTGGTATTTTTAACCGTGAGATGTTTGTGTCATTACTGGAATTGAATTTAAAGCCGGGAAAACAGTTCTTCCGTGTGAATCTTAGGTGTCGACAGGCTCTGTTTCACTCCGTTCGCTTGTTGTGACTTAACCTATATTCTTTGACCACGAGAGTGTTGTTGTTTGTTCACGAAGTTGGCGCTCCTTCAATGTTTTGGCCTTAAGGTTATGACATATTTTAATGAAGTGTTCTAGTTTTTCTGTTATAACTTCGTGCTTTGTAGCTTCCTGTATTCTTTGGACTAATTACATTTGTTCCACTGACTGGGTATACTGCTATTAGCGAAGCCCATTAAGTTATAAAGAAGAAGAATTACATTCGTTCCACGTGTGTGCATGTTTTTTACCATGTGCATATTCTTTGTTTACAAGGTTGGTGTCGTGTTTATTTAATGGTTTAAGACTGTGTGTGCTATGACATGTTTTAATGAAATGTTTGACTGCCTTGAGTGTTTATGTTATAATTTTCTACGACATTCAGTGATCCAGGTTTTTTTTTATGTTTCAATACATATAGAGACATTTGTTCTTGCACATTTTCATACGCTATATTCCTATTGTAGATTATCATGAATAAATTCAACAAGAAACAGTATTTCCAGACATTTAAAGAATCATATTCTGTTGATTTTCCGTGCATACTAAAATCAAGAAAGGGAGAAAAATTTGCCTTTTGCACGGTATGTGGGTGTGATATTAATATTGCACAGGGTTGAAGAAATGATTTAAGTAATCACGTGAAGTGCAGTAAACACGTACGTTACCTTAAATCGAAGGAAGATAACACGAAAATCAACACCATTTTTGCCAAGTTTGGAAATGTTGACAGTGACGTAATTAGGGTTGAGTATCTGTTTACTTCCTTTTTGGTGGAACATAATGTGCCCTTAAGTGTGACTGATTATGCTGGTGCTTTAAGAAGATGTTTCCCACATGAAGTTGCAAAAAAATATAGCTGTGATCGCATGAAAATGGTATGCATTGTAAATAAAATGGCAAAAAATGCATCATCTGAAGTTGTTAAGTGCCCTCAGAATGGACCATTTTCTTTGGCAATGGATGGAAGCAGTGATACGAATGCCAAGTTGTATCCTATTGTTGTTACATTCTACGATATTCTGTGAGAAAAAGTAGTGAGCACTGTGCTATCCATACCAGCATTAGAGGGGGACTCAACAGGGTGAAACATAGGTAACCTGATGTTATCACAGCTGAATTCTCGTAACATACCACTTGAAAACTGTGTAGCTTTTTGCTCCGACAAAGCTCCTGTTATGACAGCACACAAAAATGGGGTTTCAGCAGTTCTGAAGGAAGTTCAACCAGGTATTGCCATCATAGGTTGCATTAGCAGCTGAAAAAGGTGCTGGAAGATTAGAATTTAAAGTGGATGAGATCCTTGTTGATATATTTTATTTCTTAGAGGAGTGTCAAAAAAAAAAGAAGAAAAAAAAAAAGAACACCTTCAGAATTTTCAGAACGTGCACAATAAAGAGGCAAAGAAAATTCTGAAGCATGTATGTACTAGGTGGTTATCTTTAGGCAGATGTTTGGATAGACTACTAGACCAGTGGGATCCACTTTTTTCTTCCATCCTTCAAGGAGGAAGTAATATTATGTACCTAAAACATTTCCACAAGCTTGACATCTTTCAGAATACATAGAGTTGAACAAAGTGGATCCAAAGAGTATCAGAAGAAGGGAATTCTTGATTTTGCTACTACACATGCCCCTAAAAGAATAGCACATTCTTCCAAACGTGACAAACCCATCCTAAAAGCTACGACTTCTGCTAT
Source organism: Anabrus simplex (assembly GCF_040414725.1). NCBI lineage: Eukaryota > Metazoa > Arthropoda > Insecta > Orthoptera > Tettigoniidae > Anabrus > Anabrus simplex. Next base: position 416,772,457 of record NC_090269.1, read on the forward strand.
AATATGTGAGGAAAAATTGTTTAAGTTCCTATCCTCAAACTTGAACAGGGCCTTTTGCACTTTCCTTCATGTGACTATTCCCGCATTTGACAATTTCAATGTTGCCCTTAAGACTTCTTACCCAAATGTTCACTTTTTATTAGAACTTCTACTGGATTTGCTAAAGCAGTTATTCACCAAATTTGTTAAGCCCAAAATTGTCAAAAGCTCCTCGCTGCTTGAACTTGAGTACAACTTGATTCAAAATCAAACAAGTGATGATGAGTTAGTTATTGACATTCAGACTTCATACATAGTGAATGATCTCCAGGATGCAGAAAAATCCCTTTCCTTTTCATCAGTGAGAAACTACTTTTGCACTGCCTGTGACTACATCATCAACAAGTTTCCACTTTAGGATGATGTGTTAAAGCATGCTCAAGTTGCTAGGTTAGACAAAATTGAAGATGCACAGTTTTCTTCCATTAGTTTTTTTCTTGGAAAAGTTTCCTATCATGTTATGCAAGGAAGAGAATGAAACTACAGATGAGGTGGTGAATGAGCTTCAGAGGCAGTCACAGCTCTTCAGGTAGATGACAATTTAGTTGCAAATCAATATGCTTTGAGTGATTCCAGTTGGGCACAAATATCAAGAATTCGTAGAGCCCATGGACTTCTTAAGTATAACTGAATTTCTTGAGTAATGCTCTCTATTCTCACCATACCCCATAGCAATGCAGAATGTGAATGTGTTTCTAGCCTTGTGAAGAAAAAATAGAACAGATCAGATCATCCATGTCCTACGAATCTCTGGAGTCTATTCCTATTTTGAAGACCAGCAGTTCTGGTCCCTGTTATTACAAAACATTTTCCCAAGACTTCTTGCAGGAAGCTAAAAAGGCCACAACTATGACTTTAAAGTCAAACTAGCGTGTGATTTGCAGTGTGTTTTATATTATTTCTTGGCTGTTATGTTAAACAAGTTTTAATGTGTAAAGCCTTTTTGAATTATCGCATATCTGCTTAATTTATCAAGAAAGTCCTGTTATGTATGCTCCAAACTAATATTCACCATGCCTGCTGCTGTTTAATATGGATTTCTTTTTGATTGTTATGTTCATCTACAAATTATTGGCCTATGATGTAAGTAGATATGATTTCATGGAAGTATCCTGTTTAAAGCAAGACTTATTGTATTTTGTAGCCCAGAAGTATTTTTATTTTCATCAAGCCGGGGTATTACATGTTATAAATTTCATGATTGGTTTGTATTGAAATGTATATTAGTTTTAAAATGTTACAAAAGTTTATTAGGATCAACCTATTCAATACAGTTGGGTTCTTAAAAATAAGATTTACATCTTGTTATACTAATTTGACGGGACATGTTTCGCCCATTATATGGGCATCATCAGCCGAACTCTCATGCTTAAAGGATAAAGATCAGGATCCTGATTGCTTTAGTCAAAATGTTACATAGAGAAATGTGAGTATTATAAAAATATGTGAAATTGTTGTGAGTTCTTAAATGACAATTTACACAATTAAAACTTGTTTAAAAATGTCTGCAAGAAAAACAAATAATGTTGGTGCAATTTTACAGTGATGATTTAAAACATTTTATAAAAATAGTCAACTAGTCCACATTTACATAAATAATGAGAAAGTCTATGGCTAAAGTTGAGGTCTTGGGTTACAGTATCAAAGTAAGGGTGGAATCTAGTCAAAGGCAACCCAATTTGAAGTTGTGGAAAAGGTCAAAATGAACCTTAAGTAGCTTAATTATTTAAGATGACATTGAAACTTTCTTGTTGGAAGCTCGTAGTGTTAACATATAGTATGACGCTGTGTGCGTGATAGAGCTGTTGGAACCATTAAACTCGTAATTAATGAAGCGAGTCCATAGTTTTCTTATTTTTGTTGAAGAAGTAGGGCCTAACGAAAGATTCACAACTGAGTGTTGCCGTGAAAGCCAAGACAGTGATCACTCAGCCAAAGAGCTGGACATTATTTTCAGAAGAAGCCATTCATATGAAAGTGTTCACATGGTCTGACCTCTCATCATGATCCTCCTCCTTTCCCCTGCTGGGTCGGGGCATTCATGGCACTTCTCCACCTTCCTCTCCCCTTCCACCATTCCTCTTCCATCATGTTGTCTCAGTCCAGGTTTCTTTGTCAATCCGCCTTGTTCTAGGTCTCCCTATCGCTTTCTTTCTGTCAAACTTCATCATCTGTTTTGGTATTCTTTCCTCCTCCATCTTCTTTACATGTCCAAACAAACTCAGTTTACTCCTATCAATTCTTTTTACTCTACAAGAGAACTTTTTAATGTCATAATTCTGTGTAATGATTTCAAGTTTCAATATCAACATTCATGTAATTAAGTTTAAATGTTTCCTAGATTATGAGAAATTTTACTTGTGATGTTTATTCGCTGAAGAACAGAATGGTAGTTCCCGAAACGTATGAACATTGAATAATGAATTACTGAAGGACAATGAATATTGACAGGGTGGACCTAACAACAACACCTTCTGTTATTCTATGAGATTATCAATACGGATCAATTTGTGAACCAATATGGTTAAATTTGTTGATACTGATGATCTGTCCATTGGATGGAGAAGTTCATCATCGGTATTATTTGACAGGAGTACACCAACGCCAGGTTTCACCCTCTTCCTACCCCATCGTCGTCATCATCATCATCATATTGATCTCGCACTACACAACATGTAACATGCAGTCATCACACTAAACATACAAACACATACACGAGTAACTAACTACATGACCAGCACTGCCACCCCACCAAAGCAAAAATCCACTAACATCATCACATAACTCTGCTATTACGGTAACTATTTTGCTCCTTCTTATTAGCAGAAGATTCAAAATGTGGTAAATAACAATTTACAGTATTTGCTTGACTTTAAATACTACAAGCACTGTTATGCCACTGTAAAGTTTCTGATTTCATTCGTAATGTGTTCTTTCAGTTCCTCCAATGTGTGAGGATTTGTTCAATACAGTTTTTCTTTCAGTTTACCCCCACAAGTAAAAAATCACACATTGTTAGATCTGCAGAATGAGGGGGAAATAGACCAGCACTGATCACTCTGTCTACAAACACTCCTGAGATTGTAAGAAGGGAATCTTCTGCTGTATGAGCGGGGGTGAATCTTCTTGAAACCGCCCAAGCAATTTTTCTTCTTCTGTTAACTGATGGAAAACGACATCAAAATGCCTTCTTCGTACTTCTCTGCATTTACAGTTGTCTCGAAAAAAGAAAAAAAAAGGCACAATTATCTGTCTTTCACTAACAGCACACCAAACATCAATCTTCCTATCATAATGAGGGACTTCTTCATAAATACCATTAGGATTTTCTGCATACCAATAGCAAGAGTTTTGACTGTTCACATGACCATTAAGATGAAACCAGAACTTTTACATATGAAAGTACAGTGTTGTAATGATAACAGTCTCACCATGTTAAGAGCTGAGATTCAGACTGGTGACCGATGCTTGATGCAGGCTGCTTGCAAGGTCAAGAACTATCCACTCGCCTCCCATACTGTAGCTTACGGATCGGAGATTAAAAACACCGTTTTGATGGTCTTAGTTTATATGAGAGACCCTGTAGATCAGTAGATCATGCAGGGATAGTCTCAGTTGAAAATGTAATTCACTGACAGAGTTAAGACTTCACCTTCCTTTCCTTTAAAACTGAATTATTGAGGAAAGTTAACTCTTGAACGTGTAAAGAAAGGCTGACCGAAAATGTCTTTTGACATGTGTCTTCGATTTGAAATTTGCTACATTTTAACATTCTGCTACATACAGTCTGCTCTCAGCTCCAAAATTTTAATTCTGCTATGGTTGGTAATAGTGTCCAAGACCAAAAGAGCGCACACACAAAAATGAACATCGCAAACTGCCCATCGACACAGTCAGTGGAATCATATCCAAATGCTTCGGTATTAAAACACACACTTTTTTGTTCAAGGTTTAAGCATGTCTCTTTGTCAAGCTCCATGTATTATCAAAGAATTAGCTGATTAACAGTGAAGTTGACTGCAAATAGTGGAATTACTTTGCTCTCTCAGGGTCTAAAACTTCTGTAAAAAAATCACAGTGAGTAGATTAAAAGGAACTGTAGAACCTTTATTGGAAGAGGAACAATACGGTTTTAGACCCAGAACAACAACTACAGACCTTATCTTCGCTGTCAGGATGATGTTAATGGAAAATCAATGGGATGAAGGGAAACCACTTTTTCTACTATTCCTAAACATCGAAAAAGCTTATGATAGCGCACCAAGGGAGCGTATCTGGGAATGCCTAAAAGAGCTGGGAGTTTGCGGCAGTCTCATTGAAAAACTGAAGATGCTGTATGATAAAACCAGAAGTTGTGTGCAAGTGGGTTGCGGGCTGTCCAAATGGTTTGAAATGAAAAGAGGAGTAGAGCAGGGTAGTGCTTTGTCACCTCCCTCCCCTATTTATCACTGTGATGGATGCCATAATATCTTTCTTGCCTAGATCACGACGTGGTGATCTGGGGTGAAACCGAAAATGATGTGGAGGTAAAGCTACAGAAATGGAGTTGAGAGTTTAAGAGATATGATTTAAATATCAGCAAGGCTAAGACGGTGGTGTTGAAGTTACAGAGGGGAGATGACAAATCACGAATCAGACTAAATGACACCAAACTGGAGATTGTTCTACAGTTAAAATAATTGGGAAATGGTATCAAAAGACAACCTTGCAAAGTATGAGGTGGACAGTCAAATTAGCAAGGCAACTGCTGTGGGATAAACAAGTATCACTGAAAGCTAAGATGACATTATATAAATCGTATTATACACCCATCCTCATGTATAGCCTGGAAACTACCACGTTAACGAGACAAGACAATTCACAACTCCAAGCTGCAGAAATAAAGTTCCTACGCACCATGATACAGAAGACCAGGAAGGACAACATCAGGAACAAAAAAACTCTGAGAGGAGGCGGGAATAGGAGACTACCTACCGCAAATGATCCAGAAAGCAAGACTGAAGTGGTTTGGCCATGTAAAAAGGATGAGTGCACAAGGGACTGCAAGAAGAGAATACGAAAGACAAGTAAAAGAAAAAAGGCCAGTGGGCAGACCGCGAGAAAAACGGACCGATCTAGGAAAGAAAGATATCAGATGTCGAGGAGAGAGGAGAAGATTGGGAGGAGGTTATGAGAGAACAGTGGTTCATGGACAGACAAAGATGGAAGGGGTTCGTGCACCACACCCGGACAACTGGAGATGGTCGACAATGATGATGATTAGTGAAGTTGATGCAATTCTCTGTAATTAGACCAGCCCTGAAGACTGTCTAGGATCATTCCTATCAAAAGTCAATTTAAAAAATTTTTTTTTACAAGTTGCTTTACGTTGCCTCGTCTTATGGCGACGATGGGATAGGAAAGGGCTAGAAGTGGGAAGGAAGCAACCATGGCCAAATAGGAAAAAACGAAAAACCAACTTCAGGGCTGCCAACAGAGGGGTTTGAACCCACCATCTCTCGAATCCAAGCTCACAGCTGTGCGCCTCTATCAGCTTGACCAACTAACTCAGTACGTCAAATTTTAAGATTTGGCAACTTACATGAGTTCCTCAATGAGCTACAACATTCATTTCAACAGAACTTGTCTTATGATACTCTCGGTTTCAATATTTCCTTACCTAAGATTGTGCCTCCCACAATACCACCAACTCCTATGAGGACAAGCCATGGTCTCGTCATTCCTGCCAATCCAATGAATAGTCCCAGACAGCCAATATTTTGAGTTACAGTAATGATATAGAAAGCCAATGCTCTTCTTCTTGATTGGCCTTCTTGAAGGTTGAAGAAGCAGAAACAATATATGACACCCACAACACAATTGTAGATCCTTTCCTCCCAAGGAGTCTGACAGAAGTCGGTCTTCTGAAAAATTATCCACACTGTCATTCCAACCCAATGAATGCCTGAAAGGGAGAAAACATGCTAATTAGTTATTCAAGAACTCAAACCAGAAGAAAAGTTGAACAAGTTATGGGGAAACACTATAATATGAAAATAAGTCAATATAGGAACAAAGGCAATGGCCTGCGACAAGGAAGAACAAGTTAATATCCAAATTTAAGCTAGCAATGAAATATATGGACATGTGGACTCACTTACATGTCCAGGTATTAACCATTAAAAGGTATTTATTTTGTTTATTTAGTATGATTTACATACAGCATAAAATAATCAGGAATAAACAAAAAAAAAAAGAAAAACAAGTTCATGATGGACATTTTTCAGCTGCCCTTGCAAAATTACAGTCCAGGTTCTTGAGCCATTCAAGTACATCAGGTATCGCATCAATAAAATATTGTCTCTATCCCGGGTAATACCTGATAGGACATGCAAATGCGATGTGGTATATTGTCTGTCATTCCCACAGTTGCAAGCATCTGATGGTTTCCAACCCCAATATATGCCAAGGCAGCACAGCATCCATGATTAGTGCATATCCGGTTTAATTGGCCCCATAACTGATGGGTTAGCTGGAATTCCAGGGACCTTTTATTACGCTGCTTGACTCGTTGTCATTGTGGATGTGTCTTGGTGAACCATTCTTCTTTACATTTCTGTTGGAGCTTGAAGGTTTACTGTGTGAATCAATCCTGCTGATACTGGTGGGTTTCTTGAAGCAATTTCTTGCTGTAATATCGTATGATCTGAAACATCAGCACTGACAGGTAACTGTGGGTTAGGGCACAATTCTTTTATATTCTTAGAGTAAGCGTTTTGTTTCCTAAGATGTGGAGGAGCAATATCACAGAGAGTTGGTAACCAGTAAACTGAATGGTCCCAGATATCAGTCTCATAGTCTGGTTTAACTGGACGTCAATCTTAACATGGCAACTGCTGGGCCAAGCTGATGTGCAATATTCAGCCACGGAGTAAGCTAGGCCAAGTGCAGTTGTGTGGCATACATTTGCTTGAGTAAACCCTGAAGTGGTCGTAAGTTTAAACAGAATGTTGTTTCTTACTCCTAGTTTAGCTGAAGTCTAAAATACGTGTTGACGGTAGGTCAAGGATCTGTCTAGTGTCATGGCCAAATATTTAAGGTGTTTGTTGTGGAGAAGCTGTATGCCATTAAAGACTTGTTATTCAGATGGAAGCAAGTTACTTCAGATTTTGTCATATTAGGGCAGAGTCTCCATGTTTTGATACGGTCAGCCAGTATGGCTAGATAAGAGGTTTCCTAAGTCACAGTAAAGGATCGATGTTGTGTGGTCATGCTCCAGTCGTCAGCACATCCAAATTTCCTGCTGGAGGTTTGCGGCATGTCATATGAATAAAGGTTGAAGGTCCACAGAGTTTCTGTTTGTGCTCCCCACATTCTTCCTGCTAGTTTTTGGATGATGTTAATCCTGATTTTCAGCTTTTCTTCCAAGTTAAAAACCCACATTCAAACCACAGCACCTTGACAAGAAAGTACTCTTCATAAAGATAACATCTAGACTCTGTGCAGATCAAGATTCTAGAGATAACAATTCTGTGCCCTTTGATTAAAAAATACATTTATTAAAATTGAACTCACCAATAAGAAGGAAGAGCCAAGCTCTAAATCCAATTGCAAAGAGCACGAGAGTGGTGATTCTGGCAGTGACCATCCCACCATGCCATGTGGCCTGTAAAGCTAAACCAGGCCAGGAAACACACTTCTTGTCTGGACGTGCACGACGCATAGCACGAGTGTAGGCAGCTACTGCCCAAGCAAGTGAGCCGAGAGACACGGCGGCAGATATTCCTGAAACAAGGAATAGGTTCAGAAAACCAAGAAATATATACATATAAGTTCACGCATTTTCATTATTAATTACGCAGCATTCAGTCTGCAAGCACATCCACAATTCTCTATTGCAACTAGCTCAGTGGCCTTCTTTAGTTTCACACCTCTTATCAAAATCATTGAAAACTGAGTCGAATCATACTCACCTTGGTCTCCCTCTACTTCTCTTATCCTCCATGGCCAAGTCAATCATTTTCCCAGGTAACCTATCCTCCTCCTAACATGACCCTATCTTTGAAGCCAGTTTGTGGGTTTGGCTTCATTTATAGAGTTTTATTCCTAATGCAGCCTTCATCTCCTCATTCCAACTAACCTGCTGCTATTATTCCCACCTGTTTGTACCAGCAACCACAGTCACTACATTCATGTCTGTTACTTCCCCCTACTTACATCCTGAGTCCACCCCACCTTTCACTGAGTAGACTGAAAACAGACCGATTTAATAATAATAATAATAATAATAATAATAATAATAATAATAATAATAATAATAATAATAATAATAATAATAATAATAGTGTGGCCTCGGCTACCGTGTGCAGACATTTCAATTCAACGCCATTTGGCTGTCTGCTCGTCAATTTCGACATTCTGTTTTACTCTAGGTCCACTAGATGCCAGACCGAGTAAACCGAAACTCTCTTAGGCGTCTATGGCTGAGTTTTAATGAATTTTGTTGGGTAAACACCAAATGTGTCACCAGAGATCTTTTACATGCCGACATCGTACGACATGGAGTATCGAATGGACTTTCTTCTGCCCTTCAAAAATCTGCCGGGTTTGAACCCGCTATCTTGGGATCCGGAGGCCGACACTCTACCACTGATCCACAGAGGCAGCTAGACCGATGTAAAGGCAGTTTTGTTCTTTCTTAAGAATACTGTTAATCGCAATTGCAGGGCTTACTGCATTAGCTTCGCTGCACCTTAACACCGTTTCACTTACCCTACCTGTCCTGAGAAGACACACATCCCAAGTGCCTGAAATGATCCAAAATAATCTTCCGTAAATTGTAGTCAGGTTTAGTGAAACCAAGTGCTGCAGTGCCAGGCAATGTCACTACCAGCCCTTCGCGATGCGGTAGAGCAGATGCCTGCCGAAGCAGTAAAAGACAATGGGAACAAGTAACAATAGCTAATAACGTATTTAAGTCACCATAACTTTTGCTATAAATGCATGTACTGACCACGATATATAAGCACAGACAAATAAGCCTACTTTAATTACTCAAATCTAATGCATACCCAAATATTAAAACCCTTGAAATAAAAATGAAAGCAGAGTTTACACGGGTCAATATGCAGGACAGGACAATACTGCACTGTCCTGTAAACCATAAACAGCTCGGTAGCGCAGGAAAAGATAAAACAAGACAATGTTCATAACACATCATAAAAACAGATCCAAGGAAACTTAACAAAATTATTACATATCTTGTACGTGATTTATCATTCTCAATGTGATTTTATTTTGGTGTAAATAAATGTCACGAGATATGTTCACTTCCTTGCATAAAACCAGTTTGTTGCCGCGATGTCCATTCCTTAACAATACACAGTTATATACAATTATACACAACACAATCAAGGGAAACACACTGAAGCAATTTATTGTTGACTCTGTCATGTACAGATTTCAAGAAGTCCTCACACTGATTATTCACTTTACCATCACAAGGCAAGGCTGACTATGCTCTCACTCAAGTCGATTCTGACAAGTTCAGATATCAACCAATTCCTCTGCTCACTGTAACACTCACTCTAATCCACACTCTACATTCTACCTCCCACTGGCCTCTCGGCCTGTCAGCTTGGTGTAAGGAGTGTAAACATTGGACGACTGAACAGTGGAAAAATGTTGTGTGGAGTGACGAATCACGGTACACAATGTGGCGATCCGATGGCAGGGTGTGGTTATGGCAAATGCCCGGTGAACGTCATCTGCCAGCATGTGTAGTACCAACAGTAAAATTCGGAGGCGGTGGTGTTATGGTGTGGTCGTACTTTTCATGGAGGGGCTGAATCCTACAGAACACCTTTGGGATGTTTTGGAACGTCGACTTCGTGCCAGGCCTCACCGACCGACATCGCTACATCTCCTCAGTGCAGCACTCCGTGAAGAATGGGCTGCTTCTTTTTTTTTTTTACTTCTGTCACGTACATCGATATGGGCTTTTGATCCTCTTTTTCACTTCCTTTTAATCTAATAACCATGCCTTCTATCATTTTTCCATCATGTTGTTGCGACATTGCTTATTCCTACAGTCAACACTCCACAGGCATTTGAGCACACTACAGACACTAATGAACTTCAAATTTAAGTTGAAATCAAAATCTGGTAACATTCTGGCGAACACCTGCGCTCCTGACCATATGCTTATTTCCTTACTTGGTTGTCCCTAGTGTGTTCGCAGAAAGACAGGACAGCAAGAGCAATGGGGGGGGGATTTTGTCCCACATACAAAGGAAGCAAGGCTAACTCTAAAAATAGTAGTCGATGTCCTGTCCTCGGATCGTTCATGCACATGATGAAATATTGCCTTTTCCTGTTTTACTGTCCAGTCTACTGTTCCCATGTAAACTTCATCTTCTACTGCTTTTCCCACACCTGTGGGGTCGCGGATGTGAACTGTGTCGCACATGTGGATTTAGCCCTATTTTACAGCCGGATGCCCTTCCTGATGCCAACCCTATATGGAGGGATGTAATCACTATTTCGTGTTCCTGTGGTAGTTGATAGTGTAGTATGTTGTCTAAATATGGAGAGAAAAGTGTTGGAACAAACACAAACACCTAAGCCCTAAGCCAGAATAATTAATCAAAAGCGATTAAAATCCCTGACCCGGCCGGAATTGAACGTGGGACCGAAGGCCTCAATGCTGACCATTCGGCCAAGAAGGTAGATGATGATGATGATGATGATAATAATAATAATAATAATAATAATAATAATAATAATTTGCACCAGGGGTACACCTTCCTCAGCTATTCAAACTGTGCGCCTTCTCCACTCTGGCCATCTCTGACAGTGATTAAGAACTCTTAAGATTTTGTAAAACTTGTTTCTCCAATGGTTAGATGGCTCTGGCATCTATTTTCAAGAAGTCTCTGGTGGGCTAAGCCACAGTTAATCTACGGAGAAATTTAATTTGTTGTAGTAGTAGGTAAACCTTTTCATTTGTTATTGTTTTCTTTAATGTGCCAAAGTTGTCAACTCTACACCTGGTTCCTCCTCTAATGTAATCTGCCTATCATATGCCTGTAATGAAGTTCTCTAACCAATTAGAACTTTGGTTAGTGAAAAAAAAAAGTAACCTTTCAGCACCCTGGATTCTAATATAGTCTAGAACTTTCACCTCGGGATCTATTTCAACTGAACGCATTGGAGCCGTCTTGTTTGATATTGCTCAGGTGATTGCATGTGCGACTTGACGGAGGTGAGAATGGGCAAGAGGCACGGGGCGGCCAGCTTGAAGAAGATCCAGAGCTAACACATAATGGCAGAATAAACATAAATATGGGATTGTACCAGCGTGTGTAGTGCGGGGAAGATTTCAACGGTTTTCTTTAAAATATGTAGGATTTTTTGCTGTAATGTAGGATGTTCTGCATAGTCTTCAGACTCAATTTATATTCCCTATTGGGAAAATAATTTAATGTTAGAAGCACAAGTGGTTACCCTCTGAATCCTTCCCTTCTATTTTTTACTTGGGTGACAAAAGTTTTTCAACCTCTAAATTTGGAAATTAGTCTCAGCCTTTAATTTTTGCCTTTTCAGTCACCCTTTTAGCATGGGATTAGCCTCTGTTTCTTAGGTTCCAGTCTTCTCCAGAATATTCTTTTGAGGAGTGCTGGTGTTTTGCCTCCTTGCCTTTTGTTAACAGCCTGTATTTGTTAAAAACTTTTTCTTTTCCTTCTTAAGGCCTAGTAGGATAATGCACCTGCATAAGCATTATGGTTTTGCAGGTAACCATGTATACATTTAGGTTCCTTTGTGGAACAGTACTCCAACTGTTTGTGTGAAATTTTGAAAATGATAAGCCTACCATGGGGCAAACTGTTTTATGAACACTATGAAATGGTATCACCAAACTGGCTACCAGTATAATTGAAAAGGTAACAAGCAACATATTGCTTTATTTAGGCCAGGCTCTATGTAATAAGAGCTCAGACTCTATAATGACGTACCTGTTAGGAACTATTATGCTCTTCAATATGGAGGTTAATAAACATAAATTTCTTCCCATTATACTGTACCTGATTGAGGACTTCTAACTCCACTGTAGTGTTGGAGCTGATGAGCTCTTTGTTACACGTTACTATTCTCAAAAAATTGTTCAACTGCTATGTTTTTCCACTTCTTGTTAAATCATTAAACTACTCTATTTGGATTTTAAGAGAGGAAAGAAATAAAATTTCCATATTTTGTTAGAGTAATTTTTTCGCTAAGTAGTGCCCTGTTCAGCCATTCACCCCACACGCTTCCTTATTTCTGCAGCCCATGATAAATCCCTGTAACAATAATAATGGTTTTAATGTCCCGCTAACTATTTTTACAGTTATCAGAGACACCAAGGCGCCGTTATCAGCAACAACCAGTTCTCTTACAGCCTGCCTAATTCCAATGATTATCAATCAATCAATCAATCAATCAATCAATCAATCAATCAATCAATCAATCAATCAATCAATCATCTGCATTTTGGGCTGTCACCCAGGTGGCAGATTCCCTATCAACCGTTTACCTAGCTTTTTAAACATTTTCAAGGAACATGGTGATTTTCAAACATTTCCCTTGATAAACTATTCCAATCCCTTACTCCTATAAATGAATATTTGCCCAAATGTGTCCACTTGAATTCCAACATTATCTTCATATTATTATCTTTCCTACTTCCAAAAGTTCTCCTCAAGCTTATTCTTCTACTAATGTCATACCATGCCATCTCTCCACAGACAACATGGAACATATCGCTTAATTGAGCAGCATCATTGAAAACCAGTCGTGCACAATTACATCAGTACACAAATCTCCAAGCACATAATTTAGTCTTCAGGAACCAGTCGACTTTCAGTCACAGTCTATAAGGATGGTTATGGATGGCTTGAACTGCCACTGTACATCCTGATACAGAAAAACAGAACAAAATGGTGAATGAGAATTAGGCAGAACAGATAGGTCTGAAACTACTACATGACCCAAAGATACCTCCTTTCTTCAACACTGGAAGACAGCAACATGGGTAAATCCCAGATAATATTTTTGTAAATGAAAATGTTGCTCGCCAAGTAAAAAAGGATGTTACAGAGCCACAACCACGCACACAACATAGAGCCATAATCTGTGCTAAAGAAGCAGTTGTGAAACCTGATACTGAAAAGTACAAAACAATTTAATTTCAAAAAAATCACAGCGGGAGAAGTTCATGCTTGACCTTGAACAAGAAGGTCTAGAAACTGATCCCGTTCCAGACAATTACGATCATATTGTTGAAGCAGTCAGAGTTAGTTCACGCAAGCACATTCCTAGAGCTTGCAGAACATCCTACATTCCAGCTTTGGGCTAAGATGGGTTTGAACAAATATGAAAAACTTATTGAAGAAGATTCTTTCTCCGAAGAAACAATCAAGACTGGTGAAGATATGATGCAAGCTACAGAAACTGCCAGGAGAGAAAAATGGTGCAACCTAACGTCTCAGAGAGATATGAAGCAGAACGGGCATGAGGCTTAAAAACTCCTGAAACATCTCAACAATGACCCAATAGGTGCTTCTCCTAGCGTGTTCAAAGTAACTCCTAACCTAACAGCTCACCGGCAACTGCTGAATGGAAAAACCAAGAAGGAAACTGAGAATTGTAAACTTCAAAGATGTTCCCAAGAGAAATACTATCACTATCACAAATACTTTCACTGTAGCAGGATTGGAGATTTTACATCCAGGCAATGAAGAGAAATAACGCTGCTGGATTGGATGATCTGCATGCAGAACATGTGAAAATGTTTGGGATGCGCCTCAAAACAGCAGATATGGCGCAGAGCAAAAGCTGTAGCGCTAGTGAAACCAGGAAAAGAACCTACAAACCCAAGAAACTTCCAACCAGTATCACGTTTTTGTCAACTTTACAATGTACTCCAGAGAATGATTTTCGATCGAATATCAAATTCTGTATCATCAACGAACAGTTATATTTCCGACCACGATGATCATGCTTTGGCCAAACACTCAACCTAAGGGTACGGCCATAGTCACCGCTTCCCGCTTCCTGCTTTATCGCGGCGGGCGAGCGGGAAAGAA